>NC_080570.1:123267649-123595149 GCF_030247185.1 Malaya genurostris
TCAAAACTACAAAACTACAAAACTACAAAACTACAAAACTACAAAACTACAAAAACAACAAAACTACAAAACTACAAAACTACAAAACTACAAAACTACAAAACTACAAAACTACAAAACTACAAAACTACAAAACTACAAAACTACAAAACTACAAAACTACAAAACTACAAAACTACAAAACTACAAAACTACAAAACTACAAAACTACAAAACTACAAAACTACAAAACTACAAAACTACAAAACTACAAAACTACAAAACTACAAAACTACAAAACTACAAAACTACAAAACTACAAAACTACAAAACTACAAAACTACAAAACTACAAAACTGCAAAACTACAAATTACAAAACTACAAAACTACAAAACTACAAAACTACAAAACTACAAAACTACAAAACTACAAAACTACAAAACTACAAAACTACAAAACTACAAAACTACAAAACTACAAAACTACAAAACTACAAAACTACAAAACTACAAAACTACAAAACTACAAAAATACAAAACTACAAAACTACAAAATTACAAAATTACAAAACTACAAAACTACAAAACTACAAAACTACAAAACTACAAACTACAAAACTACAAAACTACAAAACTACAAAACTACAAAACTACAAAACTACAAAACTACAAAACTACAAAACTACAAAACTACAAAACTACAAAACTACAAAACTACGAAACTACAAAACTACAAAACTACAAAACTACAAAACTACAAAACTACAAAACTACAAAACTACAAAACTACAAAACTACAAAACTACAAAACTACAAAACTACAAAACTACAAAAACAACAAAACTACAAAACTACAAAACTACAAAACTACAAAACTACAAAACTACTAAACTACAAAACTACAAAACTACAAAACTACAAAACTACAAAACTACAAAACTACAAAACTACAAAACTACAAAACTACAAAACTACAAAACTACAAAACTACAAAACTACAAAACTACAAAACTACAAAACTACAAAACTACAAAACTACAAAACTACAAAACTACAAAACTACAAAACTACAAAACTACAAAACTACAAAACTACAAAACTACAAAACTACAAAACTACAAAACTACAAAACTACAAAACTACAAAACTACAAAACTACAAAACTACAAAACTACAAAACTACAAAACTACAAAACTACAAAACTACAAAACTACAAAACTACAAAACTACAAAACTACAAAACTACAAAACTACAAAACTACAAAACTACAAAACTACAAAACTACAAAACTACAAAACTACAAAACTACAAAACTACAAAACTACAAAACTACAAAACTACAAAACTACAAAACTACAAAACTACAAAACTACAAAACAACAAAATTAAAAAACTACAAAACTACAAAACTACAAAACTACAAAACTACAAAACTACAAAACTACAAACTACAAAACTACAAAACTACAAAACTACAAAACTACAAAACTACAAAAACTACAAAACTACAAAACTACAAAACTACAAAACTACAAAACTACAAAACTACAAAACTACAAAACTACAAAACTACAAAACTACAAAACTACAAAACTACAAAACTACAAAATTACAAAACTACAAAACTACAAAACTACAAAACTACAAAACTACAAAACTACAAAACTACAAAACTACAAAACTACAAAACTACAAACTACAAAACTACAAAAACTACAAAACTACAAAACTACAAAACTACAAAATACAAAACTACAAAACTACAAAACTACAAAACTACAAAACTACAAAACTACAAAACTACAAAACTACAAAACTACAAAACTACAAAACTACAAAACTACAAACTACAAACTACAAAACTACAAAACTACAAAACTACAAAACTACAAAACTACAAAACTACAAAACTACAAAACTACAAAACTACAAAACTACAAAACTACAAAACTACAAAACTACAAAACTACAAAACTACAAAACTACAAAACTACAAAACTACAAAACTACAAAACTACAAACTACAAAACTACAAAACTACAAGACTACAAAACAACAAAATTAAAAAACTACAAAACTACAAAACTACAAAACTACAAAACTACAAAAACAACAAAACTACAAAACTACAAAACTACAAAACTACAAAATTACAAAACTACAAAACTACAAAACTACAAAACTACAAAACTACAAAACTACAAAACTACAAAACTACAAAACTACAAAACTACAAAACTACAAAACTACGAAACTACAAAACTACAAAACTACAAAACTACAAAACTACAAAACTACAAAACTACAAAACTACAAAACTACAAAACTACAAAACTACAAAACTACAAAACTACAAAACTACAAAACTACAAAACTACAAACTACAAAACTACAAAACTACAAGACTACAAAACAACAAAATTAAAAAACTACAAAACTACAAAACTACAAAACTACAAAACTACAAAACTACAAAACTACAAAACTACAAAACTACAAAATTACAAAACTACAAAACTACAAAACTACAAAACTACAAAACTACAAAACTACAAACTACAAAACTACAAAACTACAAAACTACAAAACTACGAAACTACAAAACTACAAAACTACAAAACTACAAAACTACAAAACTACAAAACTACAAAACTACAAAACTACAAAACTACAAAACTACAAAACTACAAAACTACAAAATTACAAAACTACAAAACTACAAAACTACAAAACTACAAAACTACAAAACTACAAAACTACAAAACTACAAAACTACAAAACTACAAAACTACGAAACTACAAAACTACAAAACTACAAAACTACAAAACTACAAAACTACAAAACTACAAAACTACAAAACTACAAAACTACAAAACTACAAAACTACAAAACTACAAAACTACAAAACTACAAAACTACAAAACTACAAAACTACAAAACTACAAAACTACAAAACTACAAAACTACAAACTACAAAACTACAAAACTACAAGACTACAAAACAACAAAATAAAAAACTACAAAACTACAAAACTACAAAACTACAAAACTACAAAACTACAAAAACAACAAAACTACAAAACTACAAAACTACAAAACTACAAAACTACAAAACTACAAAACTACAAAACTACAAAACTACAAAACTACAAAACTACAAAACTACAAAACTACAAAACTACAAAACTACAAAACTACAAAACTACAAAACTACAAAACTACAAAACTACAAAACTACAAAACTACAAAACTACAAAACTACAAAACTACAAAACTACAAAACTACTAAACTACAAAACTACAAAATTACAAAATTACAAAACTACAAAACTACAAACTACAAAACTACAAAACTACAAAACTACAAAACTACAAAACTACAAAACTACAAAACTACAAAACTACAAAACTACAAAACTACAAAACTACAAAAATACAAAACTACAAAATTACAAAATTACAAAATTACAAAACTACAAAACTACAAAACTACAAAACTACAAAACTACAAAACTACAAAACTACAAAACTACAAAACTACAAAACTACAAAACTACAAAACTACAAAACTACAAAACTACAAAACTACAAAACTACAAAACTACAAAACTACAAAACTACAAAACTACAAAACTACAAAACTACAAAACTACAAAACTACAAAACTACAAAACTACAAAACTACAAAACTACAAAACTACAAAACTACAAAACTACAAAACTACAAAACTACAAAACTACAAAACTACAAAACTACAAAACTACAAAACTACAAAACTACAAAACTACAAAACTACAAAACTACAAAACTACAAAACTACAAAACTACAAAACTACAAAACTACAAAACTACAAAACTACAAAACTACAAAACTACAAAACTACAAAACTACAAAACTACAAAACTACAAAACTACAAAACTGCAAAACTACAAATTACAAAACTACAAAACTACAAAACTACAAAACTACAAAACTACAAAACTACAAAACTACAAAACTACAAAACTACAAAACTACAAAACTACAAAACTACAAAACTACAAAACTACAAAACTACAAAACTACAAAACTACAAAACTACAAAACTACAAAACTACAAAACTACAAAACTACAAAACTACAAAACTACAAAACTACTAAACTACAAAACTACAAAATTACAAAATTACAAAACTACAAAACTACAAACTACAAAACTACAAAACTACAAAACTACAAAACTACAAAACTACAAAACTACAAAACTACAAAACTACAAAACTACAAAACTACAAAACTACAAAAATACAAAACTACAAAATTACAAAATTACAAAATTACAAAACTACAAAACTACAAAACTACAAAACTACAAAACTACAAAACTACAAAACTACAAAACTACAAAACTACAAAACTACAAAACTACAAAACTACAAAACTACAAAACTACAAAACTACAAAACTACAAAACTACAAAACTACAAAACTACAAAACTACAAAACTACAAAACTACAAAACTACAAAACTACAAAACTACAAAACTACAAAACTACAAAACTACAAAACTACAAAACTACAAAACTACAAAACTACAAAACTACAAAACTACAAAACTACAAAACTACAAAACTACAAAACTACAAAACTACAAAACTACAAAACTACAAAACTACAAAACTACAAAACTACAAAACTACAAAACTACAAAACTACAAAACTACAAAACTACAAAACTACAAAACTACAAAACTACAAAACTGCAAAACTACAAATTACAAAACTACAAAACTACAAAACTACAAAACTACAAAACTACAAAACTACAAAACTACAAAACTACAAAACTACAAAACTACAAAACTACAAAACTACAAAACTACAAAACTACAAAACTACAAAACTACAAAACTACAAAACTACAAAACTACAAAACTACAAAACTGCAAAACTACAAAACTACAAAACTACAAAACTACAAAACTACAAAACTACAAAACTACAAAACTACAAAACTACAAAACTACAAAACTACAAAACTACAAAACTACAAAACTACAAAACTACAAAACTACAAAACTACAAAACTACAAAACTACAAAACTACAAAACTATAAAACTACAAAACTACAAAACTACAAAACTACAAAACTACAAAACTACAAAACTACAAAACTACAAAACTACAAAACTACAAAAATACAAAACTACAAAATTACAAAATTACAAAACTACAAAACTACAAAACTACAAAACTACAAAACTACAAAACTACAAAACTACAAAACTACAAAACTACAAAACTACAAAACTACAAAACTACAAAACTACAAAACTACAAAACTACAAAACTACAAAACTACAAAACTACAAAACTACAAAACTACAAAACTACAAAACTACAAAACTACAAAACTACAAAACTACAAAACTACAAAACTACAAAACTACAAAACTACAAAACTACAAAACTACAAAACTACAAAACTACAAAACTACAAAACTACAAAACTACAAAACTACAAAACTACAAAACTACAAAACTACAAAACTACAAAACTACAAAACTACAAAACTACAAAACTACAAAACTGCAAAACTACAAATTACAAAACTACAAAACTACAAAACTACAAAAACAACAAAACTACAAAACTACAAAACTACAAAACTGCAAAACTACAAAACTACAAAACTACAAAACTACAAAAACAACAAAACTACAAAACTACAAAACCACAAAACTACAAAACTACAAAACTACAAAACTACAAAACTACAAAACTACAAAACTACAAAACTACAAAACTACAAAACTACAAAACTACAAAACTACAAAACTACAAAATTACAAAATTACAAAATTACAAAACTACAAAACTACAAAACTACAAAACTACAAAACTACAAAACTACAAAACTACAAAACTACAAAACTACAAAACTACAAAACTACAAAACTACAAAACTACAAAACTACAAAACTACAAAACTACAAAACTACAAAACTACAAAACTACAAAACTACAAAACTACAAAACTACAAAACTACAAAACTACAAAACTACAAAACTGCAAAACTACAAAACTACAAAACTACAAAACTACAAAAACAACAAAACTACAAAACTACAAAACCACAAAACTACAAAACTACAAAACTACAAAACTACAAAACTACAAAACTACAAAACTACAAAACTACAAAACTACAAAACTACAAAACTACAAAACTACAAAACTACAAAAATACAAAACTACAAAATTACAAAATTACAAAATTACAAAACTACAAAACTACAAAACTACAAAACTACAAAACTACAAAACTACAAAACAACAAAATTAAAAAACTACAAAACTACAAAACTACAAAACTACAAAACTACAAAACTACAAAACTACAAAACTACAAAAACAACAAAACTACAAAACTACAAAACTACAAAACTACAAAACTACAAAACTACAAAACTACAAAACTACAAAACTACAAAACTACAAAACTACAAAACTACAAAACTACAAAACTACAAAACTACAAAACTACAAAACTACAAAACTACAAAACTACAAAACTACAAAACTACAAAACTACAAAACTACAAAACTACAAAACTACAAAACTACAAAACTACAAAACTACAAAACTACAAAACTACAAAACTACAAAACTACAAAACTACAAAACTGCAAAACTACAAATTACAAAACTACAAAACTACAAAACTACAAAACTACAAAACTACAAAACTACAAAACTACAAAACTACAAAACTACAAAACTACAAAACTACAAAACTACAAAACTACAAAACTACAAAACTACAAAACTACAAAACTACAAAACTACAAAACTACAAAACTACAAAACTACAAAACTACAAAACTACAAAACTACAAAACTACAAAACTACAAAACTACAAAACTACAAAACTACAAAACTACAAAACTGCAAAACTACAAATTACAAAACTACAAAACTACAAAACTACAAAAACAACAAAACTACAAAACTACAAAACTACAAAACTGCAAAACTACAAAACTACAAAACTACAAAACTACAAAACTACAAAACTACAAAAACAACAAAACTACAAAACTACAAAACTACAAAACTACAAAACTACAAAACTACAAAACTACAAAACTACAAAACTACAAAACTACAAAACTACAAAACTACAAAACTACAAAACTACAAAACTACAAAACTACAAAACTACAAAACTACAAAACTACAAAACTACAAAACTACAAAACTACAAAACTACAAAACTACAAAACTACAAAACTACAAAACTACAAAACTACAAAACTACAAAACTACAAAACTACAAAACTACTAAACTACAAAACTACAAAATTACAAAATTACAAAACTACAAAACTACAAACTACAAAACTACAAAACTACAAAACTACAAAACTACAAAACTACAAAACTACAAAACTACAAAACTACAAAACTACAAAACTACAAAACTACAAAACTACAAAAATACAAAACTACAAAATTACAAAATTACAAAATTACAAAACTACAAAACTACAAAACTACAAAACTACAAAACTACAAAACTACAAAACTACAAAACTACAAAACTACAAAACTACAAAACTACAAAACTACAAAACTACAAAACTACAAAACTACAAAACTACAAAACTACGAAACTACAAAACTACAAAACTACAAAACTACAAAACTACAAAACTACAAAACTACAAAACTACAAAACTACAAAACTACAAAACTACAAAACTACAAAACAACAAAATTAAAAAACTACAAAACTACAAAACTACAAAACTACAAAACTACAAAACTACAAAACTACAAAACTACAAAAACAACAAAACTACAAAACTACAAAACTACAAAACTACAAAACTACAAAACTACAAAACTACAAAACTACAAAACTACAAAACTACAAAACTACAAAACTACAAAACTACAAAACTACAAAACTACAAAACTACAAAACTACAAAACTACAAAACTACAAAACTACAAAACTACAAAACTACAAAACTACAAAACTACAAAACTACAAAACTACAAAACTACAAAACTACAAAACTACAAAACTACAAAACTACAAAACTACAAAACTGCAAAACTACAAATTACAAAACTACAAAACTACAAAACTACAAAACTACAAAACTACAAAACTACAAAACTACAAAACTACAAAACTACAAAACTACAAAACTACAAAACTACAAAACTACAAAACTACAAAACTACAAAACTACAAAACTACAAAACTACAAAACTACAAAACTACAAAACTACAAAACTACAAAACTACAAAACTACAAAACTACAAAACTACAAAAATACAAAACTACAAAATTACAAAATTACAAAATTACAAAACTACAAAACTACAAAACTACAAAACTACAAAACTACAAAACTACAAAACTACAAAACTACAAAACTACAAAACTACAAAACTACAAAACTACAAAACTACAAAACTACAAAACTACAAAACTACAAAACTACAAAACTACGAAACTACAAAACTACAAAACTACAAAACTACAAAACTACAAAACTACAAAACTACAAAACTACAAAACTACAAAACTACAAAACTACAAAACTACAAAACTACAAAACTACAAAACTACAAAACTACAAAACAACAAAATTAAAAAACTACAAAACTACAAAACTACAAAACTACAAAACTACAAAACTACAAAACTACAAAACTACAAAAACAACAAAACTACAAAACTACAAAACTACAAAACTACAAAACTACAAAACTACAAAACTACAAAACTACAAAACTACAAAACTACAAAACTACAAAACTACAAAACTACAAAACTACAAAACTACAAAACTACAAAACTACAAAACTACAAAACTACAAAACTACAAAACTACAAAACTACAAAACTACAAAACTACAAAACTACAAAACTACAAAACTACAAAACTACAAAACTACAAAACTACAAAACTACAAAACTACAAAACTACAAAACTACAAAACTACAAAACTGCAAAACTACAAATTACAAAACTACAAAACTACAAAACTACAAAACTACAAAACTACAAAACTACAAAACTACAAAACTACAAAACTACAAAACTACAAAACTACAAAACTACAAAACTACAAAACTACAAAACTACAAAACTACAAAACTACAAAACTACAAAACTACAAAACTACAAAACTACAAAACTACAAAACTACAAAACTACAAAACTACAAAACTACAAAACTACAAAACTACAAAACTACAAAACTACAAAACTACAAAACAACAAAATTAAAAAACTACAAAACTACAAAACTACAAAACTACAAAACTACAAAACTACAAAACTACAAAACTACAAAACTACAAAACTACAAAACTACAAAACTACAAAACTACAAAACTACAAAACTACAAAACTACAAAACTACAAAAACTACAAAACTACAAAACTACAAAACTACAAAACTACAAAACTACAAAACTACAAAACTACAAAACTACAAAACTACAAAACTACAAAACTACAAAACTACAAAACTACAAAACTACAAAACTACAAAACTACAAAACTACAAAACTACAAAATTACAAAATTACAAAACTACAAAACTACAAAACTACAAAACTACAAAACTACAAAACTACAAAACTACAAAACTACAAAACTACAAAACTACAAAACTACAAAACTACAAAACTACAAAACTACAAAACTACAAAACTACAAAACTACAAAACTACAAAACTACAAAACTACAAAACTACAAAACTACAAAACTACAAAACTACAAAACTACAAAACTACAAAACTACAAAACTACAAAACTACAAAACTACAAAACTACAAAACTACAAAACTACAAAACTACAAAACTACAAAACTACAAAACTACGAAACTACAAAACTACAAAACTACAAAACTACAAAACTACAAAACTACAAAACTACAAAACTACAAAACTACAAAACTACAAAACTACAAAACTACAAAACTACAAAACTACAAAACTACAAAACTACAAAACTACAAAACTACAAAACTACAAAACTACAAAACTACAAAACTACAAAACTACAAAACTACAAAACTACAAAACTACAAAACTACAAAACTACAAACTACAAAACTACAAAACTACAAGACTACAAAACAACAAAATTAAAAAACTACAAAACTACAAAACTACAAAACTACAAAACTACAAAACTACAAAAACAACAAAACTACAAAACTACAAAACTACAAAACTACAAAACTACAAAACTACAAAACTACAAAACTACAAAACTACAAAACTACAAAACTACAAAACTACAAAACTACAAAACTACAAAACTACAAAACTACAAAACTACAAAACTACAAAACTACAAAACTACAAAACTACAAAACTACAAAACTACAAAACTACAAAACTACAAAACTACAAAACTACAAAACTACAAAACTACAAAACTACTAAACTACAAAACTACAAAATTACAAAATTACAAAACTACAAAACTACAAACTACAAAACTACAAAACTACAAAACTACAAAACTACAAAACTACAAAACTACAAAACTACAAAACTACAAAACTACAAAACTACAAAACTACAAAAATACAAAACTACAAAATTACAAAATTACAAAATTACAAAACTACAAAACTACAAAACTACAAAACTACAAAACTACAAAACTACAAAACTACAAAACTACAAAACTACAAAACTACAAAACTACAAAACTACAAAACTACAAAACTACAAAACTACAAAACTACAAAACTACAAAACTACAAAACTACAAAACTACAAAACTACAAAACTACAAAACTACAAAACTACAAAACTACAAAACTACAAAACTACAAAACTACAAAACTACAAAACTACAAAACTACAAAACTACAAAACTACAAAACTACAAAACTACAAAACTACAAAACTACAAAACTACAAAACTACAAAACTACAAAACTACAAAACTACAAAACTACAAAACTACAAAACTACAAAACTACAAAACTACAAAACTACAAAACTACAAAACTACAAAACTACAAAACTACAAAACTACAAAACTACAAAACTACAAAACTACAAAACTACAAAACTACAAAACTACAAAACTACAAAACTACAAAACTACAAAACTACAAAACTACAAAACTACAAAACTACAAAACTACAAAAACTACAAAACTACAAAACTACAAAACTACAAAACTACAAAACTACAAAACTACAAAAATACAAAACTACAAAACTACAAAACTACAAAACTACAAAACTACAAAACTACAAAACTACAAAACTACAAAACTACAAAACTACAAAACTACAAAACTACAAAACTACAAGACTACAAAACTACAAAACAACAAAATTAAAAAACTACAAAACTACAAAACTACAAAACTACACAAAACTACAAAACTACAAAACTACAAAACTACAAAACTACAAAACTACAAAACTACAAAACTACAAAACTACAAAACTACAAAACTACAAAACAACAAAACTACAAAACTACAAAACTACAAAACTACAAAACTACAAAATTACAAAATTACAAAACTACAAAACTACAAAACTACAAAACTACAAAACTACAAAACTACAAAACTACAAAACTACAAAACTACAAAACTACAAAACTACAAAACTACAAAACTACAAAACTACAAAACTACAAAACTACAAAACTACAAAACTACAAAACTACAAAACTACAAAACTACAAAACTACAAAACTACAAAACTACGAAACTACAAAACTACAAAACTACAAAACTACAAAACTACAAAACTACAAAACTACAAAACTACAAAACTACAAAACTACAAAACTACAAAACTACAAAACTACAAAACTACAAAACTACAAAACTACAAAACTACAAAACTACAAAACTACAAAACTACAAAACTACAAAACTACAAAACTACAAAACTACAAAACTACAAAACTACAAAACTACAAAACTACAAAACTACAAAACTACAAAACTACAAAACTACAAACTACAAAACTACAAAACTACAAAACAACAAAATTAAAAAACTACAAAACTACAAAACTACAAAACTACAAAAACAACAAAACTACAAAACTACAAAACTACAAAACTACAAAACTACAAAACTACAAAACGACAAAACTACAAAACTACAAAACTACAAAACTACAAAACTACAAAACTACAAAACTACAAAACTACAAAACTACAAAACTAAAAAACTACAAAACTATAAAACTACTAAACTACAAAACTACAAAATTACAAAATTACAAAACTACAAAACTACAAACTACAAAACTACAAAACTACAAAACTACAAAACTACAAAACTACAAAACTACAAAACTACAAAACTACAAAACTACAAAACTACAAAACTACAAAAATACAAAACTACAAAATTACAAAATTACAAAATTACAAAACTACAAAACTACAAAACTACAAAACTACAAAACTACAAAACTACAAAACTACAAAACTACAAAACTACAAAACTACAAAACTACAAAACTACAAAACTACAAAACTACAAAACTACAAAACTACAAAACTACAAAACTACAAAAGTACAAAACTACAAAACTACAAAACAACAAAATTAAAAAACTACAAAACTACAAAACTACAAAACTACAAAACTACAAAACTGCAAAAACAACAAAACTACAAAACTACAAAACTATAAAACTACAAAACTACAAAACTACAAAACTACAAAACTACAAAACTACAAAACAACAAAATTAAAAAACTACAAAACTACAAAACTACAAAACTACAAAACTACAAAACTGCAAAAACAACAAAACTACAAAACTACAAAACTATAAAACTACAAAACTACAAAACTACAAAACTACGAAACTACAAAACTACAAAACTACAAAACTACAAAACTACAAAACTACAAAACTACAAAAATACAAAACTACAAAATTACAAAACTACAAAATTACAAAACTACAAAACTACAAAACTACAAAACTACAAAACTACAAAACTACAAAACTACAAAACTACAAAACTACAAAACTACAAAACTACAAAACTACAAAACTACAAAACTACAAAACTACAAAACTACAAAACTACAAAACTACAAAACTACAAAACTACAAAACTACAAAACTACAAAACTACAAAACTACAAAACTACAAAACTACAAAACTACAAAACTACAAAACTACAAAACTACAAAACTACAAAACTACAAAACTACAAAACTACAAAACTACAAAACTACAAAACTACAAAACTACAAAACTACAAAACTACAAAACTACAAAACTACAAAACTACAAAACTACAAAACTACAAAACTACAAAACTACAAAACTACAAAACTACAAAACTACAAAACTACAAAACTACAAAACTACAAAACTACAAAACTACAAAACTACAAAACTACAAAACTACAAAACTACAAAACTACAAAACTACAAAACTACAAAACTACAAAACTACAAAACTACTAAACTACAAAACTACAAAATTACAAAATTACAAAACTACAAAACTACAAACTACAAAACTACAAAACTACAAAACTACAAAACTACAAAACTACAAAACTACAAAACTACAAAACTACAAAACTACAAAAATACAAAACTACAAAATTACAAAATTACAAAATTACAAAACTACAAAACTACAAAACTACAAAACTACAAAACTACAAAACTACAAAACTACAAAACTACAAAACTACAAAACTACAAAACTACAAAACTGCAAAAACAACAAAACTACAAAACTACAAAACTATAAAACTACAAAACTACAAAACTACAAAACTACAAAACTACAAAACTACAAAACTACAAAACTACAAAACTACAAAACTACAAAACTACAAAACTACAAAACTACAAAACTACAAAACTACAAAACTACAAAACTACAAAACTACAAAACTACAAAACTACAAAACTACAAAACTACAAAACTACTAAACTACAAAACTACAAAATTACAAAATTACAAAACTACAAAACTACAAACTACAAAACTACAAAACTACAAAACTACAAAACTACAAAACTACAAAACTACAAAACTACAAAACTACAAAACTACAAAACTACAAAACTACAAAACTACAAAAATACAAAACTACAAAATTACAAAATTACAAAATTACAAAACTACAAAACTACAAAACTACAAAACTACAAAACTACAAAACTACAAAACTACAAAACTACAAAACTACAAAACTACAAAACTACAAAACTGCAAAAACAACAAAACTACAAAACTACAAAACTATAAAACTACAAAACTACAAAACTACAAAACTACAAAACTACAAAACTACAAAACTACAAAACTACAAAACTGCAAAAACAACAAAACTACAAAACTACAAAACTATAAAACTACAAAACTACAAAACTACAAAACTACAAAACTACAAAACAACAAAATTAAAAAACTACAAAACTACAAAACTACAAAACTACAAAACTACAAAACTGCAAAAACAACAAAACTACAAAACTACAAAACTATAAAACTACAAAACTACAAAACTACAAAACTACGAAACTACAAAACTACAAAACTACAAAACTACAAAACTACAAAACTACAAAAATACAAAACTACAAAACTACAAAACTACAAAACTGCAAAAACAACAAAACTACAAAACAACAAAATTAAAAAACTACAAAACTACAAAACTACAAAACTACAAAACTACAAAACTGCAAAAACAACAAAACTACAAAACTACAAAACTATAAAACTACAAAACTACAAAACTACAAAACTACGAAACTACAAAACTACAAAACTACAAAACTACAAAACTACAAAAATACAAAACTACAAAATTACAAAATTACAAAATTACAAAACTACAAAACTACAAAACTACAAAACTACAAAACTACAAAACTACAAAACTACAAAACTACAAAACTACAAAACTACAAAACTACAAAACTACAAAACTACAAAACTACAAAACTACAAAACTACAAAACTACAAAACTACAAAACTACAAAACTACAAAACTACAAAACTACAAAACTACAAAACTACAAAACTACAAAACTACAAAACTACAAAACTACAAAACTACAAAACTACAAAACTACAAAACTACAAAACTACAAAACTACAAAACTACAAAACTACAAAACTACAAAACTACAAAACTACAAAACTACAAAACTACAAAACTACAAAACTACAAAACTACAAAACTACAAAACTACAAAACTACAAAACTACAAAACTACAAAACTACAAAACTACAAAACTACAAAACTACAAAACTACAAAACTACAAAACTACAAAACTACAAAACTACAAAACAACAAAATTAAAAAACTACAAAACTACAAAACTACAAAACTACAAAACTACAAAACTGCAAAAACAACAAAACTACAAAACTACAAAACTATAAAACTACAAAACTACAAAACTACAAAAATACAAAACTACAAAACTACAAAACTACAAACTACAAAACTACAAAACTACAAAACTACAAAACTACAAAACTACAAAACTACAAAACTACAAAACTACAAAACTACAAAACTACAAAAATACAAAACTACAAAATTACAAAATTACAAAATTACAAAACTACAAAACTACAAAACTACAAAACTACAAAACTACAAAACTACAAAACTACAAAACTACAAAACTACAAAACTACAAAACTACAAAACTGCAAAAACAACAAAACTACAAAACTACAAAACTACAAAACTACAAAACTACAAAACTACAAAACTACAAAACTACAAAACTACAAAACTACAAAACTACAAAACTACAAAACTACAAAACTACAAAACTACAAAACTACAAAACTACAAAACTACAAAACTACAAAACTACAAAACTACAAAACTACAAAACTACAAAACTACAAAACTACAAAACTACAAAACTACAAAACTACAAAACTACAAAACTACAAAACTACAAAACTACAAAACTACAAAACTACAAAACTACAAAACTACAAAACTACAAAACTACAAAACTACAAAACTACAAAACTACAAAACTACAAAACTACAAAACTACAAAACTACAAAACTACAAAACTACAAAACTACAAAACTACAAAACTACAAAACTACAAAACTACAAAACTACAAAACTACAAAACTACAAAACTACAAAACTACAAAACAACAAAATTAAAAAACTACAAAACTACAAAACTACAAAACTACAAAACTGCAAAAACAACAAAACTACAAAACTACAAAACTATAAAACTACAAAACTACAAAACTACAAAAATACAAAACTACAAAATTACAAAATTACAAAACTACAAAACTACAAACTACAAAACTACAAAACTACAAAACTACAAAACTACAAAACTACAAAACTACAAAACTACAAAACTACAAAAATACAAAACTACAAAATTACAAAATTACAAAATTACAAAACTACAAAACTACAAAACTACAAAACTACAAAACTACAAAACTACAAAACTACAAAACTACAAAACTACAAAACTACAAAACTACAAAACTACAAAACTACAAAACTGCAAAAACAACAAAACTACAAAACTACAAAACTACAAAACTACAAAACTACAAAACTACAAAACAACAAAATTAAAAAACTACAAAACTACAAAACTACAAAACTACAAAACTACAAAACTGCAAAAACAACAAAACTACAAAACTACAAAACTATAAAACTACAAAACTACAAAACTACAAAACTACAAAACTACAAAACAACAAAATTAAAAAACTACAAAACTACAAAACTACAAAACTACAAAACTGCAAAAACAACAAAACTACAAAACTACAAAACTATAAAACTACAAAACTACAAAACTACAAAACTACGAAACTACAAAACTACAAAACTACAAAACTACAAAACTACAAAACTACAAAAATACAAAACTACAAAATTACAAAATTACAAAATTACAAAACTACAAAACTACAAAACTACAAAACTACAAAACTACAAAACTACAAAACTACAAAACTACAAAACTACAAAACTACAAAACTACAAAACTACAAAACTACAAAACTACAAAACTACAAAACTACAAAACTACAAAACTACAAAACTACAAAACTACAAAACTACAAAACTACAAAACTACAAAACTACAAAACTACAAAACTACAAAACTACAAAACTACAAAACTACAAAACTACAAAACTACAAAACTACAAAACTACAAAACTACAAAACTACAAAACTACAAAACTACAAAACTACAAAACTACAAAACTACAAAACTACAAAACTACAAAACTACAAAACTACAAAACTACAAAACTACAAAACTACAAAACTACAAAACTACAAAACTACAAAACTACAAAACTACAAAACTACAAAACTACTAAACTACAAAACTACAAAATTACAAAATTACAAAATTACAAAACTACAAAACTACAAAACTACAAACTACAAAACTACAAAACTACAAAACTACAAAACTACAAAACTACAAAACTACAAAACTACAAAACTACAAAACTACAAAACTACAAAACTACAAAACTACAAAACTACAAAACTACAAAACTACAAAACTACAAAACTACAAAACTACAAAACTACAAAACTACAAAACTACAAAAATACAAAACTACAAAATTACAAAATTACAAAATTACAAAACTACAAAACTACAAAACTACAAAACTACAAAACTACAAAACTACAAAACTACAAAACTACAAAACTACAAAACTACAAAACTACAAAACTACAAAACTACAAAACTACAAAACAACAAAATTAAAAAACTACAAAACTACAAAACTACAAAACTACAAAACTACAAAACTACAAAACTACAAAAACAACAAAACTACAAAACTACAAAACTACAAAACTACAAAACTACAAAACTACAAAACTACAAAACTACAAAACTACAAAACTACAAAACTACAAAACTACTAAACTACAAAACTACAAAATCACAAAATTACAAAACTACAAAACTACAAAACTACAAAACTACAAAACTACAAAACTACAAAACTACAAAACTACAAAATTACAAAACTACAAAACTACAAACTACAAAACTACAAAACTACAAAACTACAAAACTACAAAACTACAAAACAACAAAATTAAAAAACTACAAAACTACAAAACTACAAAACTACAAAACTACAAAACTACAAAACTACAAAACTACAAAAACAACAAAACTACAAAACTACAAAACTACAAAACTACAAAACTACAAAACTACAAAACTACAAAACTACAAAACTACAAAACTACAAAACTACAAAACTACAAAACTACAAAACTACAAAACTACAAAACTACAAAACTACAAAACTACAAAACTACAAAACTACAAAACTACAAAACTACTAAACTACAAAACTACAAAATTACAAAATTACAAAACTTAAAAACTACAAACTACAAAACTACAAAACTACAAAACTACAAAACTACAAAACTACAAAACTACAAAACTACAAAACTACAAAACTACAAAACTACAAAACTACAAAACTACAAAAATACAAAACTACAAAATTACAAAATTACAAAATTACAAAACTACAAAACTACAAAACTACAAAACTACAAAACTACAAAACTACAAAACTACAAAACTACAAAACTACAAAACTACAAAACTACAAAACTACAAAACTACAAAACTACAAAACTACAAAACTACAAAACTACAAAACTACAAAACTACAAAACTACAAAACTACAAAACTACAAAACTACAAAACTACAAAACTACAAAACTACAAAACTACAAAACAACAAAATTAAAAAACTACAAAACTACAAAACTACAAAACTACAAAACTACAAAAACAACAAAACTACAAAACTACAAAACTACAAAACTACAAAACTACAAAACTACAAAACTACAAAACTACAAAACTACAAAACTACAAAACTACAAAATTACAAAATTACAAAACTACAAAATTACAAAACTACAAAACTACAAACTACAAAACTACAAAACTACAAAACTACAAAACTACAAAACTACAAAACTACAAAACTACAAAACTACAAAACTACAAAACTACAAAACTACAAAACTACAAAAATACAAAACTACAAAATTACAAAATTACAAAATTACAAAATTACAAAACTACAAAACTACAAAACTACAAAACTACAAAACTACAAAACTACAAAACTACAAAACTACAAAACTACAAAACTACAAAACTACAAAACTACAAAACTACAAAACTACAAAACTACAAAACTACAAAACTACAAAACTACAAAACTACAAAACTACAAAACTACAAAACTACAAAACTACAAAACTACAAAACTACAAAACTACAAAACTACAAAACTACAAAACTACAAAACTACAAAACTACAAAACTACAAAACTACAAAACTACAAAACTACAAAACTACAAAACTACAAAACTACAAAACTACAAAACTACAAAACTACAAAACTACAAAACTACAAAACTTCAAAACTACAAAACTACAAAACTACAAAACTACAAAACTACAAAACTACAAAACTACAAAAATACAAAACTACAAAATTACAAAATTACAAAATTACAAAACTACAAAACTACAAAACTACAAAACTACAAAACTACAAAACTACAAAACTACAAAACTACAAAACTACAAAACTACAAAACTACAAAACTACAAAACTACAAAACTACAAAACTACAAAACTACAAAACTACAAAACTACAAAACTACAAAACTACAAAACTACAAAACTACAAAACTACAAAACTACAAAACTACAAAACTACAAAACTACAAAACTACAAAACTACAAAACTACAAAACTACAAAACTACAAAACTACAAAACTACAAAACTACAAAACTACAAAACTACAAAACTACAAAACTACAAAACTACAAACTACAAAACTACAAAACTACAAAACTACAAAACTACAAAACTACAAAACTACAAAACTACAAAACTACAAAACTACAAAACTACAAAACTACAAACTACAAAACTACAAAACTACAAAACTACAAAACTACAAAACTACAAAACTACAAAACTACAAAACTACAAAACTACAAAACTACAAAACTACAAAACTACAAAACTACAAAACTACAAAACTACAAAACTACAAAACTACAAAACTACAAAACTACAAAACTACAAAATTGCAAAACTACAAAACTACAAAACTACAAAACTACAAAACTACAAAACTACAAAAACTAAAAAACAAAATTACAAAACTACAAAACTACAAAACTA
This sequence comes from Malaya genurostris, assembly GCF_030247185.1. NCBI lineage: Eukaryota > Metazoa > Arthropoda > Insecta > Diptera > Culicidae > Malaya > Malaya genurostris. Next base: position 123,287,938 of record NC_080570.1, read on the forward strand.
CAAAACTACAAAACTACAAAACTACAAAACTACAAAACTACAAAACTACAAAACTACAAAACTACAAAACTACAAAACTACAAAACTACAAAACTACAAAACTACAAAACTACAAAACTACAAAACTACAAAACTACAAAACTACAAAACTACAAAACTACAAAACTACAAAACTACAAAACTACAAAACTACAAAACTACAAAACTACAAAACTACAAAACTACAAAACTACAAAACTACAAAACTACGAAACTACAAAACTACGAAACTACAAAACTACAAAACTACAAAACTACAAAACTACAAAACTACAAAACCACAAAACTACAAAACTACAAACTACAAAACTACAAAACTACAAAACTACAAAACTACAAAACTACAAAACTACAAAACTACAAAACTACAAAACTACAAAACTACAAAACTACAAAACTACAAAACTACAAAACTACAAAACTACAAAACTACAAAACTACAAAACTACAAAATTGCAAAACTACAAAACTACAAAACTACAAAACTACAAAACTACAAAACTACAAAACTACAAAACTACAAAAACTAAAAAACAAAATTACAAAACTACAAAACTACAAAACTACAAAACTACAAAACTACAAAACTACAAAACTACAAAACTACAAAACTACAAAACTACAAAACTACAAAACTACAAAACTACAAAACTACAAAACTACAAAACAGACAAAACTACAAAACTACAAAACTACAAAACTACAAAACTACAAAACTACAAAACTACAAAACTACAAAACTACGAAACTACAAAACTACGAAACTACAAAACTACAAAACTACAAAACTACAAAACTACAAAACTACAAAACTACAAAACTACAAAACTACAAAACGTCAAAACAAGAAAATCAACAGACCAACATGATTTTGTGATACTATTAATAAGTAAGTACAAATTGAATAAAAGATCTACAGATTCACATATTTTTCACCTGAAAAATATTGATTTGAATGTGGCAACCCTGCGCGCTATACGAAACTAAACAAAGCACGCTGCGAGCGAAGCAAAGCCACACGTACCAGTTTTGCATCGTCATTTTGAATGACGATTTAAATGTGTTGACACTCATCGCCCTACAATTTCGGAACCGGAAGTCGGATCTGGTTGAAATTGCACTGCATATTTAAAGACAATGAGAGCTATAATTTGAACCATGATTCGTGAAAATCGGCTTAACTGTTGCTAAGAAATCCAAATGAGTTCCGTTTAGGAAGCTTTTCTTCACTACTATCGGTGCTTTCGGAAGCGGAAACCGGGGACTTGTAGTCCCAAAGTAATTTTAGATATTCACTAACTAACAAGATTTGCCAACTAGATGAATTTAGCAGTAAGTTTTATAGAAATGTGCACCTAAATTCGCCATCGTTTAAGAAAAAATACTCATGAAACTAAAAAATTTTACTAATCGCACTGTAACTGTAACTGATCAACTTTTCGGGGACTTTTTAAAGAATTCCAAGGCCTTTCGTTTGCTTCTTAGTTTTTGAAAATCGGTTGTAAAAATATTCAGAGAAAATTGAGTGCGCATTTTCTCTTAAACTTGCACATATTTCCTTGTAATTCTGGAACCGGAAGTCGGATTCAAATGAAACTCAGGAAAATTGTATGAGGCCATAAGAACTTTCATTTGAATTTATACCATCTCTGAGAAACGTGTGTGACTGTTTTTTTTCTTTTGTCGTGAATACGACTTACTTTACTATGGGGCGCCAATTCAAAATTTATCCTGATAAGTTTTTGATCGTGAATATCTCTTGTTGTATCTAACGTATCAAGATAATTTTTGCTACATGCCATCGAAAATATGATCAGCAATTCATGATAACGTTTACAGTTGTATGACATAATCACAAATAATTCAAAACTAAAGTTTTCTAAAATGTTTGGTATCAACGAGTATGACAGAATGACACCTTTCTCGTGCCTGGGTTGGTATAAAAGTTTAACTGGTGAAATAAATTATATAAATAAAAGGTTAACACTTGATATATTTCGTACATTCTAGCCTGCGCAGTTGACTAAACAGGAAGTAAAGCAAATGCATCATTCCGGTTGGTTCGGGTCCAGAGCTCAGTTTCAGTTCTAGTATCAAAAATTCAGTCCAGTATTAAAATTGAAGTTTCGCTTCAAACAAGGGCGATTGCGTCATCCTGCTGCTGGTCGTTTGTATTGGAGCAAAATGCTTCATTCATTCTTGGTTACGTAGTTGACTCGTTCAGTTCAGATCAGAATCCAATTCTAAGATTTAGTTTTGAAATTCAGTTTCAAAATTCAATACATGATATCTTTTTCATTCCCAGAAGTGAGATCTAAAATTTGGTTCCTCGCGTTGGCCAGAATCAAGTAGTGCGTTCCAGAGAATAATAGTTGTTTACGTATAGTATAAAGAGAGAAGCGAAACTGTTATACAAGTATCAATCCTCTTCGAGAAGTTAGGTTGGATGATTTCTAAATGAGCCGCTTTGCGCATAAAGTCAAGAACTGTACACGGCAAGGTAGAATAGTCGACCGACTCATTGTATGTATTGGTGATCACATAATCGGTTTCGTTTTAGTAGTTCAGTTCAGTTCAGCCTTCATTGCGACAGGTCGGCCACCAAGGCCAAAGTGTAAATTGTAGTAAATGTAGTGTAGTAAAAGTAGTAAAAGTAGTAAAATATAGTTTGATTTAGTAAAAGTGCTGAAATCGTTTTTACTTACCTGATGCACTTGCCGGTTGATACACTGCTGCAGTTGAGACCTGAAAGGAATGGTACAAAAGAAGGAGAACTGTCCGCATATTTGGCCTCGGACGTTTTATTTGAACCGGAACACACCGAGGTAAGGCCAAAACAATAGTTTAACACCATTTAATTCTACTATATATAGTAGAATTGAACGATGTTAAAATATTGTTCTACTAGAATTTGGCTTCAAAGTTCAGTTCTACAATTCTAGAAGTGTAACTGAATTTAGGAACTAGATTCGAAAGATCTTTGAACTAAATTATGGATCCGAATTTGAAAACGAACTCCTGACTAAAACGAACTCCTGACTCCTAACTAAAATTCAGCTGCGTATCAGAATTTCCTGAGTTCAGTGCTAGGATTCAGAATTCAAAGCCGAAAAAGAATCCCGGTCTCGAATTCAGTTTCAAAACACATGTACAGTGTTGAGTCTAACTATTCAGAACTCAATTCCCGAATCTATCACCGAAATTGAGTTTCATTATTCAATTCTTGCATTCGGATCAATAATTCGGTTTCTGAATTCATGTTAACAAATTCAGAATCTTTAACATCAAAGAAACAGAACGATCCATTTTTTTCGTATTCACGTCATCCAGTTATGTCTCTGACATTACCCACCCGCCTTTTTTTAAAGCATATTACCCTGTAATTCCGGAACCAGAAGTCAGATCGGGATAAAATTTAATAGATGTCTATGGAACCATAAGAGCTATGGAACTATGGAACCGTTCATTTGAATCTGAATTTGTAAAAATCGGTACAGGCATCACTGAGAAAATTGAGTGACATTATTTGTCACATACATACATACATACACACGCAGACATTTGATGATCTCGACGAACTGTGCCGAATTTCTATATGAGAAAGGCAAAAATTCAAACCATCTTATAAAGCGCTTCGGTACGTACATGCGTTGGTACGGAGAAAGAAAACACAATACCGACTTTACGAACGAAGCACACTGCGTCAACTCGATTTTGAAAAAAAAGCGATTCCATCGGCACCGAACACACATGAGCACGAGTTTTCAAACGTTTTTAACAAAACAGAATCACGGCACAGGCACGAATGTATGTTAGCGGCGTGTGATTTTTGTTGAAAGCGGCGATGAGGTAGAGACAAATCATACCTACCTAGTTTATTTGGAAAGAAAACTAGCCAGCAAATTTTTCTAGCATGCAGCAGCCGAATTCCGGTCACAATATTTCTTGAAAGAAAAGAAAATTCCAAAGAGATTTCGCCTATTTTCTTAATTTGGAATTCCCGTCATGGTCTGGAAGAAATTGTTTTAACACTTGAAAAAGAAAAAGAATTTTTTTTCTCTTCAACACTTTTGCGGAAGAAATTCAGATAGAGAATTGTTTTAGTGATAAAATTGAGTCAGCCCATTGAAAAGCTATTAAGTAGAAGTAATGGAAGCATTATGTGTGCAGTATTATCTTCAAAAGAAAAGATGGTATCGCCGTCAGGAGAAAACAAAGCTGCTTCGCGACCGTCGATTCTTGAGGAATATTAGCAATCCGGTCGAAATATCAGATGGCAATTTCGAAAAGCTATTTCGAATGCCTAAATGTTTGGCTGAAAAGTTCATCAACTTATTAGATCAACCCCTTAATGCGATTCCTTTAAAAGATGAAAGAACTACAACAATTCCGGTGCATTTACAAGTTCTTACTACATTGAGATATCTTGGCTCAGGTAATATGTTCGTATAATCAAATGTAATGTTCACACGAAAACATAAAATAAATTAGCGTACTCTAGATAATTAACTTATTTTAGGATCTCACCAAGTAACAGTCGGGCAAGATTATTTATTGGCAGTTTCACAAGCAACGTATCATCGGAAAAATATCGCGGGTTACTTTGATGCGTGTGCTGTCCAAATTTCGGTGCGGCTCGTTATGGAATCTCTTTCTCGTCGATTGATCGGAATACGTTGAGAAGAAAAGAGAATATTTTAAAGAGAAAGGAATTCTACGATTTTCTTCTCGTCGGCCAATGAAATTCATCGTAAAAGTAAAACAAGTACAAATAATCGGAACTATTGTTGTTTTTCTAAAGTACCATTTATTGTTATATGAGTTAACATTAAATTGAGATCTAAGTTGAGTGTTCATCATGTTCTGGTCATGTTTGCGTATTGTTCTGGTCATGGTTGCGTATGTATAGGCATTTATATTTTTTAGGAAAAATATGCGAATATTGTAAAGTTGAAGTTTTGTCATTTGTATACCCTTTTTACAGTTTTCATGGTAGGTAGATCAATGCACAGTGGTTTGAATCGACAAAAACGTGAACTTAATTCTCTAGCTGGTAAACCGTTGATCCGATATACATAGTTTTTTTTTGGAGAACTCATTCACCATTTTTTTCCTCGTGATTTGATCACAGTAATGTGCAAAGGCTACTACGATAAAAGTTCATTTCAACAACTTTTTTCCCTTAAGAGATAGAAAAACGATGTCTTCTACGAAGTTTTAGAACTTCTAACGAGAAAAAACTTTGCCGAAGAAGCTATAAGTCTAACGCAAAAAGTTTCGGATATATGAAGCATTTTCGTTTGAAACCACCTAAAATCAATTTTTTGTGCATAATTTTTTTCACAATTATTCTCAGTGTCTACTATGTTGGAGACAATTACTAAAAACGTAAAATTAAACATTTTTGTTAAAGACTGTGCACGGTTTGGCCTTTTCCTTAATAAGTTATTTAACATTTAAGCTTTTATATACACTAACTTTAACTACTAATAGGAAGCGAGTCGCAGACCAAAAGGTACATGTATATACTTTTTGGAAAGCTTAAATGAAGTAATATAAAGTTACGAAGTGTGTAGCGTGGCCCTTTTAAATTGTGTAAATAAGACAACGAAATATAGAGTGTTTTTTTACCGTTTTCTTAGCAAAAACATTTACTGAAACGACTATTATTGGTTTATTAAAAGGAGCTTTGTAGGAAATCGGTCGTTAGTGTAGCTTTGGTGCAATGGTGTAATGATTGAATATAATTTCATGATACATTCTTGTAGGCAATAGAACAAACTAAAGAAGCAAGTTTTACTTATTCTTTTAATAGAATATTCATTATCCGTTCTTTTAATTCAAAACCAATTCATTTCAAGGATGAAATCTTACACCACGTTCTTATGAATTAAGCCATACACTGAAAAGAATATCGAAATTCACACGATTTCTAAATAAATAGTTATATGAAATGGACATTGTGTGGGTGCAAACGAGTTTATAATAACTAATGTATAGTATGCCATGACAAATTGCGGTAGACATCATTGCACCAGGTCAAGCGAGCTGTAACAGAATTGCTTTGCACATTTCACCACGAACAACCTTACAGGTAAGAAGTGTACCGCTCTGGGTGATTCCGTTTTCAATTAATAGTTATAAAATTCACAATGGCGATCCTGCCAGGAGTCATAATTTTAATAGCAGTTTTTCAGAAACATCTCGCATGAAAACGGAATCACCCAAAGCAATTCAAAATATATACAAATATTCGGCTACAATCGTACTATCTGGTACGCAGATTTTCTTGTTCAATTGAGAAAAGAAAATGGCCGAAGAGAAAATGCGTAATGTTGAAAATGAATGAAAAAGCGGATCACTATGGTCGCGCATTATAAGCGGACCAGGAAGGTCGCGCAATTTTAATAAAAATGGCGGATTCTCGAAATCGCGCATCACAGAGCGGACCAGGAAGGTCGCGCAAATATTTAAATGTAAATAAGCGGACCGGAAACGTCGCGCACAAAAGGAAGCAGACAACGTGGCCGTGCAAATAAAAAAAGTGGATTTGAATAATCGTGCATTGCAAAGCGGATTTTGAGATCGCGCACATTTGCTTCGTAAGTAATCTTACGCGCATATTTTTGCGTGCAATTCCAGACCACAAAAAAAGTGTTAAAAGCAAGATATATGGAGAATAACGGAAAATATGTCCGATGGGTCAGCGGTACGAGCAATGCAGAGAATCAGACGACATTTGACGCATCTGTTGATCAGACTGACGAGGAGTCAACGATTTCAGTAACGCCGTGCAATTTGAGCATGTTATACTTCAGGTAGTGAAATCGAACTCGAAAACATGTTGACAATGATTTAGAAAATGTACAAACAAATAATGTAGAAGTTTCGCTTCGCCATCATGATACACACAAAAAAATTGAATTTTACAGGTGTACTCATAAAGACCTGGGAAATTTCATTTTTTTTCCATAAGTACGTTTATTTAATAGGCAATATGCTTACGTTTTTCTTCGCCGTGGCATCCACAATACATAGTACTTTAAACGTAATACATTTCGAATATCATATTAGTATGTTTTTATCAAGCGATTTACTATTACTGGGACATTATATAGTCTACCTTGGGTACGCAAGAAATTTATTAGTTGAGATCTGACATCACGATACTCCACGCATGTCCAAACGACATGATCTATATCGCGATAACCTTCGCCATAAGCACAATGATTAGTCTAGGAAAGTCCAATTCGAAGGAGATGTGTAGTGATTGGACATGAGTCTGGATATCACACGAATGAAGTCCCTACTCACATTCAGTCCCCTGAACCATGCCTTTGTCGATATTTTAGGAATAATTGAGTGCATCCACAGAACCCAGAACTTGCTGGCAAGTGTTCTTTGGCGGGACGCGCTATAGAATTCGTTGAAAGCAATTGGTCTCTCATGAGTTTCACCCTCAAAAGCACCACGTTTGGACAAACTCTTTCATTGCCTAGAATGGAACAATGAACCGGGAGTCAGACTAAAGTGATTTGATAATTATTATTCAATATGTCGTTCAGACACTGTTTTATTTTGCCCAAGAAAAATGATTCATTTTTGCCAGCAGCGTTTGAGCGAATGGCTTCAATTGCACTCAGACTATCTGTGAAAAGAAAATAATGGTTTGGAGATAATGTGACGATTACACTCAAACTATAATGAACTGCTGCTAACTCTGCTATATAAACAGATGCAGGTTCTTGAACCCTAAATGAGGCCGAAACATTATTGTTGAACATACCAAACCCTGTCGCTTCTTCAATTCGCGATCCATCCGTGTAAAACATTTTCTCAGAGTCAATAGGACTGAACTTACTTGAAAATATTTTTGGGATTTCCATCGAGCGTAGGTGTTCCGGAATTCCACGCACTTCGCGCTGCATGGATGTGTCAAAAAATTAAGTTGAGTCAGGGACACTTAGGAGGCTGTGACGGATAGGAATATATCTTGAAGAGTCGATTTCCTGTGACATATGGATAAAATATACTGTCATGAATCTTGTTTGAGATTGAAGCTCAACTAGCCTTTCGATGTTATTAATAACCAAGGGAATCAGTACCTCACATGCTATTAGCAGTCGCGATGAAAGCTCCTAAAAACGATCTTTCAATGGAAGAACTCCCGCCAGAACTTCAAGACTCATTGTATGTGTCGAATGCATCCAGTCTAAGGCAATTCGCAAACAACGGTACTGAATTCGCTCAAGTTTGATAATATGAGAGTTTGCAGCGGAACGAACACAAACGCATTCATATTCCATCACTGAAAGTATCGTTGTTTGATACAATTTTATTAGATCTTGCGGATGAGCACCCCACCAAAATCCTGTTTTTGTTCGAAGAAAATTTACTTTTTGTTGGTATTTTGTTATCAGATACCTAATGTGTCCTCCCCACGTGCATTTGGAATCAAACCACACTGAGAGGTATTTGAAAGTCAAAATCTGTTGGATAATTCTTCCCATCATATGAAGCTGAAGCTGCGCAGGATCATGCTTTCTTGAAAAGACGACCAGCTCCGTTTTTTCCGCAGAGAATTCGATACCCAGATGAACAGCCCAAACGGACAAGTGATCTAAGGTATCTTGCAATGGTTTTTGCAGTTGTCTTAGTGTACATGGGGTTAGCTGTCAATGTCATTTACGTAACAATTATAAAGGAGCGGACAGAAGCAAAAATCAAATATCCATCTGTTCGAGTATTCCTCACTCTCATGTCCTACGTAACGATTCCTCATTCGACTGGTCGTATTGACAAACCTTCGACAAAATGTCTCCAATAGCTGCATTTCTTGGCTCGAAGTATGTTCTTGTACTTGGTTTCTAAAACAAGAATTTTTCAAAATTCTGAGGAGTTCCTCATCCTTGTTTCAAAAACGTCTTGTAAGCATTTTTTTTCGCGTGTTTAGCCCCTGAGCACTCTTTGTCCCACCAAGGGCTTGGAGGCCTTCTGTTAGACGATGGACCAAGAAATCGTTTGGTTTGGGCTTGTTCTGCGGCCTCCAAATAATGGCTTAATGTTGAATTAGCATGAATTTTACTAGTTTGATTGTAGTGTGCATTCGGCTAGCGGGTTAGACTGTATGAATACAGATGTGTGCTTCTGTTGCTCAGTCGATCAATGGACGTACTTTGTAATCCGATTATTCTCAGTTCAAGTCACAGCGGTCGCAATCATAACCTTCTTTTTATTTCAATGAATTTCATGTCATGGAATTTTAGGTATAATATTGAATGTTCTTGCACGTAAAATTGCTCCATTTATGTGCATTTGATAAAATATAAAATCACAGGATTTTTTCGAAGTGTGCAGTGTTAATTCTACATCGTGGATCCGAGCGATATACCACTAAGGGATATACTCGATACACCCAGGGATGCCAAGGATTAAAAAAAAATCTGTGCATTGCGAAAAATCTGAAAACTTGAGTGAAACTGTATGATTACACTGAAACGTTATTCCTTCTCTGACATAAGTTCTCGTATATCGATCTATAAGATTATTTTATTTGTTTTTATTTTGATTTCTTAGAAGTAAAGCTAAGAGAACTAGCATTTCATTTTTTTTTTTTTTGAGAAGAGGGTGGATGTGTGGGTGCAAACGAGTTTATAATAACTAATGTATAGTATGCCATGACAAATTGCGGTAGACATCATTGCACCAGGTCAAGCGAGCTGTAACAGAATTGCTTTGCACATTTCACCACGAACAACCTTACAGGTAAGAAGTGTACCGCTCTGGGTGATTCCGTTTTCAATTAATAGTTATAAAATTCACAGACATCAGTTGAATAAAAAATTCAATTCAAATCCATCCTCGATGTAAAACTAAATTGGAATACATTAATTGCAATGAATATGACCGTTTATTTATATTGACGCTTAGTTTTACTTTTAATGTATATTGAAAAATGAAGCACAGTGGAGTAACTTTATATTAAATTTCCTGCTCCAAATATGCACTGTTGGTGTTGGTGAGAGCAGCGCTGCATATTATTTTTAAGAACACAAAAGACTTGGATGATAATACAAAGTTTTTTCTCGTTAGAAGTTCTAAAACTTTGTAGAAGACATCGTTTTCCTATCTCTATCGCTAATTTTTGGATATGTTATGTAAAAATGTTCAAGCTTTCAAAGAAAAATATAAAATTACATAGTGCCCATCGGTCTACCTACCATGAAAACCATTCAAAAGGTATACAAATGATGTTCTAAAACACAATACTGCAACTTTACAACATTCGCATATTTTTCCTAAAAACTATAAACATTCATTGACAACATATTCAAAAATTAGCAGAACCGATTTTTTGATCCAATAATCGGTTTTTTTGATCTACCCTAACACAGAAATGGTCACCCAAGTGACAAAATAAAATAATACGCGTCTAATATTTTTCGATCGAGGACGATTCTTCCAAATATTACGAAATTCCGAGAAATACATACACACACAGACATTTGCTCAGTTCGTCGAACTGAGTCGAATGGTATATGACATTCGGCCCTCCGGGCCTCGGTTCAAAAGTCGGTTTTCACAGTAATTGCATAACCTTTCTATATGAGAAAGGCAAAAAAGCTGAATTGAGACATTTGGGCATTCGAAATAACTTAGTAACGAAAAATTCCATTCAATGTTCCATTCTAACGGATTGCTAATATCCCCCAAAAATCAACGGCGGCAAAGTAGTTTTATTTTTACCTGGCGGCAGCACCACCTTTTCTTTGGTAGATAATACTGCACAAATAATGCCTCCATTGCTTCTACTTAATCGCTTTTCAGTAGGCTTGCTGAGTTTTATTCCTAAAAAATTGTCTTTCTTATGTCGTTTTCGTTTTTAAATTGCACTACACTGGTGTAGCGAAAGCTGCACTGAAACCGTTCGTTTTTACCAATTGTATTACACCAGTGCTACACTTTTTCTGCACCGATACCACTGGTGTAGCACTCATCAAAAGTTTGGTGTAGCTCTGTGAAATGGAATCGTTTATTGTAGTCAATGGTTACTGTTTATGTTTTCGTCATTTTTGTTCGTTTATTCATGCCTCAGTGTAGCACTGCACCGGTGTAGTGCAAATTAAAAACGAAAACGCCATTAATTTCTTCCGCAAAAACGTTGAAGAGAAACTTTATTTCTTTGTCATTAACTAGTGTCAAAAAAATATCTTCCGGACCATGACGGGAATTCCAATTCAAGAAAATAGGTGAGATCTCTATGCCATTTTCTTTTTTCCAAAGACTTTTTGTGAGCAAAGATTTGGTGAAGAGAAAGACATTTTATGATTTTCTTCTCTTCAAGAAAATTGTGATAAATTTCTTTTGCCACCGGAGTTCAGCTGCAGGTCTAATGCCTAACCTTCACATAGTTGACGACCAAAAAGTAGTACGAAATTTTCCGAAGCAGGTTGTAAAATTTTTCGATCTAGTAGGTCTGGTTATTCTTAAAACCCTATGTCGTTTTTCATTGATTCAACTAGCTCGGTGCCAGTGTTTCGCCCTGAGCAATGAAACGGTTTTGTAAAGTTTAGTTTGCACGCTTGCTGCTTGGAAAAGAAAACGGGTGCAAAATAGTTGCCCGCGAATTGCCCCGAAAGTGCATTTTTTTTTCGTGCGGTGCAAATCAATGAAACACCCCACTTAGAAAAAAACGTTCAACGGTGGTCCTTCATTGGTCCAATACGTTGATTCATGGGTCCAATGAAAGTCCAATCAATCGTTCAACGGGAGGCCAACACGGGACCTTCGTTTGCCGATTTTGAAACAGACCGTTGAACCGAATGCCATTTTTTTCGTTCAACAAACCCTGGCAGACAGAGGTCCATTGTTGAGCCATTTTTAATATGAGGAGTTGGAGCCCCGTTGGACTAGTTTTACTGAAGAATTTCTGAAGTTTTTTCCACTTATTTGTTTAAACTAGCAATACATACCTGCAGAATACTTCTACTTCACGTAGAATAACAACAAATTTTCTTTCTATGTGAAGGTAACACTTAATTTTCACACTATTTTTGCAAGAGAATAAAAAAGCCGTTCCAGCAAATTGAACGAATATTTCGTGCAATATGTCGTTCAACAAACGCTCAAAGACCAACAAAATTGAACGGCCTGCTGAGAGGGACAGTGCACCTGTTTTGATTGCCCGACTGCACGAAAAGTGCACGAATCGAGCAAAAAACTCCACGAGTGTTCTCAGTGAAAAACGACACTAGAAACTTACTTTTACTGTGACAGTCTCCCGATTTCGGTTTCGGAAACAATTATTCAAAATATCCTATATGAATCTTGCATCCATTTCTTGTGAAATGTTAATGAGAAAAACATCATTACGTCACTAGGTGCATTAAAACAGATTTTCTGTTGCGATCGTCGTCAGAGAGATCCTGCGTGTAAAGTGTATGTTGTTTAGTGCAAAATCAAACAGGATAGCATCGGAAATTAGACCAAACATGGCAGAATATCGTTGGCTGGGCATGTAGCAGCACCTGCCGAATGAGAGATTGCTCAAGGTGAACGCCAGTATATATCCTCGAAGAAGTCTTTGACTACGGAGTAGGGTGATTTTCTGTAAAGTGTCTGAAAGACAATTTACGAGCATGGATCAAGTGTAGGAAACTTTGTTCCAGTTTCGTGTACGTCAATAGTTAGTACGTATCGTTTTCATTAATATTTGATTTTCTTATCAGGCCTGTTTCAATGATGGTTACCGTCTTGTCGATGAACGGTATAATCGAGGAACCAGCTAACGGACAACCTCAAATAGATTGATTTCACCAGAAATAGATCGTAGAACATTTTATTGATGTCACCGGATCCAGCTGCAATAAAATCTGTGTTTGTACAAGTTCGTATCTCTCTCTCTCTCTCTAGTCTCCAATAAACAGGGACCATTCAGCTTCGCTCGACCGGCAGCTCTTGGGGCATCCTGCTCATTTCAATTTCATCACTATTCATCAAACGCAATTCCAAATGACTTCTTGAACGGCAATGAAGACATCCGGTGCCGGCAACAGCCGTCGGAATTCATCATACTCGGAAATGAGGCGCATTTCAGCATACATTTACATGCTAGGTGTCATCGTCGTCGTCGTCGTCGTCGTCGTCGTTGTCGTCGTTGTTGATGTTGTTGTCTCTGAATATTTGTTCGCCGCTTTCTCCATCCTTCATCTGCCCGAGGACTCTGAATGTTCCGAACCCTTCGATCGATGGTTGGTTTGGCCGTCGGTGTGCCGGTTCGCATGAGAAAATTCCAAATTACCATTCCCTCGGTACTGAGCAGCATCCTTTCCTGCTGCATCCAGCCAGCCAGCCAGCCGAGAAAAGCCAATGTCTGCTGAGCGAAAAACGCATATCTTTAACTAGTTAGTTATTCAACATTCAATACCACACGTTTCACTGGTACTTCCACTGATGGGAAGGAGGAGGAGGACATACTCGGTGCGTCAGACTTTGTCACATACAAAAACCCATCCTCCGTGTGTTGATTATCCGGCAAACTTGCGTGCGCAGGGTCGAACTCCGGTGATGGCAATCCAATCTAGGGCTCGAGATCCGAGTCTCATCATTCGATTTCCATTAATTCCGCCCTGGTTAAATTCACCGCCATCGTTGCCCGAGGACGACACCAGAACTGCAAAACCATACCTTGAAACTAGCATAGCTACAACATTCAATAATATGGAATTCCAATATTGAAATTCCGAAAAAGTTTCCTATTTCCATAAAGCTATTTGTTGGTTTCTGCTGACGCCACCGCTGCTACTACTGCTGCTACTGCTGCTGCCGTCAAGGATTCTGTCAAGTTGAGTATGTTGAACAGAAAGCTAAGAGCGTTGGTTGGTGGTTTGGTCTGGTCTGGTCTGGGTTGGATGGCTCACGCATAATCCGCTTTTCTTCCCATCATCAAAACGCAGAAGAAGGTATTTGCGAAGCTTCCTTCCGGCCATACATCGGCTGTTGCTGCCTGCCTGCCTGCCTGCCCGCCGATTGTATTTCGTGTATGTATACGGCTCTGGCAATGCTTGTAAAGTACAAAATTCCTTAACTCAGCTAACCGCACCCTTCGTCGTCCCCACACTACTAACCGGAGGTGGGAGCCTCCGCCAGGGAGCTCAGAGCGGAAGCGGCTGTTGTCTTGGCCGGATGGCAATAGAAGCACTTAAGATGCTTTTGTATCCTACTCACTCAGCCGGGAGAAACCGCAAAAGAGAGGAGAAATCCGGTGAAAGCCTCATAGCCTCTTGTCTAGCTTCCACTTGCTGATGCTTGTTGTCGAAACGCGTGTTGAACAGTGTCCTGACAATATTTTAATCAACTCTCGCAACACAACAACCAAACGATTCTCCGATTATCGAGTTGAATGAGGTTACGATTTTGTCACATTCTGCGTGTGAAAATATGTTTTCGGGCAGTTGTATTCGTCGGTGGCAGTGATTTAATTTAAGTTTGTTGATGTGGTATACATGTTAACGAAAAATTTAAATTTTGTAATATTCTTTGAATAATGTTCGAGTAAAGTTTTACAGATTTCATCTAACCAACCTTGGTTTAGTTGAGTCTGGTCTCCTTTAAGGCACCGCGCTGCACAAGTAGCAAATGTAACTTCTTGAAACTTTAAGATGTTGCCCAATTGTTGCAAAATCGTTGTTTATTTTAAATCTAGTAGGTAAGATTGTTCAATCATATTAAATCGATGTTTATATGATTGAACAATATTTCTTAACATATCTAAAATTATTAACGATTCTGCAACAATTGTGTATTTACAATATTCCCGATAATCTTCCTTTCGTTAGTTGCTGTTCACTTAACAATATATTGTTCTTTCTCGATTCAAACAGACTTAACACTCCTAATACCAAGCCTAAAAAAGTTCAGAGCAAATTGGCCCAAATGGAAAACTAATGAAATTTTTCCTGTTCCAGGTTTTTTTCTCCTGCTCAAAATATGCCCTATCTGACTTCATGCGGCACCTGTATCGCTAATAAGATATTGAGAACTTTAAATTTATCGAGTCATAACTTTGTTGTTAGTCAACCGATTTTCGAAATTTGTTTACCATTGGAAAGGTACTACTTCCAGAATTAAAATGCACTGAAAAAACGTGCTAATCCACCTAGCAGTGAGATGATACCTTTTTTTATCAATCCGCATGTGTTTTTGCATGAATATTCTTCGGTGTTTTAGTTCTCATTTCATTATTTTAATGACCGTCGTTCTAAGCGGCAACTTGAGATTTTAATCACTCATTGCTCTGTAATGGCGAAACTGCAAATTGGATCGAATTTAAATCTAAAAGTGTGACAGTCGGTTTACGGTACAATGAGTTTACGATTATTTAAGGTACTTCCAGAGCCGGTATTCAGGAACCAGTCTAACCCAAACCGATTCGTATGGCCATATGACGAATAAATTGCAATAGTTTTGAGTCCAACTTTAAAGCTTTTCGGGATTGTCATCTCTCTATATCCGTTTGAATTTCAAAAATTAATCATTCTGTAATTGTGGAGCAGGGAAAAGTCCAGTGGAGCTAGTTTAGTTAAAACTTTCTCTCCAACAGGCATAAAACCTCCTCATCTTTTGCATCAACAGATTACAATGATCCAAATAATACATAGTACATAATAACATAAAACTAAAACTTAGAAATTATACAATGATGAGAGAAAACCAATACTATATATAGTATTCTAGTTACTAGAACCTATCGAGACAGATAACTGAGAAACAGCTTTTTTAGAACATTACGAGAATGATGAAGGTCAAATACATTGGAGCAATTATTAAATAGGCGACACATACTATGATCAGTATATAACGGGGAAACAGATTGCAAAACTGACATATGAACACAATGATGTAATGAAAACCGCGAAAATGTTACCGCAGAGACGAGACTCGAACCCGTAGCTAACTCCTAACTGGGGAAATTGTTTTACCAATTAATTCACCCCCTAGCAATTGGTAAAACAATTTCCCCGGTTGGGAGTTAGCTACGGGTTCGAGTCCCACCTCTGCGGTAACATTTTCGCGGTTTTCATTACACCATTGTGTTCATATGTCAGTTTTTTAATCTGTTTCCCAGTTATATACTGATCATATTAAAACTAGCTCAAGACGGCTCTACGTCTTAACCTAGACTTAAACAAATCGTTGACACATATTCCTGGACGACGTTGACACCACGGTGGCGATGGAAAAGTTTGGGCAGAAGGTGTTGGTCTGGCAAGCAATTTGTACGTGTAGTTTGCGGTCGTCGATTTTCTTCACGAAGGGCACAATTAACGCCAAGGTGTACGAGGAAGAATGTTTGAAGAAGAGAATGCTGCCACTGTACAGAAAGCATAAGGCTCCTCCTCTCTTCTGGCCGGATTTGGCTTCATCCCACTACGCCAACTCCGTTCTACAGTGGTTGTCAAAAAATAATGTACAATTCGTGGAAAAGGACATCAACCCACCGAACTGCCCGGATCTTCGGCCAATTGAAACGTATTGGGCAATTGTCAAGCGACACTTTCGGAAGGAAGGTACAGTGTCCCAAAACAAGCAGGAGTTAAAAAAACTGGACAGCTGCCACCCGGAAAGTCACAAAAGTAACTGTGCAGAATTTAATGAAGAATGTCAAGTCCAAAGTGCGAGCGTTTCACAGAAACTAGGATTTTCTTCAACATAATCAGTGAAATGCATAAAAATGTAATTTTTCTTCAATATATCGAAAACTGATGTCAAAATATGTTTTGTTTTTTTCGCTTTTTTATTCAATAATCAATGCTGCTAACTACTTTTCGATACACTCCTTAGTCAATGGTTCGTAATAACCGTAGTTAGTTCTAGATGAGAGTATTCTAAGAAATGGTTGGAAACGAAGAGTACGGCGATGACTATCTAAGTGTAACAATTGTAGAAGATCTGAACAGTCTATACGAACTTGTAGTAAATCAGTGACCAAAATACCTTACAGACGTCACGTCGAACAGAGAGCAAATCTAGGTCAATCAGCTTGCAACGATCTTCGTAGCTCGGAAGGTCCACGAAAGGCGACAAAGTTCAAAACGGACGAATTTGCGTTGGATTGATTCAAGGCGTTGAATGTCTCGAAGGTAAAAATGATGCATACTCTAGAGTTGAGCTTATCAAGCTACAATTCATTAATTTTGTCTATGTCGATTTGGCTTTTTTGAGAAAACGATTGAGCTTTGAGAAACGATTCGATACTGGAACAAGAATTCGAAAATCGGTGTAGTCGAAGTCAGATAAATTTATCTGAGTAGCTGTATCTTTGAGAAATCGTAGTGCGAATCAAATCCGAATCGAAAACTGAATACCACTAAAACTGAACTATCCTAATCTGCAAACCCGAACCTGATTAATTTCTATGAAAAAACATTTTTATATTAATCACCCCGAGTCTCCTAAACCGGAAGATCTGAATGAAAAGAAAGATGTTTTAAAGAATCTTAAAACTTTTCATTTGAATCTTAGATAGTTTCAGCCATCTACGAGAAAATAGAGTTACACAATTTAAAGTTCGTTTCACATATCATCCTGTAGTTCCGGAACCAGAAGTCGGATCCAAACATAATTCAGGAAAGCTTTTTGGGAGCATACGACTTTTCATATGAGTCTGATTTTGTAGAAAACAGTTGAGCCATCTCCGAGAAAATTGAGTGAAATTATTTGTCACACATGCATTTGCTGATCTCGACGAACTGATTCGAATGGTATATGGGTGTTATGTTCTTCCAGCATTTATTGCTGTAAGTAGCTCAAATCAATATAATTATGGAATTGCTTTCAACTCGAAAATGCTGCCATCATCTGGTTTACATATGTCATATTCGAACGATTATGTTGCCAAAAACGAACCGTGCTGAAATCGGTCCGAGACAAAATTTTATGAAAAAGGATGCTGTACGCAGTCTTTTTGGTACTTAGAAACAATTGTATGTAACAGTATAAAAAATTGTGTTTTACGTTGCTCCCAAGCATTTCGAACAACTTTTTGTAATTTTTTCGTAGAAAAATATTGAGAAATAGGTCGGTGAAGAGGTATTTTTAAAGACGCTTCTTAAAAATTATAATTCTGTTTCTGTTTGATTTTTTAAAATTTTTTAATTTTAGGTGGTTGTTCAAAGTAAAAACTACGATTTTTCACGAAAAAATCCGCCATTTTGTAGCTGTAAAACCTTCCAAAAGTAACAAAAAACAAAAAGGAGAACGTTGTAGTCTGGTTTATCATATGTAGAAAATGTGTGCAAAATTTGAAAAAAAAAATTGGAACAGTAGGTGAATGATAATGGACACGGACTTTTAAAACCTGCTTTCGAGAAAAACGCGTTTAAACTCTTTTGTCTATAAAATCAATGGAAACAATTTATTACGCCAAGGAGACCCGTAGGGTCTAACCTTTTCAAAAAATCATATTTTTTCTTTTATAATTTTTTTAGGGTAAGGGCTCCCTACTTCATCTCAGCTCCAATTTCCATCTCATTCCTTCACCTCATAACTTTGAACATTAATCATATCTTTAAACGTACACACTTAAAAAACCTGTGATTTTACATCTTATTAGATGCACATAAATGGAGCGTCGCAGTTCACACAAATTTACGTCGAAGAACATTTAATATTGTGTCTAAAACTCCATGACATGAAATTCATTGAAATAAAAAAAAAGAATGCTGATAGCCAACCACCGCGACTTGAACCGAGAATCATTGGATCGCAAAGCACGTCTGTTAATCGACTGAGCCACAGAAGCATGCATCTGCTTGACTGGTAAAAGGTGCATTTAAATTTATACAGTCGAACCTGCTAGCAGAACGCAAGTTATAGTCGAAACCAGTAAAATTCAAGCTCATCTAACATTAAGTCATTACAAATAAAATTTTCCGTCATTTGACAAATTAGGTCTTATTGAATTACATCGTATTAGGGATTAAGTCACCTGTAAAATTCAAAATTTTTTGGAGTGTACCTGAACAAAACTGTGGAACGTTTGAAAACATTTATTCTAGGTTTTGCACACTTTCCAATTGAAAAAATAGTTAAAAAGCTTTTGCGATCGCGTTTTTCATTGAAAATAAACTCACTTTTTGATTTAGGAACCACTTTCGTCTGAAGTTTTACAATTCATCATGTTTCTGAATATTTACTAATCGATTCGTCTCAAAATATGATCACTATTTTACATAAATCCACCACTATTCAATGTTGGATAACTTTATAGTTAGTAATGTTTACTTTCCACTTGTTTATTCAACGATTAAAGACTTCTGAAATTAACTGATGAGCAATAAAAGCAATGAAAAATATGAGATGAAAATTTGCACTTAATTCACTTGATTGCGCTTTGTTGTCATCTCATTTCGTATAGCAAGGCTGCCAAGTTTTCTCATAATTTTAATGAAAAAAAATTATTTTTTCTTCTTCAAGTTATCATCAACAAGTATTTTTTGGTATCCGTGACATTAGTTTAATTATATCATTGATATTTATATATAAATAAAACTGTTTCGGATTCTAATAGTACCAAATAGAGCGTGTTAAATACTAATCAAATAACCATTGTGGCAAATCTAGTAGCACTGGTTTCTTTCCGCTATACGTCACCATAACACCGTTAAATGTGTGTGTTTCATCGGCTCTGCACAGAGATGCCAGATATTTTCATAGAAAATATGTATCTGCTCTATCTGTTTTCACTAATAAAATGAATAAAATTCAAATTCAAATCAAATTCAAATTGGTTTTAAATTTTAATATAAATGTTTATCAGTTTTCATCATCAAACATTTGCACAAAAGATTTCCATTTTGACATGTGATTTGTCCGTTGATTAATAAACTTTTAAATAAGTACTGCAATCAAATACTAATATATAGTCAGAGAGAAAAGTCTAACGTTTTACTTCTCACTTTTCATGAACCTTTACAAATCTGTATTAAATTTAGAAAATCTGTAATCTGATTTAACGAACGCGAAT
The DNA here is from genome assembly GCF_030247185.1 of Malaya genurostris. Lineage (NCBI taxonomy): Eukaryota > Metazoa > Arthropoda > Insecta > Diptera > Culicidae > Malaya > Malaya genurostris. Next base: position 123,308,003 of record NC_080570.1, read on the forward strand.
GCAAAAATCTATACAATACAGATAAATCTGTATGAATGGCATCTCTGATTCTGAATTTTTTTCTTTTTTTTTTTAGAAGGGCTAATGCCTAAATAGTAACAATTCTTTTTTTGTTTTTTTAAGTTCTCCAAATTAACTGCAGAGTAAAATTTTAAATTTGACACGAAAAGTAATAAAAACGATCCAAAAAATTTTAAACATCGAAATGATTCCTAACTGTCTTTTTAAATATCGTGTGTTGTGTCATAATTGGCATTAGGCCCTTTTTAACGAAAATTCTGACATTTTGAACCTGTGAGTGTAATAGTGCAATATTTTGGTTTTGATTGATGTCGCCATTGCTAATTTATGAGATGAATAAAGGATCAACGAAAGGATGAATATACAACCTTTGAGATGAAATTGGGAGCACAGTAGTGAACATATCAGAAGTGTTTTTAGCTGATTTTTTTCAATATTATTTTAATTTCCAAGGAATGTGAATCAATTCCCAATGTGGAGCAAGGAGTGGAGAATTAAGCAGAAATATGAAAAAATGGTAGTGATTTTGGTGGCTGAATTAGGTTTTTAAGGTTACGTCCTTACAAATGAGATGAAATAAGGAGCCCTTACCCTATAATGAAATATTTCAAGAATATTTCGTCAAGTTTCGAAGTCAATCGAAGTAGAAATTTTGGGTCTGTGCGCCGAGCTCTTGCTTCTTCTCATAATGATATAGCCATAAATAAAAGCCCATAACTTCCACAGTTTCGTTCCCATAGACTTGAAAATTTCACAGAATATTCTTGAAATCTTTTACTATAAGAAAATATGAAGAAAATAATAAAGGGTTTTTCAAAAGTGTTAGACCCTACCCGCCCCTTAAGAATACTTATTTTCCCTCCCATTTGTGAATATTTTTGTGACCCTTGCTTAGTTGCTCTAAATATGAAGTGATGGACAAGAAATCTGTATAAAATTTTTGAAACGACGAATGTAACAATGAGAGATTTCCTTTGTTTACTTTCTCTTTCGATTATGACGGTACTCTCAGCAATCGTTCCCTTCAATTATTTACCGATAATAATAAATAAAGCTATCATCTTTTGATCTGTACTGAAGAAATTACCAAGAAAAGCAGGAATATTTCACCATAAACGAAAGAGAAAGTAAACAAAAAGAATCTCTCTTTGTTACATTCGTCGTTTCAAACATTTTATGCAGAAATATCATTTTTTCGTAATATCTGATCAACTTTACTTTATACTTCCCATGTTTGGGGCACTTGCTATGCTCCCTCTTCCTTAGAATAACCTTATAATCCATTTTGATGTGAAAGTACTTTCTGCATTAGTCCAGAAGTATCGTTTCTCGTCGAATACTTCTTAAAATATCCCTTAAAGCAACCTATGAACAGCAAGAACTACTTGTGTCAAGTTAGGTAATAATCTATTGAGTTGTTTCGGAGTTATTTTCGATCATATAAACAATCTATCCACGCATACGCTTTTGGTCATTTATAAAGTGACACTTGGGGACAAGAAATATATACGATAATCGAAGAGATTCTGCCGGCTCACGTTAAATCCAATTGACTCGTCATCGCTTGTCGAGTGACGTTTTTATTAAACCATATCCATTCAAGTTCAGTATCGAATCAATAAACCCCGTCGCGTTGAATGTTTCATCCCTTCAGGCCCGCCCAGGCCTACGAAGATGTTATTTATTCGGAACTGATTTAATGCAAAGATGTCTCCCCCAAAAAGTTATGTCGTCACTTTCTTCATGGATCATCAATCCAATAATGATAACGAGGCAAAGTGATAAATGCTTTCGGCACCTCTTGACTTAACTTGCCACATAAACGATTCCGAAGTTCGCATACATACATCGAAACATTCAGGCGCCGACTAAGAAGTAGCTGTTTGATGTGAGGCATAACTAATGTCAGCCGAGAAGAATCCACTCTGTGATCTATCCCTCTACTCGGAGAGTTGTATTTTTTTCGGTTTGAGTATGTCATTGACGGCGAACGATAAAACTGCATTGACAAATTTAAACATTAAGAAAGATTACAAATCTTTTCTTTGAAAAACAACGGAATGGGAAGATAAAAAAGTGTTTGAAGAAAAATCGTGACACGATCGTTACCGCAGTTGTTGGTAAGACTTTCGCCGGGCGTATAATCTCATTTTCTCGCCATCCTGTCGAGTCATCGCGTTTTCCTTTCACAGTGACAGAATGACGGAACGCAGGCTGTTGAAATATTCATCATTTTTCGTTGCCGTGCCGTCGAACGTTAAATTGCATCCCACACACATTAAAAGCTTGAGTGACACAACAGAATTGTTCACTCATTCTACCGATCGTTTCACCGTGCAGAAGCTGACAATTTCACCAATCAATATCGACCGAACCAATCACTTGGCTCAACCGAATTTCCTGTTCGCATTTTTAGTCAGTTTCGATGGACCATTTTTTTTACTTGGAGCAGAGTTGTAAACAGTACGTAAATTGTTGTGGTGAGTTCAATAAGTTTTTTTTTTATTCCGAAGGAAGGAAAGTCCAAAAGCATGTTAACAAGATTTAATAATTGTTCCTCTAAAAACTGAGGAAAAATTCGGGTACGTCCAAAAAGATATTCGAATCAACGAAGAACCCGTAAAAAGAATAATTATCAGATAGAGGCGATGAACAATACTACAAAAAATGTTTTAGCCGTAATGTTTTCTTTTGTGGTTCGCTTATTTTTGTATTAAGATGAGTATTAATAAAACTCTCCCGTTTCCCAACTTTAGTTATTGTGATGATTATTTCAAACAATAGTATATCACAAATATTATTAAATATTTCAAGCACTACTAAATCAGAACCAATTCTGATGACTGAACAATTCATGATTCAATCCAGAACGTTTTTGCTGAGCTAACTGTAAAATAGTTACTGACAAGTTCGACAATAATTGAGACCTAGTAAATTGCGGATTTCCGTGTTTCTCGGTAATTATACATTCTGCCGAAACGATTGCCGCCTCGGCTGGTTGAGATTCAGTTATAAAATTTGAATGGTAGGAGGTTCCATAGTGATAAAAGTTGAAATTGTACCATGTCCGAAGTCTGGAAAAACTATTATTCACGTTTCGTCTTTGACTCGTCAGTGCACTAGCAGTTCATATTGAGCTGTTAGTGCTACATAGTAGATTTTCGATTTACACCGAAGTGCAATTTCAAATGACAAATGCACAGATAAGCCGAAGACGAATCGTAAAAAATAGCCGATAGTTACATACATTAAGTGTTCTTGATGTCAATAGGTTTTATAATACTACGGGGCGTCTTTCAAAAAATCCATGGAGCATGGGTAGAACTTAACCGTTATTATTTTAGGAAACAAGGAGGAAAACTCATAACGCCTGCTTGCCTTTCTCGTACCCGCGACGATGGTTTTGAGGTGCATATCTGTAGTCCCGATGTTCATTTCTTGATCTTGATGATCACCCGTTCTTCTTGTGATTCGGACGCATCTGGACGTCGTGGTGAGGATCTAGCCATGCCATAAACAACAGCAACAACATACCTTCTGCGTGGTACAACGCCTCAAATGCTAGGGTCGTGCTCTCATGTCCTTTTCGGACGTCGGGTCGAGCTTCTGTATACTGGAACTGAAAATCTGAAAATCCTAAAACTGAATTTCGGAACTGAGTTCAGAGTCTGGATTCTGGTCCACCTGAATTCTGAACTTAAGGTGAAATGTAGCGGAATGCGAAAATCGCGTTTTTGATCAATTATTCAAAAACTAGACCGATTTTCGAAAAACCAAAAACACTTAAGTTTTCGAAATCAAATTTATCATAACTAAGTATTCTTAGAATTTTGAAATTTTGCTTTGCCGAGCCGTAATTGGTTTTTGAAATGTATCAACGGTCACTGTTCCGTCCCACGGGGATGATTTTTGAACTAAAAAGTAGTATTTGTAGCAGAATTTCACAAAGAAACTGAAAATGCAACTCAAAATTATAAAATTTTAGCGAAAACAACCGAAAATTGAAAAAGTTTTCATAAACTTTTCTGCATTTTTTTTATTGCTTGCGCGCTGCTGTTTCGTATTGAGGTGGTGTGAGAAATGCACGGTGGGCACGGTGGCATTATATCGTGAGCAAAAAATATATATAAAATAATGACGCAAATTTATGCAGCATTGGGTTTTATGTTGAAATAAAAACGACTTGAATACAATAAAATGAGTATTGTAAGAAATCGTTTATTTTCTAAGTAGCTGTCATTTATACAAACAATGTGATGAACATTGAGGGCCTGCTTCGAGCCAGTCAGCATGGAAAACTTATTGGAATTCATTGGTTTTTCAATTATTATGAATACAATGAATCAACGCTTGATTTTGCTTTCAAAATCGATTGAATAATAAGGAACTACGAAATAACTTTATATTCAATTTCGTGCCCCAAATATGTGCTTGAGAAAAGATTCACTAAATAATTTTAACTGCATGGTATGATGAACTATTAGTTATAATTGGAATGTATTCCAATAATGTAATCTAAGAAATTATTAAGCTATTGATGATTTATGGCACCGGAGGCCAGAGGCTGTTTGGTCTTCGGTTCGTTATCGTTGAAACAGACATTTCTAGACTCATCATGCTATACAATTCCGAAAGTCGCTTCCGAAAAAAAGTTAATGGTGAATACTTTTACGTAAATTCTATCTCATCGGCGGGAAGGGCCTGGTGAACGACTGGCAAAGATATCGAAAATACTTGAATGTTCTCTTGTCTTCAACCGTTCTTTTGAAGGAGAATCGATGCTTGCTACTAAAATCAGGCATATACATGGTTAGCAAGTTAGTCAATACATATACATTTAACCTCATGTTAATCATTCATAATTACTCATGATATATAGCTCTAGTGTAAGAGTAATCACTAACAATGATGATTGAATCAGCATATATTCAAAGTGTGAGGAATTCTAAAATCCATTACGTCCCGTCTTTTTTACAAGCCAATATAACGAGAGGTAAACCCACTGCGCTCAATCATTGAAAAAAGTTCTTGATTCTATGTGGCCGTTTTTCTTGGTACGCTTTGTGCGACGGTTCGTTCAACTGAAGCGGATAAAATTTTGCGCGCATTTTATGACGCTACATTTCACCTTAAGGGCTGAGTCCAGTGTGTTTCAGAGGGCTATTTTCACGCTTCAAATCAGATCTCAGAAACGGTGACAAATATAACAAAACCCAACTGACAATCTCTTTAAAAATGAGCTTAGATTATTCAGTGAAAATTTTTGAATGATTCATAGACTTTAGCGGTCGCGAAAGTCTTTTTTCTGAAGGAAGAATTGCATATCTGAAAATGCTGTCTTTCAACTTGTTCATTGAATATCTCACCTTCAAAAGCATGGATCAAAAATCTATCCTGACAATGACTAGAGATTTTTTCTGCTCCAGCTTCCTGGTAACGTAGCGAAACATGAGAGAGAAATAAAATCGGCTTAGCAAGACTGCCAAACAAGCGGTAGTTTCAGAACTTATTTCCAGAATTCAGAACTTGCGTGCTGGAACTAAATTCGGAACATGGATTCTGGAGCTAGATTTTGGAACGAAATTCAGTTCCTCTAATAAGGTTCCGAAATCAAGTCAAAAATTCAGTTCTTGAACTAACTTCGGAATCTGAATTGAGTTTAATTGCATAATTCTTGATCTGAATTCTGAACCTGAATATTGCAACTGGATTCTGAACCTGTCTCAAATGTCCTGATCTAGAATTTTATATCTGATGTAGGTTATTAAGTAATAGCAAAAAGAGTTTACATTTTTTTTTTTTTTATTCAAGAATATAATGTTTAAGGCACACTGCTTAAGCTCTAAGATGCCAAGGGCTTTTACTAATTTTAATTTACGACTAACTTAAAACTAGGGTTGTATCATTGAGTAATGTCATATTTGGGTCGCAATGGTTGACTTTGGCAGATCCAGCCTTCAGCTGGTGATCGGCAGTGGCCGGTGAATTGAATATTTCACGAGAGTCTTCCATATGGCGTTGGTGAATGTTCATGTTGGCCGCATTCTTCGGTCCGTGTGGGTCCGCGGGAAACACCCCCAGGTTACGAATACCCGGCGGGTGGCCCGCATGCTGTTGGTAAGTTTCCGTGGGCGATGATGGTGTTGTTACAGAAGAAAATGAGAAAAAAAAAATAGCGAAGTAAATATTGCGGAAAACGGAGTAAAAAGGGGATATGGGAATGAATTGACTAAAACGACAGAGATCTAATTAGTTGACATCGAGATGGTGAAGAGACGGGGAGGGGGGAAGCGAAAAGGTTAGTGACAGCACAAAGATCTTGTTAGTTCCGATGAAGATGGTGGACAGATGAGGAATCGGGATAATCGGCGGAAGTTAGTGTCGAACCTGCAGGTGAAGATTATTCTTAGCCACAGTTGAAACAACGTCGATAAATAGGAGGAACTTTCTAAGCCAGATGTAACAGATTACACTTGTATATTAATGTGTTTGAGAAACTCGTATATCTGAAGCATATATGAGCTATCCCGACTCGCCAACACATCCCGAACCGGAACTTCAGGCGGTCTACCTCGGGCCCTGAGGGATTCCAGTAGCTTCGACCTGGCGTCGCGATACTCTACGCACGACCACACGACATGCTCGATGTCCTGATAACCGTCGCCACAGGTGCAGAGCCCGTTCTCCACGATCCCGATACGCCGGAGATGTGCGTTGAATGTATAGTGATTTGACATGAGCCGTGACATAACGCGAATGAAATCACGACTCACGTTCATCCCCTTGAACCACGGTTTCGTTGATACCTTAGGAATAATGGAGTGTAGCCATCGTCCCAGTTCGTCATTCGTCCATGAAGTTTGCCAACTTTCAAGAGTTTTCTGACGAGAAATACTGAAAAATTCATTGAAGCAGATTGGTCTTTCATAAATATCACCTTCTAATGCGCCCACCTTAGCCAATGAGTCTGCCTTTTCATTTCCCGGAATGGAACAATGCGAAGGGACCCAGACTAACGATATTGAATAAGACCGTTCAGATAAAGTTCTCAAGTGTTCCCGTATTTTCCCCAGAAAATAAGGGGGGTACTTTCCTGGCTTCATTGCCCGGAGAGCTTCTATTGAGCTTAGACTGTCCGTGACAATGAAGTAATGGTCTTTGGGCGAGGTTTCAATGATCTCGAGGGTGTACTGAATAGCAGCTAATTCTGCGACGTAAACTGAAGCCGGATCACTGAGTTTGTACGAAGCGGTGATGTTTTGATTGAAGATACCGAAGCCTGTGGACTCGTTGATGTTTGATCCGTCAGTGTAAAACACCTTTTCACAGTTGACTGTTCTAAATTTATTATAAAAAATATTTGGGGCCACTTGAGGGCGCACGTGATCCGGAATTCCACGAATCTCTTCTCTCATGGAAGTATCGAAAAACACAGTAGAATCAGAAGTATCCAAGAAATGAGCACGGTTGGAAACAAACGAAGAAGGATTAATATTCTGAGCCATGTAATCAAAATACAAGGACATAAAACGGGTTTGATAATTGAGCTCAACTAACCTTTCGAAATTTTCAATCACCAGAGGATTCAAAATGTCGCATCGAATGAGTAAACGATATGAGAGATCCCAGAACCGGTTTTTCAATGGGAGAACGCCCGCCAGCACTTCGAGGCTCATCGTATGAGTCGATTGCATGCAACCCAAGGCAATACGCAAACAACGATACTGAATTCTTTCCAGCTTGATGAAATGAGTGTTCGCCGCGGATCGGAAGCAAAAGCATCCGTATTCCATCACGGACAATATCGTTGTTTGGTACAGCCTGATCAGGTCTCCTGAATGGGCACCCCACCACGATCCGGTTATTGTACGAAGAAAGTTGATTCTTTGTTGGCATTTTCGTTTCATATACCTAATGTGACATCCCCATGTGCCTTTGGAGTCGAACCAGACCCCGAGATATTTAAATGTGAAGACCTGAGCTATGTTTTCACCCCCTAGTTGAAGCTGTAGTTGTGCTGGTTCTCGCTTCCTTGAAAATACAACCAGCTCAGTTTTCTCCGTAGAGAACTCGATACCCATTTGAAGAGCCCATGTGGATAAGTTGGCAAGAGTATCTTGTAACGGCCCTTGCAGATCGCCAGCTTTGGGTCCTATAATAGACACAACGCTGTCATCGGCAAGTTGTCTTAGCGTGCAAGATGTGTTGATACATTTATCGATGTCGTTTACGTAAAAATTGTATAAAAGGGGGCTTAAGCATGAGCCCTGAGGAAGACCCATGTAACTGAATCGTATTGTCGACAAATCACCATGCGCGAAATACATATGTTTCTCAGACAATAGATTATGTAAAAAGTTGTTCAAAACTGGCGAAAGACCATGCTGATGCAGCTTCTCAGATAGGATGTTTATGGAAACTGAGTCAAAAGCCCCCTTGATGTCTAGGAAAACTGACGCCATTTGTTCCTTACGAGCAAATGCCATTTGAATTTCGGTTGAGAGCAACGCCAAACAATCGTTCGTTCCTTTGCCTCTGCGGAAACCAAATTGTGTATCTGAAAGTAAGCCATTAGTTTCGACCCAATTGTCTAGACGGAAGAGAATCATTTTTTCGAACAATTTCCGGATACAGGAAAGCATAGCAATCGGCCGATACGAATTGTGATCGGTGGCTGATTTTCCTGGTTTTTGAATGGCGATCACTTTCACTTGTCTCCAGTCATGTGGAACAATGTTGCCCTCAAGGAACTTATTGAATAAACTCAACAAGCGCCTTTTGGCGGGGTCAGGCAGATTTTTCAACAAGTTGAATTTTATTCTGTCTAATCCCGGGGCTTTATTGTTACATGACAAGAGTGCAAGTGAGAGCTCTACCATCGAAAACGGTGTTTCGTTTGTGTTTGGTGTCGCGGCGCGGGTGATCTTCTGTTCCGGTACAGAGTCTGGGCATACTTTTTTAGCGAAATCGAATATCCAGCGGTTGGAATATTCCTCGCTTTCATTCGTGGTGTTATGATTGCGCATTCGTCGGGCTGTGTTCCAAAGAGTGCTCATAGATGTTTCTTTCGTTAAGCCGTCTATAAACCGACGCCAGTAACCGCGTTTCTTGGCTCTAATCAAGTTCTTAGTTTTAACGTCTAACGCCGCGTAATTCCGGTAATTATCAGGTGTTCCATTTTTTCTGAATTTTTTATACGCGGAGGCTCTCTCCGCGTTTAAATTTGTGCACTCTTTGTCCCACCACGGGTTGGGAGGACGGATGTTAGTTTTTGCGCCGGGTACACGTTTCGTCTGAGCTTGAATCGCAGTATCGAGAATCAAGCCAGCCAAAAACGTGTACTCTTCCTCCGGAGGAAGTTGTTGAGTTCTTTCAAGTTTCTCAGATATCGAGGTCGCATAGCTATTCCAATCAATATTTCGTGTGAGGTCGTACGAAACATTGATTGTCTTCGATGGTTTTGAGCCGCTGGTGATTGATATTACGATCGGTAGGTGATCGCTACCGTGGGGATCAGGAATTACCTCCCACGTGCAATCCAACCGTAGCGATGTCGAGCAAAGGGATAAATCCAGCGCACTTGGTCTTGCTGGTGGTGCAGGAATCCGTGTCATTTCTCCCGTATTCAATATTGTCATATTGAAGTTATCGCAGATATCATGGATCATAGCTGATCTGTTATCATCGTGAAGACAGCCCCATCCCGTACCGTGTGAGTTAAAGTCTCCCAAAACCAACGTCGGTGCGGGAAGGAGCTCAATGATATCACTGAGTCGCCGATGCCCAACCGAGGCTCTTGGGGGAATGTAGATGGAAGCAATACAAAGGTCCTTACCTTTGATTGTAACATGACATGCGACAACTTCAATACCTGGTATCGAGGGGAGGTTAATTCGATAAAAAGAATAGCACTTTTTGATCCCTAAAAGTACTCCTCCGTAGGGATCATCTCGATCCAGGCGAATAATGTTAAAATCGTGGGAGTTTAAGGGTATTTCAGAAGTTAACCAAGTTTCGCACAATGCAAATGCGTCACATTTCAGATTATTTACTAGAAATTTAAATGAATCTATTTTTGGGATAATACTTCTACAATTCCACTGTAAAACAGTGATTAGATCCGTGACCTCGGTGGATGATTTAGCCATCGAAAGATACAATCGCTGAAAGAAGGGGCCAATTTGCAGTCAACTGCTTCAAATATGTTTTTACTGTAGGCATGAAAGCAATTAAAATGCTTCTAAGAGGGTCTGAAATATTGAAAGTTGTAAAAATCCAGTCCACAACATCAGAAAACTTGATAAGTCCAGCACCTAGTTGGTTCTCTGGTGGATTTTTAGGGACGCTTGGGGATTTTGTAGTCCCTGGAAGTGGTGGGAATTCCATCTCGGAATTGAGTTTTCCGAGACCAGGAGCTTTTTGCTTCGGTGATTTTTCCCGATTCCCGTTAGCTGTAACTTTTCGAAGCCCTTCGGAAGACACCTTCGAACCCTTACTAGGTAGCTTATGAGAAGATTTATTCATTCTTTTCCTACAGCTATGAGGGACCGCTGAAGATGGACCTTCCAAAGGGTCGTCAGAATCGCTCTCGTCAGTCGACAAGCAGGCATATGGATTCGTTGTCTGTTTAGGAGGGGTGGCACTTTTAAGCATCTCTGCGAAGGAACGCTTGGAGTGCTCCGTTAGGGAACGCTTCATTCGATCACCTCGCAGTTTGTAAGCGGGACAATCAGAGAGGTCATGTGGACCCTCCTTACAGTAGAGACACTTTTCAGCATCCTTACCGCAAGAGCCGTCCGCATGAGCTTCCCCACAGTTAGCACAACGTGGCTTATTGCTGCAATGGGTAGCTGTATGCCCCAGTTGTTTGCAATTGGTACAATTCATTATCCGGGGTACAAATAAACGAACAGGCAAACGAACCCGGTCCAAGAGGATGTAGTTGGGCAAAGCAGTGCCGGCGAAGGTCACACGATAAGAGTCTGATTTGTTCTTTGTTCCATCCCCTGCGATCGATACTGAATGCAATCGCTTGCAATCCAGTATCTTGACATTCTTAAGTGAGGGGTCTTTAAAACAACCCGCCCCGTACTAAAGAATATCCTCGCAAGTCAAACTCGCATCGGAGACCACACCGTCGATTTCTACTTCGCGAGCGGGCACGTAGACGCGGTACTCCTGCGTAAAGGGATCCTTTTGAACAAGCTCATTAGCCTGTTTAGAGCTGGTAAACAGGACCCTGAGCTTGTCTGGCCGTATTCTATCAATACTTTTTATAGTATTATATCGCGAAAACAGGTCTCGCGATATTTTTAAAATATTTAAATTTTTTTCTCTTGATTTGGTCCGGAAATAGACCGCGTAAGGCCCGGCCGGTAGTGCGAGCCCATCAGGATAGCTCTTTATGCGGGACATTTTACAGACAAGGGAAGTCTCCATTTGAACATCGGGAGCGGGGGGGCCAGGACTTAAATTAGACATGTCGCGGAACTACTTCCGCGCAGAAACAAGTAATTCGGAGGGAAATATAATGGTCAAAAACGAATAATCGAAGTAACGGTACTTAACTTAAGATCCAACGGGGGACACCAAGCTGGTCTTCGTCGGTCGGCGTATCGCCGCTTTGATGATGTGCAAAAAACCTCCGAGAGGAAAAAGCACACTTATTTATAATCCTCACACAATGGCCGCTTGTTTATAATCCGCACACTTGGCCTTGATCGCCGAAACAATAACCGGCTAACGGTACCGTTTCGATCCACCGCTCACAATAAGGCACTGTTCTATTATAAAATGCGAAAAAAACCTCTCAGAGGAAAAAGCACTATTGTCTATCACACAATATCGTTTCGATCGTCCGACCACTTTATCACACACACACAACTGGTTTTCAATGCTTTCGCAGTAAATCCAAATCACGTCCGTTCGCTCGGAAGGTTGAAACGGCAATGGATGAAAGAGTTTACATTTGTAAACATTGGATAAATTCCACAAACTAGTTCTTTATAGAACCATCAAAATACTCCTAAAGGTCTATGCGAAGTTCAACTATACTATCTAAATCTACAACAAAAAATGCATTCGTTCCGTGTTGTTCAAATTTAAGGTAGAATTTGTTTGTCGTCAATGAGCCTTTAGTATGGATGCACCGTTACAATTCTGTAAGCGATTCGAACGATTATCTAAAGGGTGATTTTTTTGCTGGTATCTTTTTAGGCAACACTGTTTTTGACAGGTCACGCGTGAATCGTGCCTTGTGTTATTATCCAACTTGTTCTGTTTGGTCTACAATTCAATCCTGAATTGAAATTGTGTTCAGCGCCGAAGCTCTTTTCAGGTTGAAGCATTGCATTGCAATAGCTACCAATGCATCTCAAAAAAGTTGGGGTGGATTATGGGCCGGTGGCCGTGTGAAGATTGACAATTTCTTTTGCCCAAGAGGGAAGAATTGAACATGCCTGACATGTGGTTTCAACAAGACAGTGCCACATCCCACACGGCACGCTCCTTCGGTGAACAGTTTATCTCCCGTTTTGGGCCCGAGCCGTCAATCGTGTGATTTAACGCCTTTGGTCTATTTCTTGTGAGGCCATGTAAGAGCTAATGTCTACAAGGATAAACCAGCAACGATTGACGAACTGGAAGCTAAAACTGAAGTTAGAAATTTTTTGTGTCTTGAAGGCTGTTCAGATTATAATTTAGAAGTGATATTTTACAACAAAAGGTTCATGAATGTTCGAATCAAATTGAAATACTTAGGCTGGGAACCATATCGTGAATTATTTTAACATTCAAATTTGACAGTCGATCAGTTATTTTGTCGTTGTCAAAAATAACTTTGCTCTAAAGCATTGTTATTTTTAACAGTTCGATAGATTCTAATTCCATACTTTCAGTCAAACAGAAGAGAGAATCGAAGTTCTTCTTACGTTCGCAGTATTTCAATTATTATATCAATTGATATTATTTTATTTTCAGTGCAAAATGATCCCAAATTCGAGAAACGGTTCGCGGACTTAACCAAATTGTCGTCAGCCAGTTGACTTGCTTTCGTAGCTCTTGCAATCTTGTGGCTGGTCTTTACTCCCGATGCGGCAATTTTGCTTGGTGACGTATTCATTCAACCGGAAATGAGCTTCGTCGCAGAACACAATTTTTCGACAAAAAAGTGGATCTTCCTCCAACTTTGCCAGCATCCATTCATGATTAAATCATAGACCAAACGACGATTCACGATTAAATTATAGACCAAACTGAACCAGTTTGACAATGACACAAGACACGATTCACGCATGATCTGTCAAAAACAGCGTTGCCAAAAAGATACCAGCAAAAAAATCACCTTTTACTAAGGTGTCAATAAAAAAGAGTCATCTCTAATTTTGTAAGGCGATGGTGCTCAAATCGTTTTTTATGCCAAATGATAAAACGTAACACCGATAAATTTTTGTTTGTTTTAAAAATCGACTTTGAGACTGGTTTTATTAATATTATAACGTTTTCGATTTCGGAGATATATTGGTATAAGTGACACAATCGACACTTCGGAGATATATTGGTATAAATGACACAATCGGCGCTTCATTCTATCCATTCAATTTTCTCTGATGATTCTAAACCTGTTTCATCAATCTTAGCTCATCAAGTTCGGAAAGGTCATGACGAACGATTCCAATGCCACTGATATAATCTTATGAGTGACGTAACTGACAAACCACTATTTTCTGAAAATATTCGACTTGTTTGAAGCTACTATTTGATAAGTTAAATGATTCATGGCGACCGTTCCCAGCCCCGCAGAGATAATCGCTTAAGTGATGTAACCGACAAACCTAACTTTTTCCTATCCCAACAATTTTTCTCAGAAACAAATCAGCCGATTAAGACAAACTTGGTTTCATTCACAGCTACACAGTGTGATTAGAAATCACTTTCAAGTGTATTATAGAGAATACTTCCGGCCCTTGGTATATAATCGTATAAATGACGTAACCAACAAAATGGAACACTCTCTCAAAAGAAATATCTCAACCGACATCAAAAAGCTTGGGCTCATTTGGACACCTTTGAGTCTCGGACAGAGATGTCGAATTTTTCGAACTACTCGATTACACAATAATCGAGTATAATTTTTTAATCAATCGAATAAATTGTCTAGTCTTGTCTAGTTTTGTCTAGTCTTGTCTAGTCTTGTCTAGTCTTGTCTAGTCTTGTCTAGTCTTGTCTAGTCTTGTGTCTAGTTTTGTGTCTAGTTTTGTGTCTAGTGTTGTGTCTAGTTTTGTGTCTGGTTTTGTATCTAGTTTTGTGTCTAGTTTTGTGTCTAGTTTTGTGTCTAGTCTTGTGTCTAGTTTTGTGTCTAGTTTTGTGTCTAGTTTTGTGTCTAGTTTTGTGTTTAGTTTTGTGTCTAGTTTTGTGTCTAGTTTTGTGTCTAGTTTTGTGTCTAGTTTTGTGTCTAGTTGTGTGTCTAGTTTTGTGTCTAGTTTTGTGTCTAGTTTTGTGTCTAGTTTTGTTTCTAGTTTTGTGTCTAGTTTTGTGTCTAGTTTTGTGTCTAGTTTTGTGTCTAGTTTTGTGTTTGGTTTTGTATCTAGTTTTGTGTCTAGTTTTGTATCTAGTTTTGTGTCTAGTTTTGTGTCTAGTTTTGTGTCTAGTTTTGTGTCTAGTTTTGTGTCTAGTTTTGTGTCTAATTTTGTGTCTGGTTTTGTATCTAGTTTTGTGTCTAGTTTTGTGTCTAGTTTTGTTTCTAGTTTTGTGTCTAGTTTTGTGTCTAGTTTTGTGTCTAGTTTTGTGTCTAGTTTTGTGTTTGGTTTTGTATCTAGTTTTGTGTCTAGTTTTGTGTCTAGTTTTGTGTTTGGTTTTGTATCTAGTTTTGTGTCTAGTTTTGTATCTAGTTTTGTGTCTAGTTTTGTGTCTAGTTTTGTGTCTAGTTTTGTGTCTAGTTTTGTGTCTAGTTTTGTGTCTAGTTTTGTGTCTAATTTTGTGTCTGGTTTTGTATCTAGTTTTGTTTCTAGTTTTGTGTCTAGTTTTGTGTCTAGTTTTGTGTCTAGTTTTGTGTCTGGTTTTGTATCTAGTTTTGTGTCTAGTTTTGTGTCTAGTTTTGTGTCTAGTTTTGTGTTTAGTCTTGTGTCTAGTTTTGTTTCTAGTTTTGTGTCTAGTTTTGTGTCTAGTTTTGTGTCTAGTTTTGTGTTTAGTTTTGTGTCTAGTTTTGTGTCTAGTTTTGTGTGTAGTTTTGTGTCTAGTTTTGTGTCTAGTTTTGTGTCTAGTTTTGTGTCTAGTTTTGTATCTAGTTTTGTATCTAGTTTTGTGTCTAGTTTTGTGTCTGGTTTTGTGTCTAGTTTTGTGTCTAGTTTTGTGTCTAGTTTTGTGTCTAGTTTTGTGTCTAGTTTTGTTTCTAGTTTTGTGTCTAGTTTTGTGTCTAGTTTTGTGTCTAGTTTTGTGTCTAGTTTTGTGTCTAGTTTTGTGTCTAGTTTTGTGTCTAGTTTTGTGTTTAGTCTTGTGTCTAGTTTTGTTTCTAGTTTTGTGTCTAGTTTTGTGTCTAGTTTTGTGTCTAGTTTTGTGTGTAGTTTTGTGTGTAGTTTTGTGTCTAGTTTTGTGTCTAGTTTTGTGTCTAGTTTTGTGTCTAGTTTTGTGTCTAGTTTTGTGTCTAGTTTTGTGTCTAGTTTTGTGTCTAGTTTTGTGTCTAGTTTTGTGTCTGGTTTTGTGTCTAGTTTTGTGTCTAGTTTTGTGTCTAGTTTTGTGTCTAGTTTTGTGTCTAGTTTTGTGTCTAGTTTTGTGTCTAGTTTTGTGTCTAGTTTTGTGTCTAGTTTTGTGTCTAGTTTTGTGTCTGGTTTTGTGTCTAGTTTTGTGTCTAGTTTTGTGTCTAGTTTTGTGTCTAGTTTTGTGTCTAGTTTTGTTTCTAGTTTTGTGTCTAGTTTTGTGTCTAGTTTTGTGTCTAGTTTTGTATCTAGTTTTGTGTCTAGCTTTGTGTCTAGTTTTGTGTCTAGTTTTGTGTCTAGTTTTGTGTCTAGTTTTGTGTCTAGTTTTGTGTCTAGTTTTGTATCTAGTTTTGTGTCTAGCTTTGTGTCTAGCTTTGTGTCTAGTTTTGTGTCTAGTTTTGTATCTAGTTTTGTGTCTAGCTTTGTGTCTAGTTTTGTGTCTAGTTTTGTGTCTAGTTTTGTGTCTAGTTTTGTGTCTAGTTTTGTGTCTAGTTTTGTATCTAGTTTTGTGTCTAGCTTTGTGTCTAGCTTTGTGTCTAGTTTTGTGTCTAGTTTTGTGTCTAGTTTTGTGTCTAGTTTTGTAGTCTTTTGCCTGCCACCTATTGTATCTCAAATGCAGTTTAAAACCGTTTTTATTCAATGAGCAAATAACGTGTCAGCTGCCAAATAATAATGAGTAAATAGCCTCCGCATAATTAGTAAGTGTTATCATTTGTCATCTATCAATGAATACATTAATGAGTTTTACTATCAACCCTCAGACCATCGAAACATCTAGATAAAAAAAATATAACGCCCACATTACCATTTATCGTTCGAATCTATCTGAAAATATCCAATCAATTGCAAATTTTCTGTTCGACAATGAAGAGTTTTATCTGATGCAATTGACGCAAATCATCAGCGTTGAGAAACAAATCACATTAATCACTGATTCGTGTGATTGCCACCTCGGTACTCGGTGCAGTTGCTCCGTGCGTTTGAGGAACATCATCTCATCATTTCCAGCGCAAATTCCCGTCCCAGCCCAGCACAAATTGAAACAAATGGCTCGGACTAAAGCCATGATCCAAAGCCCGAAATGAAAGGCAACTCACAAAAATACAAACCTAATCCCGGAACCTATTCCAAGAGCTCATCCGCCGGAATCCCTCTCGAAATTGAACTATCCACTTCCAACGTTTGTCTGATTGGAAATTTGAAAATAAGGAATCAAATAACTACCGAGCCCGAGTCAGTCAGCTTTCGTATGACGACAACAAAAGCCAGATATGCAAAACACACCCATTCCCATCTTGTGCGGGACTATAGGACAGAGTGAACCGGATTACCCCATGAAGAGGAGGATTTTCCAGCCGAAGAGTCACTGGGTGAAAAAAAAGGCGAGCACGCACTACCGCACGGAACCTAGGCTGGCTCGAAACGAAACAAGAGTGAACAGAGAAAAAAACAGGAATTTGCATTCCAACGCCTGGCGTGTGTCAAACGGGAAGTGGGACGGTTTCAGGATGGTAGAAGAAAAAAAAACCGGTTGAGCCAAGCTTCCACTCGAACGAAACCGCCGAGGCTTGGCATTTCGCATAATCGGGCTGGTTTTCTGTCCTTATGCTACCGCCGCCATCCTTCCTTCCATTCCAGGGGGGGGCTGTAAATTTAGAAGCACCACATTCGGCTTCAGCGAGTTAATATTTTGCTCATGGTTGTAAAAAAAATTGAGTTTGCTTGTCGGGGAAACAAAATCGAAATGATTCACTTGAATCCCCCCCTCCGCCCTCGTGGGAGGGCTTAGCGCTCGGAAAAAAAAATACGCGCTATTGTTCATGAATTTGTAACACCGGCTGCTTCAGATTCGTCGGATTGCACTGGTTGTGTAAATTTGAATGCATTTTATATATTGTCTTTATTGTCTTCGATTAGAGTTAACCTTTCGCACAGACTTTGGCTGTATAACTTAACACTAATGGTAACTTAATAATATTTTTGATTTAAACATGTCTTTGCTAATCATTCAGTAATAGCCGTTCAACCGAGAAGGTTGTGTATAGAGGCGTACAGTTTGATAACGCT
Source organism: Malaya genurostris (assembly GCF_030247185.1). Lineage (NCBI taxonomy): Eukaryota > Metazoa > Arthropoda > Insecta > Diptera > Culicidae > Malaya > Malaya genurostris. The sequence goes on from NC_080570.1 coordinate 123,325,783, forward strand.
GGTTGGTTTACACGCGTTAAATACGACAACGGTTGAACTACAGGTGGAGACCTGTTGGCAGCAGCCGTTAAAACGTAAAATCGTGCTGCATAAGAGAGCCCTAGTGCTGGGCCAAGCTGGTGAAGGAAACAACAAAGGGCGTTTCCCAAACTCTACCCAGGCCGCAATATACAGCCACAAGTGCTGAGCAGAAGAGTGCAAAGGCACACAGAAGCAGGAGAGTGCAAAGGCACACCGGTGCGAAGGCACTTCGGTGCAGAAGCATATCGGTGCGGAGCACAAGGAAGAAGGAGACAAGACAACTCGGTCTTTCCACTGCCATACAACACGCAGGTATACACCGGTGACCTGCGCTGGTTGCAGCTGGCGAAGACAAAAGTAAATCGGAAATCGAGTGGTGCTTGATGTCAGGTAGCAGTAGCATCACATCCAACAATCAGCATCCAACAAGAACATCTAGAGCAACGAGGATCTACACGGCAGTGCAACGGAGATAGACAACAATTTCAAGGTAGAAGTTTTTTCTTTTCCTTTTGATTGAGTACTGTGTAGTGTTGGTTTCATTTTTTACTTTAAAGTTTGATTAAAAATTTTAATGTGATGGATGAATCCATGGACGTAAATCCTAGCATGAATCCTATACCCCCACGAACGAAAAAATATCAGGAGAGCTCTTCTGGGCCTTGGATAGTCTTTTTTAGACGTATATCAAAGCCATTAAACATTTACCAAATTTCTAAAGGTTTGACATCACGATTCTCTTCAATCAAAGAGATCATAAAAGTAAATAACGATAAAATTCGTGTTGTGGTAAATAATTTGAAACACGCGAATGATATTGTCTCTTCGGAACATTTCAATAAAGAGTATAAAGTTTACATACCCTCCAAAGATGTCGAAATTGACGGTGTTGTTACCGAAGCGAGTCTTTCGGTAGATGATTTACTCAAGCATGGTGTTGGTCGTTTCAAGAACTCTATGCTTGAGGGTGTGAAAATACTGGAGTGCAAACAACTGTACTCAGTAGTTCATGAAGAGGAAAAAAAAGTTTATCGCCCATCAGACTCGTTTCGAGTGACATTTGCCGGGTCTGCGTTGCCGTCCCATGTCTATGTCGATAAAATTCGCCTCCCTGTTCGGCTTTTTGTTCCAAATGTAATGAATTGTACGAACTGCAAAAAATTCGGACACACAGCTACTTACTGTAGCAATAAACCAAAATGTATTAAGTGTGAAGGACCTCATAAAGATAATGATTGCAACAAGGAAATTGAAAAATGTATTTATTGTGGGGAAAGTCCTCATGAGGATATTTCAGTATGCACTGCATTTAAAGTGCACAAAGACAAAATTAAGCTTTCTTTAAAAGCACGGTCTAAGCGCACATATGCAGAAATGCTTAAAACGGTCATTGATGTCCCCCCTTTGGAAACCGAAAACGGGTTTTCAAATCTAGAGGAAACAGAGGACTCTGACTCTGACGAAAATAGTGAAGGTAATTCGTTTATCACTACCCAAGGGTCAGTTAAGAGAAAGAAGTCTTCTTCCAAATTACCAAAAAAGACACCTAAAGTTTCATCTTCAAAAAAAGATCCCCGTGTTAAACAAAAAAAGTCAAAACCAAAGACTGTGCCTCCTGGTTTGTCAAATTCACAAACCAATCCAGGATCTAGCACAGAAAAAGGTAATAATCCTGTGGGCTCCATTTCACAGCCACCAACAGGATTACTGAAGTTTTCGGAAATTGTTGAATGGATTTTCTCAGCATTCAATATATCTGAACCCTTAAAGACCCTCATAATGGCATTCCTTCCAATAGCTAGAAATTTTTTGAAGCAGTTATCAGCTCAATGGCCAATTGTCTCAGGTTTTGTATCTTTTGATGGATAATTTATCACCCGCCGCAAATGATACAATCACTGTCCTGCAGTGGAATTGTCGAAGCATCATGCCAAAACTTGATTCATTTAAAATTTTATTGCATAGTCAAAAATGTGATGTATTTGCTTTATGCGAAACATGGCTTACTTCAAACATAGCTTTAAATTTTAATGATTTTAACATTATACGTCTCGATAGAGACTCTCCGTATGGTGGAGTGCTTTTGGGAATTAAGAAATGCTGTTCCTTTTATAGATTAAACATCCCTTCAACTTCTAGTATAGAAGTTGTTGCTTGCCAAATAAACATTAAAGGCAAAGATATTTGCATAGCTTCGGTTTATATTCCTCCAAAAGCACAAGTTGGACAGCGACAGCTTAATGAAATGGTTGAAGCCCTTCCTGCTCCACGATTGATTCTGGGGGATTTAAATTCGCACGGCATGATGTGGGGTTCCGTTTACAATGATAGCAGATCATCTTTAATACAAAACATTTGTGACAATTTTAGCATGACGGTATTAAATATGGGTAGCATGACACGGATCCCAAGACCTCCTGCACGCCCAAGTGCATTAGATCTATCTCTTTGCTCAACATCAATTCGACTAGATTGCACCTGGAAAATATTGCCTGATTTACACGGTAGCGATCATTTACCAATCATCATCTCAATTAGCTGTAACAAATGTATTGCTAATTCAGCTAGTATTCCATATGATTTGACAAAAAATATCGACTGGATTAAATACCAAAGTAGAATCTCTAGTATTTTGAATTCAATGGAAGAGCTCCCTCCACTTGAAGAATATGACTTCCTCGTTTGTTCGATTCTGGAGGCCGCAGAACAATCCCAAACTAAACGCTTTCCTGGGCCAACGACTAACAGAAGGCCTCCCAACCCCTGGTGGGACAAAGAGTGCTCAGAGGCTAAACTCGCAAAACAAAATGCTTGCAAGACGTTTCTAAAACGGGGAGGAGGAACTCCTCAGAATTTTGAAAAACTTATGGTTTTAGAAACCAAGTACAAGAGCATACTTCGAGCCAAAAAATGTAGCTATTGGAGACATTTTGTCGAAGGTTTGTCAAGAGAAACCTCAATGAGCACTCTTTGGAATACGGCCAGACGAATGAGGAATCGTAACGTGGGCAATGAGAGTGATGAATACTCGAACCGATGGATATTTGACTTTGCTAGGAAAGTTTGCCCAGATTCTGTTCCTACGCAGAGCATTATACGGGAATCTCCTCCAAATAATGGTTTTATTAATAACCCATTTTCAATGATGGAATTTTCTATAGCACTCTTGTCTTGTAACAATAACGCCCCTGGGTTGGACAGAATTAAATTCAACTTGGTGAAGAATCTGCCCGACCTCGCAAAAAGACGTTTGTTGGAATTGTTCAACAAGTTTCTTGAGCAAAATATTGTTCCACCTGACTGGAGACAAGTGAAAGTTATCGCCATTCAAAAGCCGGGGAAACCAGCTTCCAATCACAACTCATATAGACCCATTGCGATGTTGTCCTGCATCAGAAAATTGTTCGAAAAAATTATTCTACGACGTCTCGACACTTGGGTCGAGACGAACGGTTTGTTGTCAGATACTCAGTTTGGCTTCCGTAGAAATAAAGGGACGAATGATTGCCTTGCATTACTTTCGTCTGACATCCAAATTGCCTTCGCTCAAAAGCAACAAATGGCATCTGTATTTTTAGACATTAAAGGAGCATTTGATTCAGTTTCCATTGATGTTCTTTCAGACAAGCTCCACCAACATGGACTCCCAGCGGTTATAAATAATTATCTGCACAACCTTTTGTCAGAGAAACGCATGCATTTTTCACATGGCGATTTGGCAACATTCAGAATTAGCTACATGGGTCTACCGCAAGGCTCATGCCTCAGTCCGCTCCTTTATAATTTTTACGTGAATGACATTGACAACTGTCTTGTAACTCCATGTACACTAAGACAATTGGCAGATGATGGCGTGGTTTCAGTTACTGGGCCCAAAGCTATTGATCTGCATAAACCATTGCAAGATACCTTAGATAACTTGTCCGTTTGGGCTGTTCATCTTGGTATCGAATTCTCTGCGGAGAAAACAGAGTTAGTCGTCTTTTCAAGAAAGCATGATCCCGCGCAGCTTCAGCTCCATATGATGGGAAGAATGATCCAACAGGTTTTAACTTTTAAATACCTCGGGGTGTGGTTCGATTCCAAATGCACGTGGGGAGGACACATTAGGTATCTGATAACGAAATGCCAACAAAGAGTAAATTTTCTTCGAACAATAACAGGATCTTGGTGGGGTTCTCATCCGCAAGATCTAATAAAATTGTATCAAACAACGATACTTTCAGTGATGGAATATGGATGCGTTTGTTTTCGTTCCGCTGCAAACTCTCATATTATCAAACTTGAGCGAATTCAGTACCGTTGTTTGCGAATTGCCTTAGGCTGCATGCATTCGACACATACAATGAGTCTGGAAGTTCTGGCGGGAGTTCTTCCATTAAAAGATCGATTTTGGGAGCTTTCATCACGCCTGCTAATAAGATGTGAGGTGATGAATCCTCTGGTTATTAATAACTTCGAAAGGCTAGTTGAGCTTCAATCTCAAACAAGATTCATGACAGTATATTTTAACCATATGTCACAGGAAATCAACCCTTCAAGATATATTCCTATCCGTGTCAGCATCCTAAGTGCCCCTGACTCAACTTTATTTTTCGATACATCCATGCAGCGTGAAGTGCGTGGAATCCCGGATCATCTACGCTCGACGGAAATCCCAAAAATATTTTCAAGTAAGTTCAGGCATATTGACTCTGAGAAAATGTTTTATACGGACGGATCGCGAATTGAAGAAGCGACAGGGTTTGGTATGTTCAACAATAATGTTTCGGCCTCATTTAGGCTTCAAGAACCTGCATCTGTTTATATAGCAGAGCTAGCAGCAGTTCATTATAGTTTGAGTGTAATCGTCACATTATCTTCAAACCATTATTTCCTCTTCACAGATAGTCTGAGTGCAATTGAAGCCATTCGCTCAAACGCTGCTGGCAAAAATGAACCGTTTTTCCTGGGCAAAATAAAACAGTGCCTGAACGACATATTGAACAATAATTATCTAATCACTATAGTCTGGGTCCCGGCTCATTGCTCCATTCCTGGCAATGAAAGAGCCGATATTTTAGCCAAACGTGGTGCTATTGAGGGTGAAATTTATGAGCGACCGATTGCTTTCAACGAATTCTATAGCTCGTCTCGCCAAAGAACACTTGCCAGCTGGCAAGCATCTTGGGATAGAGATGATCTGGGTCGGTGGATGCACTCAATTATTCCGGAAATATCGACAAAGGCATGGTTCAGGGGACTGGATGTGAGTAGGGATTTCATTCGTGTGATGTCCAGACTCATGTCCAATCACTACACGTTAGATGCACATCTCCTTCGAATTGGGCTCTCCGAGACTAATCATTGTGCTTGCGGAGAAGGTTATCGGGATATTGATCATGTCGTTTGGACATGCGTGGAGTATCGTGATGTCAGATCTCAACTAATAAATTCTTTGCGTACCCAAGGTAGACTATCCAATATCCCAGTTCGAGACATTCTTGCTTGTCGTGACCTTTCATACATGAAACTTATTTATCATTTCATAAAGAAAATTGGAGTTTCAATTTAATAAAGGCCCCTTTTAAGACTTAGTTCTGATTCCAGCTGCGTCCATGAGTTCAACCAATAGCTAAATTAGAATAAAAATTATGTAATGATACAAACAAACTCGAAACAGTTTATGAAATTATCAACAAAATGTCTGAAAATAACAGCTTATTTTATAATTTATAGAAGTTAATCGTTTGGTTCAAATAATATTTCCGAGTAGATTTCATAATTAATGACGAGTTACCTAAGATGATATTTAAGCTATAAGAGAATATGTTGTAATAAATTTAAAACGTTGTGACTATGTTAGAATTAAATTAGGATAAGAATATTATGTAAAAGTGATGCTACGGCGAAGAAAAACTTATGTAAACTGCCTTAAGAAATAAACGTATTTATGAAAAAAAAAAAATGTCTTTGCTAATATTAAAATCAAACAGATGATACACGCTGTTGAAACGATGGCAACAAACATCCATTGGATTATTCTGACCATACTGTGTGCGATGAAATGAACGTCTAAGAAAATCCGCTCTTCGCAATGATCTTCCTGGAACGTTAAAGTGAATTCTTTCGAGTAGCACGGGGCAATCGATGTTATCAGTCAGTAGATCAAAAACGAAGATCCTTTGTAGATGTACTCGTCTATTTTGCAGAGTCGGTAGGTTCATGAGAGCACAGCGATTCTCGTAACGTGGCAATTGAAGATGATTCTGCCAAGGTAGTCGTCGAAGAGCAAATCGGACGAAACACTTTTGGACCCTTTCGATCCGGTCGATGTGAACATTATGATGCGGAGCCCAAATTATAACTCCATATTCCAAAATACTTCGTACTAAGGCGATGTAAATTGTTTTTAGACTATACACCAGTGCTGTAGTTGCGGTTAGTCACAGTTAGTCAGTGACTAACCAGCTCTTGAAACTGCAACCGAAAAATTTTTTTTGAAATTTTTGTAATGACTGATTCAAGTAACCTAAAGGGTGCAAAAGAAATAATAATACAATTGAAAAAGGTGATTGCTCCCAGGGCGCAGGGTGAAAGTAATCTTGATTATAGTGAAATATCCTTCTGAGGGCGCAAATCAATATTTATTTTCAATCTAAATAAATAACATCTTGTATGGATAATTTGGAAGGGCGCCTAGGAAATGATTCCAGGGCACAGACTCACGGTAGGAGAATTGATAAAAGGCTCCCACATAATTTCTTCCAGGGCGCAGGATGAAAGTAATCTTGATTATAGTAAAATATCCTTCTGAGGGCGCAAATCAATATTTATTTTCAATCTAAATAAATAACATCTTGTATGGATCATTAGTAAGGGCGCCTTTGAAATGATTCCAGGGCGCAGACTCACGGTAGGAGAATTTAAAAATGCGCCCACATAATTGCTCCCAGGGCACAGGATGAAGGTAATCTTGATTATAGTAAAATATCCTTCTGAGGGCACAAATCGTCATTTATTTTCAATCTAAATAGATATCATCTTGTAAGGATAATTTGGAAGGGCGTTTTGGGAATGATTCCAGGGCGCAGACTCGCGGTAGGAGAATTGGAAAAGGCGCCCACATAATTGCTTCCAGGGCGCAGGATGAAAGTAATCTTGATTATAGTAAAATATCCTTCTGAGGGCGCAAATCGTCATTTATTTTCAATCTAAATAGATATCATCTTGTAAGGATAATTTGAAAGGGCGCCTTGGAAATGATTCCAGGGCGCAGGATGAAAGTAATCTTGATTATAGTAAAATATCCTTCTGAGAGCGCAAATCAATATTTATTTTCAATCTAAATAAATAACACCTTGTATGGATAATTTGGAAGTGTGCCTTGGAAATTATTCCAGGGCGCAGACTCACGGTAGGAGAATTGGAAAAGGCGCCCACATAATTGCTTCCAGGGCGCAGGATGAAAGTAATCTTGATTATAGTAAAATATCCTTCTGAGGGCACAAATCGTCATTTATTTTCAATCTAAATAGATATCATCTTGTAAGGATAATTTGAAAGGGCGCCTTGGAAATGATTCCAGGGCGCAGGATGAAAGTAATCTTGATTATAGTAAAATATCCTTCTGAGGGCGCAAATCAATATTTATTTTCAATCTAAATAAATAACACCTTGTATGGATAATTTGGAAGGGTGCCTTGGAAATTATTCCAGGGCGCAGACTCACGGTAGGAGAATTGGAAAAGGCGCCCACATAATTGCTTCCAGGGCGCAGGATGAAAGTAATCTTGATTATAGTAAAATATCCTTCTGAGGGCGCAAATCAATATTTATTTTCAATCTAAATAAATAATACCTTGTATGGATAATTTGAAAGGATGCCTTGGAAATTATTCCATGGCGCAGACTCACGGTAGGAGAATTGATAAAAGGCCACATAATTTCTTCCAGGGCGCAGGATGAAAGTAATCTTGATTATAGTAAAATATCCTTCTGTGGGCGCAAATCAATATTTATTTTCAATCTAAATAAATAACATCTTGTATGGATCATTAGTAAGGGCGCCTTTGAAATGATTCCAGGGCGCAGACTCACGGTAGGAGAATTTAAAAATGCGCCCACATAATTGCTCCCAGGGCACAGGATGAAGGTAATCTTGATTATAGTAAAATATCCTTCTGAGGGCACAAATCGTCATTTATTTTCAATCTAAATAGATATCATCTTGTAAGGATAATTTGGAAGGGCGTTTTGGGAATGATTCCAGGGCGCAGACTCGCGGTAGGAGAATTGGAAAAGGCGCCCACATAATTGCTTCCAGGGCGCAGGATGAAAGTAATCTTGATTATAGTAAAATATCCTTCTGAGGGCGCAAATCGTCATTTATTTTCAATCTAAATAGATATCATCTTGTAAGGATAATTTGAAAGGGCGCCTTGGAAATGATTCCAGGGCGCAGGATGAAAGTAATCTTGATTATAGTAAAATATCCTTCTGAGAGCGCAAATCAATATTTATTTTCAATCTAAATAAATAACACCTTGTATGGATAATTTGGAAGTGTGCCTTGGAAATTATTCCAGGGCGCAGACTCACGGTAGGAGAATTGGAAAAGGCGCCCACATAATTGCTTCCAGGGCGCAGGATGAAAGTAATCTTGATTATAGTAAAATATCCTTCTGAGGGCACAAATCGTCATTTATTTTCAATCTAAATAGATATCATCTTGTAAGGATAATTTGAAAGGGCGCCTTGGAAATGATTCCAGGGCGCAGGATGAAAGTAATCTTGATTATAGTAAAATATCCTTCTGAGGGCGCAAATCAATATTTATTTTCAATCTAAATAAATAATACCTTGTATGGATAATTTGGAAGGGTGTCTTGGAAATTATTCCAGGGCTCCAGGGCGCAGACTCACGGTAGGAGATTTGAAAAAGGCACCCACATAATTGCTTCCAGGGCGCAGGATGAAAGTATCTTGATTATAGTAAATATCCTTCTGAGGGCGCAAATCATCATTTATTTTCAATCTAAATAGATATCATCTTGTAAGGATAATTTGGAAGGGCGCCTTGGAAATGATTCCAGGGCGCAGGATGGAAGTAATCTTGATTATAGTAAAATATACTTCTAATGGCGCAAATAATTATTTATTTTCAATCCAAATAAATAACATCTTGTAATGATAATTTGGAAGGGTGCAATAGGAATTATTCTAGGGCGCAGAATCACGGTAAGAGAATTGAAAAGGGAGCCCATATCATTAATTCCAGGGCGCAGGATGAAAGTATTTTAAATACATTAAATAATTGTAGTGAGGGCGCAAATTATAACTTATTTTCCAGCTAAAAAAAATCTTGTAAGGATAATTTGGATGGGCGCCTTAGGAATAGTTCCAGGGCACAGAATCACGGGAGGAAAATGGAAATAGATTTCAGGGCGCATAATGAGAGTATTTTTGAATACATAAAATGATCCCAGTGAGGGCGAAAGATTTTATTTCTTTTCAAGGTTAATAAATAACATCTTGTAAGGACAATTTGGAAGGGCGCACTAGGAATGATTCTAGGGCGCAAAATCACGGTAAGAGAATTGAAAAAGGCGCCCATATAATTAATTCCTGGGCGCAGGATGAAAGTAGTTTAAATACATTAAATAATCGTAAGAAGGGGGCACAAATTATTACTTATTTTCAAGCTAAAAATAACATATCGAAGGATAATTTGGAAGATTGCCTTAGTAATAGTTCCAGGGCGCAGGAAATGGGAAAAGGGCGACCTATACAATAGATTACAGGGCGCAGAATGAAAGTATTTTTGAAAACATTAATTGATCCAACTGAGGGCGCAACTTATTACTTATTTTCAAGCTTAATACATAACATCTTGTAAAGATAATTTGGAAGGGCACCTCAGGAATTATTCCAAGGCGCAGAATCACGATAGGGAAATGAAGGAGTGAAGGATGAAAGTATTTTTAAATATATTAAATAATCCTAGTGAGGGCGCAAATTTTTATTTGTTTTCACGCTAAATAAATAACATCTTGTAAAGATAATTTGGAAGGACGCTTTAGGAATGATTCCAGGGTGCAGGGTGGAAGTATTTTAAAATACATCAAATAATCCAACTGAGGGCGCAAATCACTATCTATTTTCAAGCAAAAAAAAATCTTGTACGCCTAATTTGGAAGGATGCCTTAAGAATGTTTTAAGGGCGCAGAATCACGGTAGGATAATTAAAAAGGGTGCTCTTAAAACTTATTCCGGGCGTATGGTGGAAATCTTTTTAAATACTGTATATAATTCTACTGAGGCGCAAATCATTATTTATTTTCAAGCTAAATATATAGCATAAGTAAGGAGTGCCTCAGGATTGACATCAGGGTGCAGAACGATTTTTTTACCTAATACTACAAAGCTTTCGAAAGCATAAATGGAGCGCAAATTATTTCTTTGTTTGTGAGTTCTATAAATAGAATCTCGGGAGGAAGCAATGCACAAGTCAGCTTTGAGCAGTGCTGCCTTAACCACAATTTTTCTAACAGTTATTATATTCAAACATAAAATATACTAGCATTTATAACTGTTTGTAATCTTCATTAACAGCTTTTAATAGTTTTAAGTTGACTTTATTGAAAAATTTGACAATAATGAAGTTTTGAATAAGAAATGATGAATTTCAATAATTTTGAACGAGATGAATTAATATAAATACTGGCATCTTTTCTTAAAACTCAGCCTTGTATAGTGGAAGGTCGGTATAGTAGAATTAATTACCACATGAATTCAACTGATGGGGGTTTCATTAGTATTTTCCAATTTCTTATATGCTTCTGAGATGAGACTTTTTGAAATTTTATCATTTTGATTAAAGACCTACTCAATACATAGTGAGGTAGTTCACCATTCGATAACATGACAAAAGCATTAAATTCACTTGTGAAGAAGCAAATAATAGCAGACTTCTTAGACATTTTCATCATGAGGAAGACGGAAAACTTATCCTTTTTGATATATAGAAAGCTAACTAATACGGAAAGTATTATACGTTATACTTCTAATCTTTCTCATCAGCATAAAATGGCAGCTTTTCACCATGATTCATTGAATGCATAACCTAGCTCATGGAGAAAATGCGGTAAGAAACGAGAAAAAATACATTCTCGATATTGGAAAGCTCAATTAATATTCGAAGCAATAAATTCAAAAAAAATTTGATAAAAAGAAATACTGTTGAAAAACAATCACTTCCTACTTCAACCCAACCATCAGAAAAATTAAAAATAGTTTTAATAGATTTCAGCCATGATATTAAACATCTGCCCAAAACAAAACTAAAAAGTTTTGGTCTGGATTTGGTATTCCGTAAGAATAATACTAGGATCTACATAAGACCATAGAGATACTTTGAAAAAATCCGGATCATATAAACAAAGTGCACTTCGGAGAAATTAGATAAAGTTATCATTCCATTAAAATTATATGTTTATCATCTAACCGATGGAAACTAAACGTAGCTGAAAGTTTAAGAATATATGTAAATATAAACATTCCAATCTACCATTTATTTAAATGTAACTTATCAAAATGAGTTATCTGTAAGATGTAAAATGATTCACCTGTACTAGTATAACAGAGATAGCACCGCACTTTCCTCCCACTATTATTATTTGTGTCTGTTACTATTTCGTGACATTAGTGGGAAATAGTTAGGAAATTTTTAATATTGTGGAAATAAATGGACTTTATTTTCTTAAAAAGCTATCCACTAAGCGCTAAAATAAACATTTTCTTCTGAATTTGATGTGATATTCGTATTTATCGGTTACTCAATTTGCTTAGTATTGGTCGCCTTAAAAGTTAAAAAATCAAAATCGAAAGCAGATAAATATTCCTATAATATCGAAAAACATACTGAAATCGAGAAGAGATATGAATTTCTCTAGTTGATAACAAAACTTATTCTCAGTTTAATTTTACTGCCAAATAACAAAAACAAAATTGAAAAACATAATCAGTTATTGATCTGCTCTGACATTACTGAAAACACCGCGAACAAAGGTTAAAAATAGAATGGGCAGACACAAAATAAAATCTCATCCGGGAATTTACATTTTAGTGATTTTATTCGCAACAACGAAAAAGAATTCTGTGATGGATTCAAATAACTGGTTTCGAACTCCGGATCTCCCCGATTTCAGAATATCTAACTCATTTAACGCTATAGACTGTGATAGCCACTTGAAGACATCATGATTTTTTTCAATGATATGACAAGCTGTATTAATTCGAAAAGCTGTTTGCTGGTATTTTCTGTCAATGTATACTCGTTTGTGTTCAAGACGCGTAGTACGAAATTGCATACATTTAGGCAATTTGACTAAAATGGAAAATAATCAATCGCCAAAATATTGATAATGAACTAGAGTAGACTGGATTATAATATTGTGCCGCATATACGTTAGCTGTACCCAGCATGTATTAAATGACATTTTTATAAATAAAGTTGTCAGTAGATAGATTCTACCGGCATGAGCTCCATTCGTCGTTGCCATTAGGGTATGAATAGATACTGTATTTCATGGATAGTGAGACGTGCTTTTTGTTTTTCTCATTTTGAAAACTATGCAATAATTGCATCAACCATCTTTTAAAACGAGGTTGAGTTTCATAGGGTATCTGTACTCCAGATCATCTCAGGTTTATCACTAATTCAACATTTTAGGATCATTACTAATAATGATATCTGCTGTCTTTGATTAATACATTGCACTGTGGGGAAAAAGGATGAAAAACGCAACTTTACTCAATAATTTCATCGAAATCTATGAAAATATTTTCAAAGTAGGTTTATCTTATGTAGAATTGACCGTAGAATCGATTGATGACAATTAGAATAGCCACAAAATTCACTATCATGGCCGTTTTGCCCCAATTTTTCTTTTTTCCTACCTCACTAACTGTAAAACCCTGAAAAATGTATTCGACTAATGACTCCTGACATTTTTATTAGTTTTATAAATAGATTGCTGTTTGTCATAACGATTGCAAAAAACTGTTTTCTGTCTTACTCCAAATCATTTTCTTCAATCAATTATGTTAAACCAAGATAGTTCGATGTTACGCACATAGCCCTGCAAATTAATTAACATGTAGTTTCCATGATCCCATGAATCGTGCAACATCGTTCTACCCCAATTGTCCTTCAAACTTAATTTTAAGTTCAATTCTGATTTACGATCCTGAAGCAGAATCAATGCGACCTAGCCAAAGTGGTCCATATTACTTAGAAAATTCCAGTGATCCAAGTACATACAATGGGAATAACAATACTAGTTCGTTTAACCCGTTTCACTCCAATTAATTACATAAATCGTACTATTAATTAAACTTTCTTTCACATTTCAAAAGAAGGCTTACTGCGGTTGATCAAAACCTACTGATATTGTGTAGAATACCATGAAAAGTAGATTACAAATAGATTCAATGACCGCACGAATCATGTTATACCGTGTTACTCCAATTTATCCTATCAATATTGGTGTGAAACGGTATAACATGATTTTAATTTTACGTTCTTTCTAGTTCTTCTTTTTTTTTGACTGATATAATTTAATCAACCGCAATAAGCCTCCTATCGGAATGCGATAGAAATTTTAACCAATGATACGATTTATGAAATAAATTGGTGTAAAACGGATTAAAAGGGCTAGTACTACCAATCCTATTGTATGTACTTGGAGTTTCCTACGTAATGTGAACCAATATTGATAGATCGTATTGGATCTGGTTCTGGATTGTAGATTAAAAACGGTACAACGAGTTTCCTGCTGTCATTAAAACTATATGCCAATGACTTGTCAGACCTTTTTACATCAGAAACATTCTATTCGGTCTTCTGAAACTTCTTCTGTGATATGTTATATAGTTAAACTTTATTACAATCCAGTACAAAAAGAAGGGTGGGTAATGTCAGAGACATAACTGGATGACTTGAATAGGAATTAAACGGGTACACTCTCGAATATCAGTTAGTGAATCGATTATGTGAATTGAGAAAACTTTCCCCTTCTTTACTAGAGTTTGAAACGATGCTTTGCACTCAAGTACGGATTAGTTACATCAAACGTTCTGACATACAGTTCAATATTATGAAATAATTTATATAGTTCTTCATGATAAAAAAGGAGGACGTATACGTTAAACTTTTTTATTCAATACGAAAAATTTTGTAATTTATATTAATGCAAATATAATGAACATTAAAACATGTGACACTACCAAAATCCAAATAAAAAAGTCGAGAAAAAATGCGAAAATTTAGCAATTAGAATCAATTAAACTGTAAACCTTCACTAAACTGATTATATTCACTTCTGATTTGCATAGGTATTTCACACGATAAGTATTTCTAATAGTCCTTTAGATAATATTTAAATCCATTAGAAGAGCAGATTTTGCGTAATTTTCCCCATCGCTTTCCACTTATTTTGTTAGAATACAAACGATAAGCAGCAGGATGACGCAATCGATCTGCTTTGAAGGGATTAAATACTGAACGCCATTGATGAAATATCGAACTGAATTCTTGATACTTGAACCTGAGCTGAACGAAATATATCAAGTATTAACGTTTTTTACCTACCCAGGTACGAGAAAAACGTCATGACTTTTCTTTCGTTTATACCAAAAATTTCAGAACACTTTAATTTTTAATTATTTGTGATTATGTCATACAACTGAAAATGTTATCATAAATTGATGATGATATTTCTGATGGCATGTAGTAAAAATTATGTTGATACGTTAGATACAACAAGAGATACTCACGATTAAAAACTTATTACTCTCTCAGAGGGGAAATTTGTAAAAGGCGCCTCATAGTAAAGTATTCACGACAAAAGGGACCTTGAGGTAAAATGAACATGATAGCATTTAGTGCGGTCCTTCTAAGTATGTAGAATCGATTTTACTGACCATTTTACACCAAAAAATGCTTTGTGGTCATCTGCCTCCAAAAGTCGTAGCGTTTTTGATCCATTTTTCCCTACTGTGCATTGGTTCAAAGAATAAGAAGAAAATATATGCATTATGCTCCGATTTTCACGTTTTCATAACAGAAGTATAGTTCATTTTCACACTAATTTTGATTGTTAGGGCTGCTTCGGCGAAGATATTGGCTCCGAATGCATCATATGTGTGCTGAAGACCGAGTAATCGGATAAATACTGTGATGTCCTGACTAATGAGACGACTATTGGTTCAACTGCCCTATATCATTTGAATTAGTCTAGATGGCAAAATATTCGTGTAGGTGTGTGTCAAAATATTTGACAAATTTTTCACAATAATTGCTTGGCTAATTTGCATAAATTTCAATTCAAACGAAAAGTATTATAACAGTTTAACTGAAATTTCAATTGAATTTTATCTGAATCTTATTTGAAAGTGACAGTGCAAAAATACACAAAATCAATTTGCAGGTCTTGTTAGTTCATGGCTTAATACAATTCGTTGAAACAGCTGTTGCGTTCTTTATTCTTTTATTTCTGATAAATTTCCTAACCAAGAAGACTTCCGGATTCGGAAATATAGGGTAAAGTGGGTTAAAAATTTTATACCATCACTGAAAAAAGGGCGAAAATTTTCTAATTCCACCTCAAATTTTCTCCAATTGATAGTTTTTATCAGTAGACGGTCAAACAAACCGATTTCGGTTATTCTTTCAAGAATCAAAGAAAATTATTTTGAAGAATACTACAGTATTATATATGATAGTATGATTGGTATGAGAAAGGCATAATTACACCAGTAGGTGGATTAAAACAGGTTTTTGGTATCGCCATCACCGCAATCACTTTTTTAGAGATGGCCGAACCGATTTTCACTAACTTAGATTCAAATGAAAGGTCTTATGGTCCCATAGCTTGTTATTTAATTTCATCAGGAACCGAATTTCGAAGTTACAAGGTAATATGTGAAAATGAAAAATTCAGTGGTGTAATGATGCGTTTTTCATATTACTAATATTTTCAAAAACATGACTAGAAGATTCTGTCAAATTTCTTTTTTTCAAAGTTGAATAAAATCAAAAACTTTCTTCGGTATAAACTACCATCACCTTTTCAATTTGTAAACAGTTATGTCAGATTAACCAAGATCATCTTATCTAAATTAGAAATTAATCTTAAGCACGCAAGGGGTAGTAGCAGATATCTTAGGCGAGAACGACATAGCAAAAAGTTTCATCGAGTTAATAACAATTGATCGCAGCCTCCACAGTTTCGCTTCTGCATTGATTGGCCAATTCTTTCCAGCTTATATATCCCCCATTCTTTCAAAACCATCGTCTCCGTTAGGGGAAAGCCAGTAAGCCAGAATAGTGTCTTTTATTTTTAGCAGAAAAAACTGGTGAGTAATGTCAGACATAACTGGATGACGTAAATACGAATAAAACTGACATGCTTTTTCTACATATCTGAATATCGACAATCACACGTACTAGTGGATTTGCAAACTTTCAATGCATCACTTGCATAATTGTAACAGTAAAATTTTATGGCAGCCCACATGAGAATAATATGACATTAATTACAATAACTTACTTGTCAAACCTGTTTCGAAAACACTAATTGTATAGCGAGTTGTTAGAATATCCACAAACCAAAAGCCGTCATCTTGGATTTTATGAATTTTAAAATATATATTATTAATAACAACTTGTCAAGCGCGGAAAAATGCCAGTTGTAATTCCTTATAAAAAGATTTTGGGCAATGAACCGTGGAATTGAAACATATGCTTGATACAGTGAAGAACAATCCGGGACAGCTGCTAGGAATGAATGCCGTTTTCAATCTACAATTTTAAACAAACTAAGATTGAAATAAGTTTTCACAGAATTATCAAAACATGCACTTTTTGATGCTTCACGCAAACTTACGTGAAAAACATGTAATGTTGTGAGTGTTGAAAATTATATGGCATGAAATTCAACGATATGAACAAAAAATAAAAACTCATAGAGCAAACAATGGTAACTTCAACCAAGAATCATTAAATGGCAAAGTATGTCCGTTAGTTGGCTGAGTCACCCAAGCCGCTGATGAGTAAATGGTTCATACAAATTTATATAGTCCCACTTGCTAACCAAGCTCAAATTACGCCAATTTTTGCGTCATTTGACAATTTATACAGTAAAAATATCTGAAAATTTCTCAGTTCAAAAAAATCTTGTGATTTTACATCTTATAAGATGCACATAAATGGAGCGTCATGTTTTAAACTAATTTATATGCAAGAACATGTAGAATTGTGTGATATGAAAATTACATGGCTTGAAAACGAATGAAATAAAATACAAAATATCGATAGCAACTGCGCGAGACTTGAACGAAAGAAGCATCAGATCTCAAAGCGCTCCAGTTAATCGACCGGGCCACAGAAGCACATATCTGCTTAGTGAATAATTGATACCTCTAAACGCATACAGCGTCACTTGGTAGCCAAGTGCAAATTACATTAGAAGCTAGTAAAATTCTGCTCGAGTGGAATATTGCATCAATTGACATATTAAGTTGTTATGAATCGTATCGTTAGTAGAATTGTGTCACCTGTAAAATTTACAATTTTTTTCTGTGTTAATAAAATGGAATCTTAATGCTTACAAAAACAGTGAAAACGGAAATCTGCATTAGACACAATTGTCCATTAAATGTAACATAAATTTCAAAAAATCTATTCACATATTAATATTAAATTTGTTGCCGTTAAATTTTTTATGCAGAGTAAACTTTAAAATAGATAATTCTCCATTTTCTTTCTATCAGTTGTATTTTCCATCATGATTGATTGAAATTAACATGTTTAGCGCGTAAATTTCACTTACTTACTTTTTGTTACATCTGATTCAATTCAATTTTACAGGTTTCTTCCAAACTGCAAAGTAGTATCGGTGCAAAAAGTGTAGCACAGGTTTAGTGCAATTGGCAATTGGTTTCAGTACATCCTCCACTACACACGGGGTCTTTTACGTTATCGATGAGCTCTACATCAGTTTAGGTTGCACGTTAGGCATGATCTAATATTCTCAAGTATCATGCATTTGGTGCAATATGCAATTTCAAATGGTTTTTGATGATAGACGGAAACATTAGATCACAAAGCACACCAGATAGTCGACTGAGCCACAGAAGCACATATCTGCTTGGCTGTAAATTAGTAAGAATTATGTCACCTGTAAAATTCATAATTTCTTTCTGTGCAGTTTTGAAGAAGTAGATTTTGAACTCTATCTCAAAATCACACAATCGGAACTATTATTTGAAAGAATAATAAATACAGAAAGTGGAAATCTCAACACCTGGGTACTTGGAAACATTAACATTCAGATTATGATAACACTTATGTCTGTTGCAAATGAGTCTTCATGGTTGATTTGTGTGGCAATTGTAGAGCTTCAGGAAACTTACAAAAGAGTTAAAAATGAGTTGCTGAGGAAAATACGGCGCCTCGCTCGCAACAAATAAGTCTGATAATAGAACTATATAACTGTTGTATACAAAAATACGAAGATGAAGAAACAGCAAACCCCGTTAAAAAATCTAACTTCAGTCAATTGCAATGCGCCCCTGTACCACGGAAATCCAGGCGCCCCATCAACAAAGTCAACGACTAACCAATTAAATTTGAACAACTACGGCACTGCTATACACATCGCTGAAATCTTGCGTGTTGCGTTTAATGAGTCCCAAAACTGCAAAGGCTTTCGCAGTAACAAAGGCAAACTGTTCGATGAAGCGGAGCTTGCGATCGAGAATGATGCCTAAGTCTTTAACAGATGAAACTCGCCTAATTGTAGCCGCCATTATGGAGTAATCGAATAAAATCGGTGAATGTGCTCGTGAGAAGGTTATTGAATTACATTTCTTGATGTTCACTGTCATGCCGTTTCTATCACACCAGTCTAAAACCCTCTTAACGTCCATTTGTAGAGCACAGCAATCTAAAAGACTTGTGATGATGCGATAGAGTTTGAGATCATCAGCATACATTATTCTGAATGACGACAATACACAGCAAAGATCGTTAACGAATAGAACGAAGAGGAGTGGGCCGAGATGACTCCCTTGTGGAACACCCGATGTAACATTGAAGGATTCAGAGAGTACGGTTCCGACTCGTACGGTAGCACTTCGATCAGTGAGATACGACATAAACCAATTAGTTATCCAATCAGGAAATCCGTTTCGTCTCAATTTTTCCACTGCGAGCTGATGAGGAACACGATCGAAAGCTTTTGAAAAATCAAAGTAAATCGCGTCGACTTGTTGCCGTTTTTCAAGTTTGTCGATCAATGTTGAAACGTAGCTCATTAGGTTTGTAGTAGTAGACCGCTTTCTGACAAACCCGTGCTGATCAGTGGATATGATATGTTTTACTGAGGGGTAAATAAGATCTAACAGCATACGCTCGAATACTTTAGGTAAGCAGCTCAGAATTGAGATGCCTCTGTAGTTTGTGACGTCGTGTACGTTGCCGGTTTTGTGAACTGGAACTATCAAAGCTTTTTTCCACTTCGCTGGGAAATATTGTTCAGCAAGAGAGCGGTTGAAAAGCAGAGATACAGGTAAAGCCAAAGCAGAAGAACACTCCATCACGAAAGACGGTGGTAGCCCGTCCGATCCTGGCCCTTTGGATCCATCGACTTGTCGTAGATTATTGTGTACTTCGCGTTCAGTGAAAGCCGTAGCAGGTAAGTTCAGTAAATACATCGGTAGACTACTCAGGTACGATTCTGACAAAGGCGGTGAGTTATTACTTAGCACACTTTGAAAGAATGACGAGAATAGGTTAGCAGAACCTGGAACTGTCGATGAAGATTGGTCGCGATAGTGGACATTAACTGGAATTCCACGGGAGGACGTTTTAGTCCGCAAATAAGACCAAAATTGCTTCGGGTCGTCCTTCAAATGGGTCTCCATCCGAGAAACGTACAACCGAAAACACGATGCGTTCAATGATTCAAATTGCAGTTCCAAACTCCGTACGAGTAGTTTATCGTCTGCATTTTTTGTCCGAAAAAATCGTTTGCGAGCCTTCCTAAGGCGATTCCGCAGATTGCGCAGTTCTTCATTCCACCAAGGTCGTCTGTTGTTAAAATTTCGCTTGCGTCTTCTTCGAGGAACGAAATGTTGAAAAATCGAATCTAATTCACAATAAAACTTTTCTGTTGCTTCATCCAAATTGCCCTGCGTGAGTAATTCAACCCAATTTACACGTGAAATTTGATCATTTAATTCTTGATAATTGCATTGATTGAAATCGAAGAACATGTCCGCATCGTCATTCGAAGGCAACGAGTGTGAAACTTCAAATTTTAAAACGAAAGGGTAGTGATGGTGATCGAGCTTCATCAGAGGCGAGGGTGGTGCGAATATTTCGCAATCATTGGCATAACTAACGAATGCTAGGTAGGTTTCCATATTGGTTCGTCAAGAAGTTTATTTGTTGTAAACCAGAGGCAATCATGGTTTCAACTAATACAAGTTCATGTTCTGATGAAGCATTGTTTGGCAGTAGACACCCTATATCCTCATCCAGGCTCCAGCGTAATAACGGTAGATTATAGTCGCCTAAAACTACAATCCTACCACGATCACCAAATTTATTGTAAAGCTCATTCACACAAAAGGCATGTTGCTCATATAGAGAAAGATCGGAGCTCGGCGGTAAATAGATAACACAAATAACGAAAGAAGTGCAATCGCATGTGACACGGGCTGCTATCTGCTCAAGACGGTCCGCTGCACGAACATAAACAGTATTGCTCTGGATAACTTTTTTGATTCCAATCAGGACACCGCCACCACGGAGATACTGGCTATTCTGAATGTTACGATCACATCGATATATATTATACTGGTCGGTAAGCTCTGCGTCGAGTATGTTGTCATTAAGCCAGGTTTCTGTGAGCACTACAACGTCGTAATCAGAGGCAGAAAGGGACGAAAAAAGTGCGTTGGTTTTCGTGCGTAAACCACGGACGTTTTGGTAATAAATTGTTATTGATCGGTTCGAGTGACGATTAAGTTTGGTTAAAGTTGAGTTACTGGATATCGATGCAGAATGTACGGTGGAATTTGAGCAAACAATTGGTGACGTTGTAGGGATAAGAGTAGACTTGACACCTGCCGTTACATTATTGATATTACCCGCATACGCATGGCTGCCAGATGGCTGACTAAACGCTGCGAACTGGAAAAATATGGCTGGCAGAGATTCTGGTGACCGACTGCCTCACCGCTGCCAGATATACAACTCAAACGATACAACCGTATCCACCAGGATTTTTCCACATTGAAATCTTTGACATTTTCAGCGAAAGTGAGAAGATGGAAACGCTCGTCTAACTTAAATACAGGCGACTTTGTTTTGTCAAATTGGATTTGACAACCGTCACTGAATCAATTTTGGTAGCCGTCTGGTGGCCATGGCTGCCCAGGTAGCCAAAACGCTATGCGGGTAAGCTTGTTGTGATTGAAATTGAAATGTCGGTCGTGGTTGGAAATTAAATTCCCGAAAAATGATTCCTTTTTGCCATGTAGACTGCAATAATGAAATAGATTTAAACTGCAGACCAACTCCGACTTTGAAAGACACAGAGGATAGTTCATCAAGATTTTTACCTTTAGGAACTAACTTGTGTACTTCAACAGTCTCATCAGTATTCAGGTTATGCTGTACTAATTCCCGTATATTCTCATCGGTGGCTTTAGGGTCGAAGCCGGACAAGTATAGCCAAAATATATCTTCAGTTGACTTACGTGATGCTAATGGGAGAAAATCGTTAGGATCGACATCTTTCGTGCCTTCTGATAAATTCGAAGTTGAATTATCTGCATCATCATCTGTCCGGGGGCGTTTACGGGAATGTTTTGATGTTTCACCTTTACTACCGGACTCTTGAAGTGCGGCTGGAATATGCTGTAGAATTTTGTTTATTTTCTGACTGTTTCGCTCCATTTCTTGTCTTAGTTCCAGCAGCGCTCTGTTATACTCCTCACTTATGGCGGTTATCGCATTGTTTGTTGATGAGATTGTTTGCCGAAATGTAGCATTTGCCATCATTTTTGTACAGGCGTTGCACATCCAAAAAAGATTCGAACAATTTGCAATTAGATCGCGGGTCTCGCAGGATTGATTCACGCACTTGTGATTGAATGACGATCTACAAAATCCGCTACAAACAATTTCTTCGGCTTTGTTCAGCTCACAAGCACAGGCACAACAAACTGAGACGGAATCCATTGTTTGATTGCAAATGGATATTAAGTTTCAGATACTTCTCCGGATCAAAGTTACAGACGCTCGAAACGGGTGTACTCCAATTATACCGAATGAAGCAGGAATCGTTGTATAGTATAAAATCGTTGAAAGTAGTAAAACGGGTATGAAAATACAGAAAAACACTGATTAAAAATCGAGAACGTTACAAAAGCAACAAGACTGTTTACCCCACACACAGACTTACAAAAGCAACAAGACTGTTTACCTCACACACAGAATTTTTGATTTTTTAGTGAGAAAGAACCGAAAATTAATTAGTTCGTAAGTTTTTCAAAAGGTAACTGCAGCCTACTCCTGAAATAGCCTTTCCTAGAAAGGTAATATAAAATTAGAGCATTTCAGTTGATGACAATATTTGCTTTTCTGTATGGGGCTTTGGAACTGACGTAAACCCAGAAATAATGTGATGATATGATATTTATCAATTTAGGCAGTTAATTGGTCCGCTCTGGTAATTTCAGTCCTATAACCGATAAAAAATATATCCTTGACGTAGCGGTCATCGAAAGGGTAGACTAAATTTGTGTTTAAACTTTAGAAAAACAATGTCAACATTCTCAAATGTCAACATTCAATATTCAATCTTATTCAATCGCATCTTCAAAGGTTAGAGCAGGGAAAGAATGTGAAATCTGCCTTCAAAGGGAATTCATATTGAATGATTGTTTGACTTTAGCGGTCGGGAAAGTCGTTTTTTCCGAAGGAAGAATTGCATAGCTGAAAACGCAGTCTTTCAACTTGTTCATTGAATGTCTCGCCTTCAAAAGCATGGATCAAAAATCTATCCTGACAATGTCTAGATAGTTTGATTAAGATGCGATTATTGCATAAATATATATATATATATATATATATATATATATATATATATATATATATATATATATATATATATATATATATATATATATATATATATATATATATATATATATATATATATATATATATATATATATATATATATATATATATATATATGTTGTCACGAAACAAATGAAGTGAATGTTATTTTTGTGAAGGTAAGTCGATTTCCATGGCGGCGCCATTGTTTTCTGCTCCAGTTCCCTAGTAACGACGAACTGAGTCGAATGACCTAGGAGCTCCGATCAAAAGTCGATTTTTCCAACAATTCTATTACCTTCTTATAGAGAATCAATTCAATTCATATTTTGATTTTTTTAAAGAAATAAAATAAACCAAGCGTCTCCATTAAAATTCCATTAAAAGGAAACGCCAAATGCATACCCGATCAGATGGTAATAACAGAATTATAACCACTGGCGTAATTTATTTCAGAAATATTTTGTAACAAATTGTGAAATATTTTTGGCTGGTAAACTGTTGAAATAACAAAAATCATAACAAAAAAGACTCTAGCGGAACAAAATCGTAACCGATTTTGAAACGTTTGTATCATAATTATTATTGAATTTGATATAACCACAGAAGTCCGAAAGCAGAAATTTAGAACAATCGTTATTTTACTTTTATTTTTTTTTTTTTTTTTTTGTTTCAATTATAGAGGCTTTAACATTAATGTCATTCGCCTCTTCGGGCCAGAAAAACTTTCTGACCCTATGTGCGGGGTTGGGAATCGAACCCAGGCTTTACTTTTATTAAATGAATATGATGTAACGGAAGAACTCATTTTTTCAATTAATGAACTTTATCATAAGTCTTGCAAATGAAAATAAAACATCACAACTATTTTTTTTATTATATTATTATCATAAGTTTTAACAGTTGATGTTTTCATTTGTTGAATATCTCAAAATAACACAAATTGTTATACATATCAACTGTTGATATACTTGTGTTATGATTTTCTTTCGATCAGATGATCGGGTAGAACCCACTTACAATTTCATCTAACACTTTGAACAGACGACAAAAATCGATTCTGCGGTGTCCGAAAAGATCGAGTGCACTTTTTCTAGCCAACCTTTTCTTTTCTTTTTTTATTAGTTTTTACCTCGTTACTCCGAAACAGGAAGTCATATACCATTCGACTCAGCTCGACGAACTAAGCAAATATCTGTGTGTTTTCACACGATTTTCACAAACTCGTATTCAAATTTTCACAAACTCGTATTCGATTTTCACAAACTCGTATTCAAATGAAATGATTATTGAATTTTATCATTATCCGACTTCTGGTTCCGGAATTACAAGACACTGTGTGCAAATCGATGAAAAAATGCGCACTCAATTTTCTCGCAAATTTCTTAACCGATTTTTACAAACTAAGATTCAAATAAATGGTCCTGAAATTCCTTACAAAGCTCCTAATAGTTGATCCAGATCTGACTTCCGGTTCCGGTATTACAGCAGGATAAGTGGAAAACTTTCAATTTCATGAGTATTTTTAGACAAGTGATAACGAAACGAAGTGCACATTTTTATAAAACTTACTAGTAAATTTATCTAGTTAGCAGATTTGTTAGTTAGTGGATATATAAATCTACTTTGGGACTACAAGTCCTCGGTTTCCGCTTCCGGAAGCACCGATAGGAGTGAAGAAAAGCTTCAAAACCGAAACTCACTTTGATTTGTCAGCAACGGTTAAACCGATTTTCACAAATCATGATTCAAATTGAAGCTCTCAGATTCTTAAAAGATACTGTGCAACTAAATCCAGATCCAACTTCCGGTTCTGAAATTTTAGGGCAAACGTGTCAAAACTTTCAAACTGCCATACAGCTTGCTTAGTTCAATTTTGTATATCGCGCAGGGTTACCACATTTGAATCTATATTAATTTGTCGTAACTGTTCCAAAATTGAAAAGGTGAAGCTAGCTTATACCAGAGAAAGTTTTTGATTTTATTCAAGTTTGACAAAAAATCTTGACAGAATCTTCTACTAGTGTTTACAAAAACATAGGTAATATAAGAGAGGCATCAATACACCACTAGGTGTATTAAAAAAGATTTTCCTGATACCATCGGAAATATAATCAGAAATACATGATAAAATTTTTAGTAGTATAAGATAACCACAAACAACTTTTGAACAACAAATTCATCGATTTATTAATTTTTAGTTTGACGTAAAGCCGCCATGACTATGTTCAGTTTTTGCAATGACTGAGCGGAAATATATATTGGAGAAGCCAAGTGAAAGAAAAACTAACAGAAAAGATGAATTTTTTGGAAAAAGATACGCTCAGAGACAGGACTCGAACCTGCGTTCTTATGCATTCCGTGCATACTCGCTACCATTTCGCCACTCTGATCTTGTTTTAGCCACTGCAAAACTCGAAACAGACACAGTAGCAACGTACATCGAACATGGTCTACATCCTGGCCGTCTCACCCGACCGATATCTCACATCCAAACATCTTCTCTGTTCATCAAACACTAGTCCTCTCGCTCTATACCTATTTCTCCGATCAAGCATTGAGTAGGAGAGTGTATTTATAATCGCTTGTCACCTTCTTAATGGTGCCAGTCGCTGGCTGGACATCGTCAGCGACAGACCCCTATGAAGCGCGTATGCACGGAATGCATAAGAACGCAGGTTCGAGTCCTGTCTCTGAGCGTATCTTTTTCCAAAAAATTCATCTTTTCTGTTAGTTTTTCTTTCACTTGGCTTCTCCAATATATATTTCCGCTCAGTCATTGCAAAAACTGAACAAATTCATGTTTTCTAGAAAGAAAGAAGTCAACCAGCGTCCTACGCATTGAACCGCCAACCCAAAAAGAAAGAAAGAATGAATAGGGCAACGGCTCCCTATTTCATCTGAGCTCCTATTTCCATCTCATCCCTTCACCTCATAACTTTGAACATGAATAATATTTTACAACCGACCGGAAGCAAACTGTGAAATGTTTTAAAATGATTTGAAAAGCTATGGTCACTTTCCTATTGAAAGAAATGGTTTTAAATTCTTCGGTGATCGTTTTTTTCATATAAAATAAACTCACTTTTCAATTTAGGACACATTTTCGTCTCAAGATTTACAGTTCGTCATGTTTCTAAATATCTACTAATCGATTCGTCTCAAAACATGATCACTATTTCGCACAATTACACTACCATTGAATGCTGGATGTCTTCATAATTAGTAATGTTCACTTGCCACTTGTTTAGTTAACGATTTAAAACTTCAAAAATTACTCGACAAGCAATAAAAGTCTTCAAAAATATGAGATGAAAGTTTTTCACTTCGTTCACTTGATTGCGCTTTGTTTTCATCTCAGTTGGTTTCGCAAAGTTGCCAAATTATCTCATATTGTTACAAAACAAATCTTTATCTTCTTCAAATTATCATCAAAAATGTTTATCTTCTTCAAATTATCATCAAAAAGTATGTTTTTGGTATCCGTGACATTAGTTTAATTATATTATTGATATTAATATTTCAATAAAACTGTTTCAGCTTCGAATATTACCAGAAGGAACGTGTTAAATACTAATGAAATAACCATTGTGGCAAATCTAGTAGCACTGGTTTCATTCCGCTATACGTCAACATAACGCTGTGAAGTGTGTGTGTGTTTCATCGGCTGTGCACAGAGATGCCAGATATTTTCATAGAAAATAACATATGTATTACTTTGCATAGAAAGTCTATATCGGTTCTATCTGTTTTCACTAATAAAATGATGTTAAAAGATAGTTCTTCAGATCTCCGTAAGTCATTGCTCCATTAATTAGATAATTCAACGAGTAAATTTTTTACAAATAATAATGTGGAAAAATCCTGGTGGATACGCTTGTATCGTTTGAGTTGTATATCTGCCAGCGGTGAGGCAGTCGGTCACCAGAATGTCTGCAAGCCATATTTTTCCATCTGGCAGCGTTTAGTTAGCCATCTGGCAGCCATGCGTATGCGGGTGAGAGTGTAATAGTGGAATATTTTATTTTGATTGCTGCCGCCATTGCTAATTTATAGGATGAATAAAAGATCAACGATAGGATGGATAAAAATCCATTGAGATGAAATTAGGAGCAGAGTAGTGAAAACATCATTAGTGTTTTTAGCTGTTTTATAAATATTAGTTGAATTTTCAAGAAATGTGAATCAATTCCCAACGTGGAGCAAGGCGAATGAAGCAGTAATATGAAATAGTTACAGTGATTTTAGTGGCTAAATCGGGGTTTGAAGGCGACGTCCTTACAAATGAGATGAAATAGGGAGCCCTTACCCTATTTATTTATACTCGTTTACAACCGTTTGATCTTCCTACGAGGCGATAAAGTTTTCTAAAATGTTTGGTATGAACGAACGTCAAAGAGAAAATCAAATGACGCTTGTGGTTGCTCTTTTCTATCATAATTTTGAGCGCCTATAGCTTAGTTTTTTTGGGATTTATATAACTTAACTACACACTAAAAAAATTGAATGTTCCAGGTGACTTAATCCCTCATACGATATAATTCATAACGACTTAATTTATCAAATGACGAAAAATTTAATTTGTTATGACTTAATGTTAGATTAGCTTGAAGTTTACCGTTTTCGACTATATCCTGCATTCTGCCAGCAGGTGCGACTGTATGAATTTGAATGCATCTTTTTCCAGCCAAGTAGATGTGTGCTTCTGTGGCTCAGTCGATTAACAGACGTGCTTTGCGATCCAATGATACTCGGTTCAAGTCGCGGCGGTTGCTATCAGTATTTTTTTTTTCAATGTATTACATGTCATGAAATTTTAGACACAATATTAATTGTTCTGACCCGTAAATTCGCATGAACTGCGACGCTCCATATATGTGCATCTAATAGGATGTAAAATCACGGTTTTTTTTGTGTACCAATCGATTCAAAATTGTTCCACCTAAACACGGGAGCGGGTCGTTTCGCCGAAAACCATTTCGCCGAAAGTCGTTTCGCTGAATGCCATTTCGCCGACAGTCATTTCGCCGAATGAGTCATTTCGCCGAAAAGGCTATTGCGCAGGAAAGGTCATTTCGCCGGAGGGGTTATTTAATTGACATTACATAATTAATTAGAAAACTGCAAATTCTGGTAATTCATCAAAATTATCCATTTGTTTTCATGTCTCCTGGATAATTGAATGTGGCTCAGTCACGAACAGAATTACACATTTATTTTTTATACATAGAAAACTTTTTGGTTGAAGATTTTGGTTTGCAAAATCATTTATGGGAGGCAAAACGGCGATGAAAACCAAACAAAAGTTATGATATGATATCGTGAGTCTAGTGCTCCTCGTGAAATTGTGAGTTTCATGACTCCAATACCGATGAAGGACAATGTCAAAACTACACGAGCCTAAACAACTTTTGATGTGTTTGTTTTAGCAACCTGGGGTCGCTCTAGATCGAACTCCAATCGCGTAGTTTCGCTCTGAAAATTTTCTCGGGTCGTACCACTCATCCATGCGAGTTTTTTTTTTTTTCTTTTTTTTTTCATGAGTTGTTGTTTAGGGCGCGTACCACGTGTTCGTTTTACTCGGAGTCAAAGTCGCCCGCGTATAGGTTCAAAAACGAAAACGGTATAAGATTCTGCAGGTAAAAAACATATCCGCTGGACGCCGGACTGAAATGACGAACGCAAACGCACTTTAGAAACATGATGGGTTATGCTGATTCAGATTCGGTTGGAATTTTTATGTGTAGGTACGTTGGTGACTATTGACGAAACCTGGAGCCATTTTACACGCGAGGAAAACGCGAAACCAGTGTGCCGATGCAGTCTAGGGAGGCTCAGTGGGTTGAACAGGTCATGACTGGCATCGATTATCTGGCATTGCAATGGTATACTTTTTTCATGAACTTCCTTGAAAAGTGAAAATTAAACCATCGACAGTGAATTTAACGATTGAATACCGAATAAATCGACATTGTGCCTATGTACTGTACAACAACGCTACCATCAACGATTTAGAGTTCCCATCGCTTCCTGATCCACATTATTCACCCAATTTGGCTTCATCGAACTATCTACTTGCGTCTATTTGATCCAAACTATCAAGAAATCGACATGAGTTTAATTTTGAAGTTTTCGACCATTATTTCCGGAACCTTTCGGTATCAACTAATATGACTCACAAATTGGGGCCACCTCGGACCACTGATTTTCATGCTATTCATGAATGATCTTCGCAGTGATTTCTAAAAACATGTCGCATCATCGTAAGCCTTGTGGATTGAGATGGTTTACAAATAAACATGCGTAAAGCTATATATTACACATGTGTTATCGCACTCAGATTGTTTTATTGTGGAACACATTTTTGTTTTCTATATAGTGGTGCAAACTAGAAACTCAAGAAAAATACACGTAGAAATGTGGTCAGGTTTTGAACAATTACAGCTCAGTCAATTTTGTATCAATTAATAATATTATGTCACCATTTGATTGAAAATATTTCTACGTATTGATTTCAATGTTCATAGTCATGTATTTTTATTTTTATATCATTGAAATGTTGAGCAGTGTCCTATTTTGGCTGCTAAAAATCTCCGGCATACCGGATTTCCCTGCCATAGTCGACGGTTTTGAAGGAGTAAGCGATATACCAAAGGGAAAGCAGCGCTCTGATTGGTCAATCGAAGCGAAAGCAAAGCTGTTGGAAGCACGCGAATCTACAAATAGAAGCGAAATTATAGCTAACGGTTCAGTCTTATGCGTAGCTTGCTAGAGGTAGGTTGTTGCTACACAGCAAGACAAGAAGTTCCAGAAACGATTTGAAGCTTTTATTGGTATGCTCTGATCTTGTGTCATGCAAGATTGAATGAAATCCCATGTTATGTCGTTTCGCCTGAGAAATTGACAACTACCCCAGGGTAAATTTAAGGTGCATATGACTAATTTCCTATTTATATAAGATGAACTCGATTGATAATGAGAAATATTTTATCGCTTCAACCGAAATCGCAAAATGGTAGTAATGGTAGAGAAACGCTATAAAAATAACTGCTTGCCTATAAAACTTGAACACAAGCTTGGTGAAGAGAAGCTTAAATATCGATATCCGTATCGCAAGCATGTACAAACATTTAATTGTATACATTTGGGCTATTGATGTAATTTCATCGGCTACGAAACAAATACAAATCACGATAAATAGAGTCTATATTCTGGGTTCGCGTGTTCGGTGTTGATTCCTAATAAGGATCAATCTAAGCAGACTCTTGTGCATTTGCGGATTCAAAAGTGTGACGATTAATTGAAAATGTCAATTATTGGAAATTTTGGTGGCCTTGTTCCACATCAACGGCTCGAACAACCCCATGGAGCTGATCCTTGTAGTTTTTATATAGTATTTCAATATTCTGGAATACTCAATTACTGTTTGGGCCTTATATCACAAGGGTCACATTCTATAAAATAGATGATTATTTCTTCATTGGATTTTCGTTTTCGATTCAATGACTGACTGACTTTATGTGAACATCGGTTCTTTCGCGTGCTTCCAGACCGCTTTATTCGAATCGAAACCAGAAAACTTCCAGTTTCAAATCACTTGTCGTAGCTAGTATGTAATAAAAAAGGTATGCAATTCCATCTTTGCTCCACGAAATCCATTTTTAAATGTGCGCGGTAAAACATTTTCCTTCAAAAGTTAACTAAAAACGGTTGAAAAGATTTACAAGATTTGTAACAAATTTAGATAAAATATTGTTACTTTCATATAAAACTTTGTAACATTGTTGTTGTCATCTAGGCCAAACTAAGTAATTTCTGTTATTTGATCTATTAACGAAGCTGCGACTATGACTAACATAAATAGAAAAACGAAAAAACCTCAGATACAATTTTGTTCTCGCTCGTTGATGGTATATTTATTACGGCTGATTCTTTTCAAATCACACTTTGCTCAATCGATTTCTTAAAACTTCTTCGTCGACACCATTTTTCTAAAAATCAGTCCTGATTCAAATTGGTCTCGCGATCCGTGCAAAACAAATGCATTGTCATACTGAAGATGTGTGTGTGTGTGTGTAAAGATGTATCTGGATTGAAACAAGTCGATCCTAATTTAGCCACCTATTCTGCTGTTAACTTCTAGATTTGCTCTTAGTTATAATGAACTAGTTATGTGCTTAAATTACCACCAATTTAAAGTAACTCCTTGAATCGTTTTCCATGAAAATGTTTTGACACTGTCTAAAGTCAAGACTCACTCTCTCATCCCGCAGCTTTGTAGCACAGCTTTGCTACAAAGTAACAATAAGCCTGGACAAACTTTCTAATTTTCCATTTTCTCAACGGTTGACAGCTGACGAGACTAAGACTAGCTGTTCGGGGTAATTCCCGTTGGAATATAGATAGCTCACAAGTTGAAATTTTTCAATTCTTCGAAACAGATTTTGGTAGACACTACTCGGTAGACGTTCTACACAAAGCTGATGAGCTCTACCGGATACAAGAGTCTCGTCGGAGCAACTCGAACTCGAAGGGCATACAATTTATTGACAGATTTCTTTTCAAGTTCAAATTTACATTTGTCGGCGATTGTGAGTTTCCCGACTGAGAACCTAATTAGCTAATCGATCGTTATTCTAACGAGACCGGAGCTACCAGGTTTCAAACAGAGTTTTCAAACGGAGCAAAGTAATTATTTTTTTCCACTGTAGAATAAAGTTCTCCTTGCTATCAAGGTGACATCTGTTGCTCAACAAACCGGCCTGCCTAGATCCCAAAAGCAAATATTCTCACTTCAAAGAGTCACCGTGCGATGAATATTCCAACCAGGCGGGAAATTACTGAATAATTGATTATCAGGCGATGTTGTTTAGCATAATATCTTCTCGCCCGGCAAAACCCAGATTCATTCGAATAGGCAAATCAAGTTAATGCTGGCTGCCGTCGATTACAAAAGTAACCATCACGTCTTGCAAAATCAAACAGTAAATAACAGCCGAAATTGGCTCCCCGTTGCCTGACGGTCACCTCGTGAATTGAATTAGTCGAATGCAAACAAATCAATAGCCGACGGACTATTAACGAATGGCGGTCGAGATTGTGGCAGGCAGGAAGAGTCTGTGTGCTCAGTTTCCGATCCGAACGTGAAAGACTTACTAATTTAGTGTGCGTGGTAAACTATAACGTGGGGGTCGAAGGGATGATTTGATTGGGTGCTTGGTTCATAATCGGAATTCAAATGTTTGGATGGCCCAACGGCCAAAGAATCAAAACCATTGGAAAGTATAATTTGTAAGGGTAGTGGATGGTAAAACAGTATAACCATGAAATATCAATATGAGAAAAAATTTTAAATGCGGTAGAACCAAATGTTCAAAAGATAAATGAAAATAAAGAAAACTCCTTAGTTACTGAAATTTGAGTTATTCCATTAGAAACGATTTTTGCGTTAAATCTGCCCCTTTATTGAGTAATGCTTTATTTATTCATAACCGTAAAATTGAGTAGTTAGCATTCAAACTTAGATTGACATTTTATCTCATACATATCATATATTGCGTGAAAATTTCCCTACTTTTGAGTATTTTCACAATACAAAGCTTTTAGTTTTCATGAAAATATCATATGGAGTTCGAAAACGAGAACCAAAACAAAGTCAGTTCACTTGAATTTGTATTATAAAATTATATCGATAGCTCAAACATGATTGTGCCGCTAGATGTCACTTGCTAAAGAATTATGGTTCGTGATCGTGCTTTTAGAAAAAAACCTGTTTTAATCCACCTAGTGGTGTAATGGTGCCTTTCACGTGTATATAATATTGTGGTATTCTATTCAAAATTTTTCTCTTCGATTTTTGAAAGAAACCAAGAGATTGTTTGTGTATAACATACAGAATAAAACAGTGCTTTGATTGCATAGGTCATCCTTAAGAAAACGAAGTGTGTTCACTATTATATGCACTTTCGGCACCGGAACCCGAGAACCGGTATAATCAATGTCGGTTCGTACGGCCACCAACTAACATGACATACAAACTCTACTAATACGCACTCTAAATTACTACTTAAATGTTTGTTGCATCCGAAAATATGCAGTAATTTTTAGTAGGACCAGAAGACCTTTCAATTGACCCTAAGATTGGGAATAACGGTTATGACCCAGTGTAGAAAATTTACGGTTTTTATATCGCCGGTTTAAGGGAGGTGGGGGGGGTGGGTTTAACACTTTTGGAAAATCATTTATTATTTTCTTTATATTTTCTCGTAATAAAACATTTCAAGAATCTTCTGTGAAATTTTCAAGCCTATCGGAGAAAAACTCGGCAAGTTATGGGCCTTTATCTTTGCTTATCTCATACTGCGAAGAGATAAGAGCTCGGCACACAGGTCCAAGATTTCGATCGACTTAAAAACTTGACAAAACATTCTTGAAATGTTTCATTACAAAAGAATACAAAAGAAAAAAATATGATTTTGTGAAAATGTTAGACCCTACGGGATCCCTTGAGTAATAAATTGTTTCCATTGATTTTATAGACAAAAAACTTTGAACGCGTTTTTTTTCGAAAGCAGGTTTTGAAAGTCCGTGTCCATCGTCATTAAAAAACTACTGAACCAATCTATATATATATAAAAATGCAGATATCATTCTTTGTAATCGCATCACGTAAGAACGGATGGACGGATTGAGATGATTTTTTTTGTTTGATCAGTTTTTACCCCCACCGGGTTCGTACATCAAAAAAATTAGGAAAAATTACCGGAAAAGTGGGAAAAGCCAATAAAGTTATTTTGTATGGACAATGGAAATTTCCACTTAAAAAGTCGCCAATGATTGCTAGATCATCGATAGGTGTTTGGCGCGTAACGAGTTGCATAAGTGCTTGACCGTCGAAGGAAAGAATACTAGATCGCCGAATAAATTTTTTGGCGCGCTACGAATAGATTTGTGTGGAGATTTTACATGCATGATTTATTCGTCATTTGGAAACACGTGCCTAATACACTGAAATGAAAATCTTACTAATATTCATTAGATTTGTCATATGAATCGTATGCAGAATATAATTTATAGAGGTTATATGAAAACTTATAATCTTTATTTAAAGTGTACGTTAAATCTAAATAGACGTTACCATAATGAAAGTTATAGGAATATTCTATATAATGTATATTGAAATCCGATGGAACCTAACTCGTTACATAATTTATATTCATTGGATGTGTCTTATGAATCGTACGCAGATGGCATTTCACAAAAGACATATGAAAACTTATTACCTTTAATGGAACTCTACATAAAATCTAAATGATGTTCAATAAATTTTATATCTTTATAATCTTTATGATATTGATAATCTTACCATATACAAGTTATGCGAAAAGTCGATAAAACTTAAGCCAACATAATTTTAATATTCATTACATTACATTACATTTTAATCGCATGCTGATTATGTTTATTAAAAGTCATGTGAAAACTTGTAATTTTCATTGGAAGCGTCCATCAAATCTGCAACAAGGTAGAAAACGAGACAGCTGAAGAAAATAACAACAAATAGAGTTTGTTTTTACAAAAGAATAGTTGTGAATCGCACTGCTTGAAGCTGAAGAAAGAGTTGTGTCCTCGATATTCATCGACTGCTCCAGACAGTTTTTTATGAAGTTCTGTTACTTGAAATCGCTGACAAGACAGCTCATTAAAATTCGTTCAAGGACATGGCCCTGAAATTAATATCCGGTACGTTTCATTTTTCTGTCTGTCTAGTATGAGGATTTAAATTTTTCATTTATTGTTTCTGGATCCCACGTCTCCTTCGCAAATATCAGGAGGTGCTCCTTTACGAAACTGATGACTAGTATATCTTGAATCCTCGAATAAAGGAGTAGTTTCCAATTATCAGCTTTTCGGAGTGCATCTGACTCGTCTGGTGACAGTAAATATCCGATGAAATCAGCCAGTCCCAAAGAAGTAAGTGTAGTTGAAATATTAAAATAATATTTTACTATGAAACTCTTTATATACGAAATATATAACAATAAGTTTTTGATAAGACAATTTTTTTATTGTTGTTTTTGATTCCCTTAAGCACCATAATCCCAGTTTTTTTTTTATCAATTTGAATCTTATATGTATCACTTATTCAATCAAATAGCAATCATTTGACCTATATATTACTGCTATATCGAACTGGGATGACCTCCATTAAAAGTTTTATATAAATTTTATAAAACTAGTCATATGGTATAGATAAACCTATCTATATTAATTCGAAATGAATATAATATGCGCTTCACAAATTGTTTCAATGCATGTTGTGTGGATATCTAGTAATGGTTATAGGGCGTGTCAATAAATTTGACTCATACTGGAAATTTTATTCGTTATATGAAAATCTTGTAAAAATAACGTTACGAAGAGTTTTATGTTTCATAAGATTATCTTATATTTTTGACATGTTGTTTAATAAACTTTGTAGCTATCATTGGATATGCTAATAGTGAAAAATCATTAGAATATCATATAATGTGAAAATGGAAATTTAGCTCAGTGTAGGGTATCAAAATTATTACTTGCCAAATGACCTTATGGTGGAATGCACATGACTGTTTTAGGTATAGTAGATGTAGTTAGATGAATAATGTTGGCCATCGTGGGCGTGAGTTGAACAAATCAAATAATGTAACGATTTTTTTCACGTATCAATGATAGGATTCTGCTGTTGAAATAATGAGTTCAGATGAAAATATTTTCCTGGCATTTAGTCAGCATGTTTGTTCAGCCGATTCGGGTAAGTTTTCAAGAGTGGTTTACTTCAAAACGGTCTGTTTAGGATGCACATATACATAACATTTATGCATGAAATGTTTAAAACGACGAATGTAACAATGAGAGACTCTCTTTGTTTATTTTCTCTTTCGATTATTGCGAAACATTCCTGCTTTTTGTGGGTAATTTATTCAGTGCAGATTCAAAGATGATAGCCTTAGTTATTATTATCGGTAAATAATTTGAGTGAAGGATTGCTAAGAGTACCGTAATAATCCAAAGAGAAAGTGAACAAAGAGAATCTCTCATTGTTACATTCGTCGTTTTGAACATTTCATACAGATTTGTAAGCTGCTTAAGCCAAATCATTTCATTTCCGAACTTTTAATTACTTGACGATTACCTTATGCGAATCATGAATATCATATCTGAAGGAGAAATCGTGACATGTAAGAACCATTAGTTGTGAGATCTGCTGTTTTGTACACTGGCTTTAACGATAAGAAGAATACTGGTATAATCACTCCTCATGTTCACTCCGCTAGAACAGAATATTGATTCTCAGGACTGAATACTAAGCAAAACGATGTGGTGGCTCGACGAATGAGAGGCCTTTTGATACAATTCTTGAACGAATCCAGCGTTCATGTCAAAGTTAATGGAATCAATATTTAATAAAAGGGTAATTTGAACTTTCGAATGCCCAAGAATTTATCATTTTATCGCTAATTCGTTAATCGAAAATTGATCCTGTCATTATCATGCTACGAACATCTATCAAACACGACTAAGTCATATCACTAGCGATGAAGCAGGTTATGGACAACCGTTCAAAATTAGTTTATTACTTTCGATAATCCCTAAGGATTTGCTATTAAATTTTTAAACGTCTTCAGTACAAGTAAGTCCCAACATTCAATGACAAACAACAATCCCAGAGGGCTGCTTTTGGAAATTTGTGGGGTCAATTTAAAGTATTTATCTTGGTCATCTCTTTTCCATCCATCTGTTTATTTGTTTATTTGTTTATTTAGGAGCAAGGAAAAAGCCCGCTGGAGCTGAGATTTTTATTCTCCTTCTCTAGCAGGCATAAAACATTCCCATCTTTTGTATCAACAGATCACATTTGTTCACATGATACATAACGAAATATTAGATTACCCTTATTTAAACTACAAAGCTATCTAACAACTATTGATATCGTCTAATTATCTTAATAAAACTAGTGGGAAAAGATTCGAAGAAAACGGATTACGAGATAAATTGAAATCAAATTCATCAGAGCAAGTATTGAATACGCGAAACATACTCGAAAACGGTTCATTAAAGCCATAGTTAGTTCTAGCACGCATCTTTAATGCCTTAGAGAGGGTATATTTTATGTGATCTTTGAAACTAAGTTTTGAATCCAATAACACTCCTAGATCCTTAATTAATGTCTCCCGTTTTAGTACAGCTTGCGAAATAGTGTAATCATACATGGTCGTGGTTCGTTTGCGAGAGAAAGAGATAACGGAGCATCATAACCACTTTGATCACGTTGCACCCGTTAGAAAATACATCCAACTGTGATTGTAAGAAATTTGAGTTTTTCAGATCTTTGGTGAGATGAAACAGCTTGAAATCGTCGACGAATGATAGCTTCATACATTGCAATGCGAAATTCAGATCATTTCGATATAGCAGAAATATGAATGGTCATGGATGGCTTCCCTGAGGAACGCCAGAGCTCACGATGAATGATGGAGTAACGCAGTCGCCAATTTTCACGGTCGTACTACGACCAGTCGGATATGATTCAATCCAATCCATCATCCCATATGTCAAACCTTTAGTTTGAGTTAGATCGACAATCTCTGTTCAATACACTGACTCGAAGGATGAGATGGCAATCGGTGCATTTGTTTAGGTTTTGCTTAACAAAAGCATTGAATATAATTCCACAATAATTCTTGATGATATTTCTTCTTCGGGACGAAGTTAATGTGTTGGATATGAATTTGTCGTAATTCGTTTATTGTAAGCCAAGTAATCAGTAAAATAATGGAAAGAAACATTATCGTTTGACAACTCTGCTGTCCGCAAATATAAATTTAAAAAACAATAATTTCAGGCGAGACGAAGTTCGACGGGTCAGCTAGTTTTATTTTAATTTTGCACACATTTCTACATATAAAATACCAGATCCCAACGTTTTCCTATTCCTTGTTTGTTACTTTGGGGAGGTTTTACAACTACAAAATAGCGATTTTTTTCGTGAACAATCACCAATAATTCAAAAAATTAAAAAAAAATCAAACAGAAACGTTGGGGTCTAGAAAAACATCTACTCTATCTATGCTGCTTTGACTTGTTAACTTCTTATTAGTCTGCGCTGAGATACAGTGGACACCGCAAATCATGATTTTTAAGAAGCGTTCTCAAAAATACCTCCTCACCGACTTATTTCTCAATATTTTTCCACGAAAAAATTAAAAAATGTTGTTCGAATGATGCTTTTTATCATGCAGAAAAATTGAAATGATTTTGTTGCACGATAACTCTGAAAAAATTCTCAAAAATTATTCTCCCCAAACAATGGTTTCGAACGAAACGAAAACTTAGAATTTAGCTTTTATCCGGTTCTTGCATTCAAAGTTTTTTTTTGTTCGGCTGCCACTGCGGACAAAGCAAAGTTGTTTTGTCCGGTTCTTGTAAAAACTGTGTATCTCACAACAAAAAAAAATTAATAAATAAATAAATTACTGTGCAGTGGAGGAACGATTGAGGGCCGAAATGACTGCGAAATGGCTTTGTATGAAATGAATTACAAATTTTTGTAGTTACACATTAATGTACCGACATGAATTAGGGCTTCGATCACTTCACCACCCTCCTTTTACGCCCGATTTGGCTCCGTCTTACTCTCGGAGATCATCGACACAGCGCATACTAGTAATTTGCATACTTTAAGGGGGAGGTAGGGATTAATAAAGAAAAATATCATCATTTTTGAGAATTTTTTTCAAAGTTATCGTGCAACAAAATAAATTCAAATTTTTTGCATGATAAAAATCATCATTCGAACAACATCTTCTAATTTTTTCGTGGAAAAATATTGAGAAATAAGTCGGTGAAGAGGTATTTTTGAAAACGCTTCTTAAAAATCATGATTTGGGGTGTCCACTGTATCTCAGCGCAGACTAATAAGAAGTCAACAAATCAAAGCAGCGTAGATAGAGTAGAAGTTTTTCTAGACCCCAACGTTACTGCTTGATTTTTTAATTTTTTTTTAATTTTTGGTGGTTGTTCAAAGTGAAAACTACAATTTTTCACGAAAAAAATTGCCATTTTGTAGCTGTAAAACCTCCCCAAAGCAACAAACAAGGAAAAGGAAAACGTTGGTGTCTGGTTTTTTACATGTAGAAAGTGTGTGCAAAATTAGAAAAAAATTGGTTCAGTAGTTTTTGAGTGACGATGGACACGGACTTTCAATACCTGCTTTCGAGAAAAACGCGTTCAAAGCTTTTTGTCTATAAAATCAATGGAAACAATTTATTAGTCAAGGGTGCCCGTAGGATCTAACATTTTCACAAAATCATATTTTTTCTTTTGTATTCTTTTATAATGAAACATTTCAAGAATTGTCAAGTCAAGTTTTTAAGTCGATCGAAGCAGAAATCTTGGACCTGTGTGCCGAGCTCTTATCTCTTCGCAGTATGAGATAAGCAAAGATAAAGGCCCATAACTTGCCGAGTTTTTCTCCGAAATGCTTGAAAATTTCACAGAAGATTCTTGAAATGTTTTATTATGAGAAAATACAAAGAAAATAATAAAAGATAACCTCAACCCCCCCTTAAGGAAAGTTCCCGAAATTGTAGAATAAGTGTATTGACCTAAAAACAATTAAAACCATTATTTCTGCCTAAGTTCCCGAAAGTTGGTATCAATATTTCTCGAAAAATTTCTCATTTTAAAAACATCGATCATCATTTCATATTTCATGGATGTCGCACTCGAGCTGAGGTGGAAGAAGAATCCGTTGT
This sequence comes from Malaya genurostris, assembly GCF_030247185.1. Taxonomy (NCBI): domain Eukaryota; kingdom Metazoa; phylum Arthropoda; class Insecta; order Diptera; family Culicidae; genus Malaya; species Malaya genurostris. The sequence continues at coordinate 123,365,776 of NC_080570.1, forward strand.
TTGGTACATCCTTGCGAGAGCAGAAACTTCCAGAACATATTTTTGACAACACGAATCATCACGAAACAAACAGAAAACAAACTCTATTACTTCGACAAACACCTTCAGCATCTCGCTGTCGGACGAATTTCACTTTTATTGTCATATTATCTTTTGTTGAATGTCATTAAGCTGGGATTAACTTCTGCAATTTATGGAGCCACGTTTTGTTGTACTACTACGACGGCAACAATTTCTGTGGAGCAAATTCAATTTGCTCCCTCTCGCTTGTACATCGCATATTACCATAACGCATCAAAACTTTGAGCGAGCTAGAAGAAAAAGCAACAACAGAAAAAAAGCAAAATACTGCTCCCGCTTCAGCGTCTGGCGCTTTCATCACCCATTTTAGCATCAGTCAAACCGTAATTTAATTTGTTTGCCATTTTTTACCCCGCTCCCATCACGGAGGGGCTATCTTCACTGAATCATATCCATAAGGATTTGTTGAGCTTCTTCATTTGGTCCTGACATCACGGGGGTTTCATTGGTTGATGTGCGATGTTTTTTTTTCGTTTCTTTGCTACTCTGCTTCAGTAAAAAAAACGAAAAGTCAACATGGATCACATCGACTTTCTGCACAGCACAGCTTCTTCGGTCGTCGTCTGCTCACACATCAAAAGCTGAGACACTGTATGTGGCCTTTCGCTTCCCATCAGTCTGTCTATCTGACTCTCTGCTCTACCGGCTGAGGCCATTCCGCTGTCAAGAAAACGAGCCTTGATAGGCCGGAAGGATCCCATGTACAAAAGATTCCCCATATCCCAGTCGTGTCGTACCTCAATACGACGCCACCGCCCGACATCATGATTACAATTTAATGCGCAAACATTCACACCATACATCGTGTTTTTTTTTCTCGTCGTAGTAGTCGTTGCTGCTGCGGGTTGTCATCGATGACACTTTGCTCTTCTGTTGTTATTCGAACAATACGGTCTCGTCTCCATAGATTCGATCGATTTAACGGTGGCCCGGTTTCGGTCGTCGTACGTCATCGGAATTCTTTAGTGCATAATTTGTCTGATTTATTTCTCGTTCCTCACTGGTCTGGTCTGGTCTGGTCTGTCGTCTTGTCACGCATGTTGGATCAGGAGCTAGAAGAAGGTATTCATGCTAGTCATGCTTGAAGCCGTAAACCTTTTTTCATGGCCGGTTTTCGAGTGTCGTTAGATTCTACGGGGGAAGGGGGATGATGAAGAAATCATTGTGTTGTTGCTTATTCTGCTTCAGGACATCTGTTCGTGAGGTAAACACGTGACGCGGCGATGTCCATAATGTGTCCCCGAAACAAAACATTGATTGTTCTGTTCCCAAACTCAGAAAAAACCACTGTCCGTCTCCATTAAATCGACCTCGACGGGGACGCGTGGTCATCCAATTAGCAATCAATCTGCGAGCGAAAAAAAAGTGCTACGTCATGATTCAAACATCCGTTCTCATTTCCGCACCAGATTGGAGACGTTGGCCATCTTGTACCGGAGCACGACCGGTAATAGCCGGTGGATTCGATTGATGACTCCATCTCTCTCTCTCTCTCTCTCTCTCTCTCCATCGACATACATAAACTTCGTAAACCGGAAGGAAACGGCACCATGCATGGCACAAACGGAATGGTCCCGACTGTAGGCACTGGAAAGCCTAGAATCGATCTTCGTTATGTACGGTTTGTTGCGGTCTTACATGTCGATACTCTGCCGGAGGAGCGTCGTCGGGGGAAATTGACTGAGTAATTGGGAATGTTTGTCGGACGGAGTGGAGTTAGCTTTATGGGGCAATAAGCATAAATGACAGCTGGTATTAAAGGAAAACAGACCGAGGGAATCTGGCCGAGGAATTGGCGAAGTGGGATTTAACCGATCCGGAAATTGTGTTCGAAGACATTTCATCATTTTTAAGCTCGAAATAGAAAAGAACATAACCTTTTTAATTGACTAAAAAAATTCTTAAATCTTTGACAACAGAAAATTTGATTTTCTATCAAACTAAAAGGAAAATAAATGTTTATATGAATACCCCGAAAACTCACATACCTTTTCTGCAAAAACCGACTGTTAAACCACCAATTCGACTCTTTCTTCGCAGACTTTTTGAAACGGAAAAATTGGCACCACTGGAAGGACGATGTGGTGCTGAAGTTTTGCTCTAAAAAAAAGTCGTATTTCAATGTGTATCAATCAACTTAAAGAAAAAAAAGAGGCCGAAAAAGTAATTCTGAATGACAAGTGAGCCGTGACAACTGTGATAATTAGTAAAAAGTGCTAAAAGCGTTATTTCTGTCATAATGTGATTCGCGAAACTAAACAATGTTCAAGTGACGAGCACTGACACATTTACCGCGCAAAATCAAACGATTGTAACCGACCGAAGCGTCATCTGCATATCGGTGTTATTTGATTGAAACATTACAAAAAGGAATTGCGATCGTTGTTTTAGGCATAATAGTACATAAGCAAAATCCTTCGGGAAAGTAGAGAAAAACTAGAAAATTGGTTCGTTTAGAATTGGAAATTGTCCACTCAATGCATGCTAGATCTCCGATGATTGTTTGGCGCGTATCGAGTTATGCAATGCTGCTGCCCGCTGGAGAGCAAAATATGAATACTAGATTATTAATAAAACCGTTTGGCGCCAAACGAGCTGATATTTGGGTTCAATACCGTGAAGTCAAATTATAAAACGACTATAAGAAAAGAAACTGATTAACGTTTTTTTATGATTCGTTGTTTTCCTAAAATTCCAGAAATGTGAATTGTATCTTCTTGATAGATATAATTATTGCTTTCACAATAAACTGAGACAACAGGATCAGCACACCTCAGCTGCCACTTCAAATTAAGACCGTTAACTCAAACACCAAAACTGTTCGGCTTTCTACTTTTTGGAACGATTCCATTCGAATTAGAAGGATGTTTTCTGTTTTTTTTCGGCTTACATTTTTCATAAGCATTTCCCGTGCTATAGCTTTGAAGGATTTTTTGGACGGGATTTTGTGTAAATTTTTCTTGAAACGACCTCCAAATTTCATCAATTACTTCAAACTGCAAGTTCGGTTATTTGTTTGAGTCCAAACGTCTTCAATTGGCCCAAACACGATTCGAATTATATCAACCCAGAGTACTTCGAAATTTAAAATTATTTGCATTTGAGTGGCTATGAACAGATTCGTCCAATGTACTCGAACCATCCTCCTGTACATCGATTGAACCGAGATTTGGGAACTCATTGACATGTTTTACCTATTCGAATGATTCACTCTCTTGCTCATAAACCGTCAAACTGATTTTGGTTGTATTTTGCTTGAATCATTTGGGACTTTTTTTTTTACCTGAATTGGGGGAAAATGTTGAGAACGAATCAAAAACAATTGTCAGATGATTCATTTTTACAGAACACTTTACCATTCTACTCCACTAATCTCGAGCAATCATGAGGGTCGTTCGATTATTCTAATTTAAGAGTGTTCATAATAATTTCCATCCGAAGATAATTTTTGAGCTGTGAGAAATTCACAGGGACAGCTACAGGTACAGAAATAAAAGGAACGAGTACATAAGGTAAGTTCAGGAAAAAATAAAGAAGGTACAGGAACAAGTACAGAAAGTACAAAACTAAGTACAGAAATGAGGGAAACAAGTGAAGGAAGTGAAAAAAAGTACAGGAAGTAAAAATAAGAATAAGGTACAGAATGAGCAGATGGTACAGATATAAGTACAAAAGTTACATGACTAAATACAGAAAATACTGGAGCAGGTATAGAACGTACAGGAACAAATTTTGAAACAAGCACAGAAAGTACAGGAACAAACACACATATTACAGAAACAAGCACACAAAGTACAAAATAAAGTGCAGACAATAGAGGAACAAGTAAAGAAAAAAATTAAAAGTTCGAAAGTTAATCGCAAATGTTGTCGAGACAACAATTTTGGATGGCAAATTAGAAGAAAAAAAAGTTTGCATTTGACGCATTCCAATGATGCCCACTGCTATGCCATTTCAATTTGAACGTCACTTTCTCATCCGTTTAACTTTTCTCAATAATCGACAATAATCGTTATGAATCTGTAGCGTGAATTCAGAGTTTTTTTCGGATGGTAAATCGTACGCTACCTCTTTGCGTTTCGGTAAACCATCGGTTTTATATATTTTGTCCTGTTGTCCGCGATATAAAAAGGTTGGGGCCACTAGCATAGAGCATTATAATGATATTTTTCTTCAATAATCATTAAAATTGATAAGTAGTTTTGATTTTCTACATCTAATCTTATATTATTGCGCTACAAAGTGTGCAGGGATCCGCTAGTTCCATATAAAAATATAAAGCATAAAAATTTCCGAGAAGTTGTCACATTCTTCCCACGACGGTTTCTCACACAATGTGTTTCATTGTGTTGATATTTTCTCATACAGTTAGTTATAACACCGTTTATATATTAAGATTTGAACAAGTTTGTATGGATCATCAATGCCAAGGCTTCCGAATCACAGTATCCGGGCATTTCCATGCTACTTATCTAGGTGTCTGTTACATTCACACAGGTGATAATATTGAATATTTAAAAAATTGCTAATGAAACTACTATTACACAACACTTAGATTAAGGTCTGAGGACAGAGGGTCACGTGTTGAGTTTTAAATCGACCACGTGGCTCGCTCAATTCCCTTTGCGCATCGTATTTCTCTTGTACTCTCTCGTATATGAGCAAACTGTACCGGGTTGCCAGCATGCATTTCATTATTTTGATGAGAAGTTTTATCACATTAATCTATCGTATGGGTTGGACATTACATGGATTCCAATGAACAATGAAAAAATATTCAACTTTCACAAAGATTGAATGTCTGTGTGTTTGGCAGCCCTGTCGAGCCAATTTTATTTCTCTCTGCTTTTTCAGAATGCTGTCAGGAAACCAAAGCGAAACAAATGGCGGATGCATTGAAACTGACTTTGTTTCACAGCAAAATACAAGACTTTATTTTTATCGCGATAACATATATGTTTTTATGTACAAATCGCATCTAAACTAAATTATCTAGACTTTGTCACGGTAGATTTATGGTACAAGCCTTCAAAGCCGAGATATTCGATGAACAAGCAGAGGTATGCATTTCCGAGCGTTCCAATTTTCAGCAGTTCTTCAGTCAGAAAAAATACAACACGACCGCTAAACTCAATGAATCATTTTCTCAACTAAATTTCGAATACATTGTCAGGTGGGTTTTTCTATATTCTGCACCGTTTCTAGGAAAATTTAATTTGAAACGGGAAAATAGCAAAAAACCTACCACTTTACGGTACTGTCCCTTAATGTCGTTTGGGCTTGAAGTCAAAACTAACGCAGTACCAATCCCATCTGCTGTCAAATCCATACATTTGACAGCAGTTAAGGTCGAAACTGGTCACTAAGAGTAGTGCGTTAATCGCACCTTTAAACACATGCACAACCAACAGCACAGTTTATCATTACAGTTATTGCAGACACAAAACCGTTTGTTTTAAGCGAGTCGCTCTTGCAACAGATGCAGAGATAAATAGCTAAATAAAAATTCCACTTACAAAAAAAGGTGCCTGTTGCCACAAATGATTACTACGACTTTTAGACTGAACTTTTAGTTCTTAGCATTAGCATTAGAGACCGCCCGTGTGTTGCTACTCCGTTATTGATCTGGACCAATTGAGATTGCAAAATGATTTTTTGAAGTAACATGTTTGGGAATAACACATTGTTTCACACTGTGCAAACTGTATTGAACCATGCATGCTGATCAATACCGACGCCGGCCACGTCCGAATGCAGATCTACTTGGGAGGGGAAGGATTGTTAGTTCGATGCATGTTGCTACTAAGAACCGAGGAATCCTCTGCATTCCCACATGCATCACAGGAGAGGATACTTTGTTAGTAAATGTTTTAATAATGTTATCATGTGTTTATTGCTCTGGGTAGCCGGCTACCAAGAATGTTTTTAAGTATTATCGTTTTATGTGTTACTTTGTGCTGGCAATATAATGCACAAAACAGTCAATCTCCGAAATTGACAAAACTCCGGACAGCCGGCTGTCGAGTATGCAGTCACTCGTTTATGCATCTACCTTTCGCGTTTTTTTTAGTCATGCAAAAAAACACATGCGGATTGATAAAAAAAGGTATCATCTCACTGCTAGGTGGATTAGGCACGTTTTTATAAATGAAACTACGTGATACAAAATAAACGAGCGAATAGGATTTAGACAAAAAAGTTGATTCATTGCATTGAAATATTCTAAACAGTTATTATAAAATCATTTTAAATCACCAAACAAAGGTCAACAGATTTCACACGCGTCTTGATTCTTTATTATTTCCGCTTTATTATTTTAATTATTAATTAAAATTATTAATTGGTTATATTAGTTGATCTGAGCAGCCGGCTACCGAGAAAAATATTAATTTGCTGTTTGAAATATTAATATCAAGTGTTTTTTACTATGTATTCAAAATACCGATATATGTTATCTCTGTTATTAACTTTGTAATATAAACGGATTTGCGCAATGGTTGAATTTTATTATTCATTTTATAATCCTGAAAGACAATCAATAACATGGAAGAAGAAATCATTCCTAATAAAACTTTTCTCCGAAGCTAGACGGAAATTGATAGGTTGAATAAAGAGATGATTTAGTAAAATAGAGTAATCAGAACTAAAACATTGAAAATATCTGATAACTGAAAGGAAAAAGAAACTCCTGCAATTGTCGCCTTTTACGACATGGAAGCAGGAACCCAGTGGATCTATTCTTGGTTCATTTTTTTCCGCCGGATTCCACACGGCATCTAGGCTGGTACAGTCCGGAGAGAGCTAATAGGTACTATCAATCTCCTAGTGGACCCCAGCCCCTTACTTTTAGACTGAACTTTTAGTTCTTAAGTTAAACTCAAATTTTGAGTAAGAGTTACTCATTATCGTTGATTTGAAAATGAGAAACTAGTACTCGAACTCTGACTAACTTTTTCTAAGCGTGTGGGATTTGCTTCAAATGAAAACGTCATAGCCGTTTACCTATCTCAAAAACAGTAAAAGTCGTTTTGGAAGACAGTTTCGTTAATCTTACCGTTTATGGTTAAGGTGCCTTTGCAACTTTAAAGCAAATTTCGACGGCTTCTTACATTTGGAACTTACATACTCAGTAAATTTGTCCTGCCTAGAGAAACGATTCTGTACTGGTAACTTCTTAGAATCCTATTTTGTTTGTCTGAAACGGTATTTTTCTGCAACTACAAAAATTTTTGACCACCTTTTGGCAACACTGTGCTAGCATTCGTTCCAATTTGGAATGACCTGGACCTTTATACGCTTTCAATCCACAAGTTTTCGATCAAGTCCAACCCGTGGACAACTTGACAACTCCCATACATCGAGAATATAAGTAAAAGTTTTGGTGCTCGGGTTCCACAATGGCGTCGTAAATAGAATAACATTTGGAAATAACGCATCTGTTTTTCGACAATCTGCGGTTTAAATTTTTATATTTAAAGAAGTAAAATAAATTTTGCTAGCTTTTTTTGACATTAATTAAATATTTATGATGATAAGTTACTATGGTTTAGTATAAGTATAATTTTTCTCTTTTCATCAATAGAAGGTTGAAAAGTAGTTCATCACATTTCAATGAGCAATGAACGTGAAATAATTTATTCTACTGAATCTTGAAGAACAATACTACTAATTTGCAAACCAAGATTAAGTCTATGGGAACCTTGTCCTTACCCGAGTCGTTAGAAGATCGTACAATGATAACAAATACTTCTACAAACGGCTACTAATTCTTTGCGTGTTCATTGATACGATTAAATACGTTAGGTACTCTTTAGTCACACACCACATTTAAAAAAAAAACACTTCATTTCTAACTCTATCAATTACTATTAATAGTTATCTTTTCAGAACAAAGAGAAAACGTTGTGCAGAGTGAATTAAAAGATAGAAAAATTACAAAATACGCATGTTTGTAGATTTATGACGGGTGTTATGGATGAGTTTGTTGCTATGCAGCGCTGTTAAAAAATCGCAATATTTTTATTTCATTCAGGAGTTCTTGCGTGAGTCATAATATGAAAATTTATTTATTTATTTATTTTATTTAATCAACAGACAAATTTAAGTCCTACTGATTGTTTCTAAGAATATTAAAAAAGTTTTCTCTTATTCGGTTGCGGGAAAAATGAAAATCGAATCCCGTCGAAACACTGTTGAAGGTTTGTTGCAATCCAATGACGGCACCGTTGATTCCGTAGTTAGTACGACTTAGAGGCAGTCTGAAGAGGTTGTTGGTGCGGAGAGCTCTGTAACGAACATTGATGTTGATTTGACTAAGAAGTGTTGGGCAATCGATATTGTTCGTCAAGACATCGGCAATCAGCATTGCACGGAACAGGTCACGACGCACTTGCAAAGTATCGAGCCCGATAAGCATTCCACGGCTTTCGTAGCTCGGCAGCTGATGAGGGTTGGTCCAGGGCAATTTGCGAAGAGCGAAACGAACGAAACGTCGTTGGATTGACTCAATTCTGAGAACACCGTTAACATAGTGAGGGTTCCATATCACCGAGCAGTATTCGAGTGTTGAGCGAACAAGTGAGCAGTAGAACGACTTCAAACAGTATATATCTGTAAAGCGCTTAGCAATTCTCATAACAAATACCAAACAACGAGAAGCCTTCGTAACTATGTAACCAATATGCTGCTTGTAATTCATTTGTTCGTCTAGATAAACTCCAAGATCCTTGACACAAGTGACTTTCAATCGCTGCATCATGGAGGCAATAATCAAACCGCAAAGGGTCTTACTTACAAGTCAATGTGATAATAGAGCATTTGCTACTGTTTAGGGTCATTCGGTTGATCTCGCACCACCTTGAGAAAATAGTCAGTTGACGCTGAAGGTATGAAGCATCCTCTGCACTCTTGATTATTTGGTATAACTTTAAGTCGTCAGCAAAAGATAGTCGTGGGCCTTCCAGTGAGTAATTAACATCGTTGAAATAAAGGAGGAAAATCAGTGGACCGAGATGGCTTCCTTGAGGTATTCCGGAAAAGCAAAAAACTCCTGCGATAGACTGTCATGGATTTTAACCGCCAGCCGTCGATTGCAGAGATACGATTGCATCCATCGATGAATACTGGAACCGAAACCCAGCCTATCCAGTTTGGCGATCGTGATAGCGTGATTGATTTTATCAAAAGCTGAGGAGAGATCCGTGTAAATAGTATCCGTTTGGAAGCCATTAGACATAGCATCCATTATGTACGTCGTAAAAGACAAGAGATTAGTAACAGTGGAGCGTTTCGGCATGAATCCGTGTTAAGTTTCCGCGATGTATTCTTTACAGTGGTCGAAAATTGGTTTAAGAACTACTAATTCGAACAATTTAGGTATGGCGCTTAGGGCAGTAATTCCACGATAATTGTCAATGTTCTTTTTGTCTCCTTTTTTGTGAACTGGAAACATGTAGGAAGATTTCCACATAACGGGAAAGACTCCGGTCGTGAGTGATAGTTGAAACAGTTGGTATAAGGGAGTTACTATTGTACTTGAACATCTCTTCAAGACAACTGCCGGAATACCGTCGGGTCCAGGCGAGTGTGAAGGTTTAAGTTTTACGATTGCCGTCAGTATAGCGTCAATGTCGATATTGATTAAATTCAAAGACTGGCTCGATATGGGAACATTAAGAGCCGCCTGAGAGATTTGGTACGGGCTTAAGGTCTCTCTAGAAAAAACACTGGAAAATTTTTTCCTAAACATATCGCTTATCTCTTGCGTGCAAGAACCAGTTTGTTGTTCGTAAAACATAGTCGAGGGTAGGTCCGATTCCTTTCTTAGCTCGTTAACATGTTTCCAAAATGATTTTGGATCGGACTTTAGCCTCCTCTGCACATTGCGCAAATAGTTCGGGTAGCAACGCTTGGCTGTCTTTTTATATACTTTGTTTATTTGCATGTAATTTTGTCGAAACACTAAGCCGCCATTACGCTCCTTTTAAATATATTACTGGAACCATACACAGTAACCGTAAATAACGTAATGAAATATTGGTTTCTCTTGTAAACATCTTGTTTCGTAATTCATTGCGCCCGTATTGTTTAGGTACACAAGCGCCGTCCTGAATTCAGAGGAACACATATGAAACAGGCTCATTTCTGTCAGGTTGTGTATGGGTTGATCTAAGACAAGACCTGACAGCTGGCTTCTTATTCTTCCTTTCGAATCATCCTTTTCGTCATTTTCGCCCTGTGGAATAAATACCAACGTATCGGCTACAGTGTAGCCATATTTACAGATTTTTAAATAATTTTATGCTAAGAAAAATATATTTATTTAATTTAAATTTTTAGACTCGGTTTTTGATTTGCAATAAACATGAAAAATGTTTTGGTGAATGCATTTTTTTTAATTATATATTGATGCTTAAAAACAATTAATTGAGCTTTGATGACAAAACACGAAATATCTCATGTTGAACTCAAAATCGATTCCATTGTTGATGTATTACTGGATCGTTTGGAAACCGAAAACATTTAGTTTGGATAGAATTGCTTAGTGCGACCACAGTGTGGAACACAACAGTTCATTCTTCTCGTAAAACTAAACACACTTTCGAGTTTACACTAATTTAACAAATCTTTTATGGTTACACATTAATTCACTAAAGACACTTTAATTCACTAAAAAGGCTTGATGCTGATTTTAATTACACAATGCTGCACACAATTTTCATTTTCATTGGTGAGCTAAAACTATTCATTTTAATAAACTTGTTTTCTGATTTTCTTTATACTTGGCATCATTGCTCGCGTACCCTGCAAAAGTTTTTTTTTTCACAATGTGCGGGTGGCAACTTCAAAATCCGCCAATCAGAAACTGGTCCATTTTGGAACAAAAGCAGCCACCCCAGTTGTCAGGTCTTGTCTTAGGGGTTGATCAAGTCCCTCGTTGATTTGAGAAATCAACGGTTTGTGTGTTTACGATTTTATGCAGTTTTCGGAACTGCACAAACACCACCAAGCAACGAAAGCATCAAAATTGAGTTTGTACTAAAATAACGAATCAACCATGAAGTCGATAATGTTTTGTCAATATTTTTCCCATTACTTTAGTTGCACATACACACACACACACACACACACACACACACACACACATAGAGAACTGCCGAGTCATTTCTTGATTTGCCACTTTCATCCAGTCATCTTAGCCAATTAGTGAAGACGTCAGCAAATTCTTCCGATTCAACTTCAAGTATAAACGACAACGTGCCCGGGATGTCAAAGAGTCGCTTTCATGGTGAGTTCAGCCCAAAAAAAATTGTAGCACATCGACTCGAACGACACCCCATAAAAAAAATATGAATGCGAATGCCATCAACCATCGTCGTCAACGGCGACACCCCCCGGCCTGCTTCGTGCTGCGTCCTGTCGTTCAACATGACATGCCCGCCGTATTATTACCAGATCAAGCGCGAGCTGGACGGCAGGGCACAAACGGCGCAAAGTCAATTCAGTAAAGTGCACATCTTTCAAAAACCTTGAAGATGGAGGCGCAATTTCGGATGATACTTTTTCTTGTTCTTGATGGGAGTAAAATTCATCCTTACACCGAAGTATAGTAGGCTAGTAAAGGCGTCAGAACGAATTGAATTATTGCTCGATATTTAGATGACTAATGTCATTGTGTCACCCGTCTTTCTCTCCGTTGCCTATGCTGTGAGTTATGAGCACACACGCAAACACACATGAAAGACCGTTTTTTCGGGAAATTTATCTACGGGGAAGTAAGGACGAGCATCCGCAAATAAACATAATTCTCAGCTTCGCTTCATCGTTCTTGTTATTTCATGATTTATATTTATTTTGGTCTCATCGTTCCGAGCAAGAAGTAATCAGAAGCTATCGTGACCCTGTTATTTTGAATTGATTTCTGGAAACTTCTCTAATTGGGAACACACGAATCAGTGACCAGCCAGCAGTCGTAAACTTTCAATTATTCCCGCTGCAAAAGTTTCCCCGCAGATATCGACGGCTTAACGCACACACACACAAACACACAGGAAAACGAAGCTCTGCACTCTGCCAAACAATGCTCGTATCTATGCGAGTTTTGCACAAAGCAATATTCAAACGCATCCCAAGAGCACAATCGAAACTTTTCTTCATTGTTGCAAAATAACATCATTTTGGCATAAATTTCAACGATCACCAACGTTGTCGTTCGTTTCTTGTACTTTCAACAGCGTGACATAAAACAAAAAGTTTTCCCAAATAATTCGTGTCATTCGTTTCCACTATGCATCCCAGAGTTTCACTGCATCGTGATAGTCGTTTGGTGGAAGGATGTTACGTTTCGAGAGCGAGGAACTAACCGAGTTCATATTTTGACCAAGGGATTCTTCCACAAATGGTTTGTTACTATCGCTGACAGGCCAAGGTGACATTTCTGTTGTTTGGCATCTTCGCAGTCTTCAATGTTAATTCAGGTATCAGAATGACACTATCTATACAACGTTGGAAAACTGCGGTTGAGTAATGTTAGAGACCTAACCAGAGTCCATAGTCGCTTCAATTAGTTGTGTAATTGTAAGAATATGCAACATATTTTAGCTCAAAACTAAAAAAAAGGGGTAAAAAATATAATTATTTTTGAGAACCGAAGTTTCTGCAAAGAACGGCACTTCTGCCATTTATTTTCAGCCCGACTTGTTACCAGATGATGCAATAATAAATACTGAATGCTAAGCTTCTGCTGTTTAATAATAATGAGCGCTACTTTTTCAACGGGAACTGCATACAAAGTCAATTTTTTAACTGGTCCTATTGCTAGCGTCGGATCAATACAAAGTATGAAAAATGATGCGCGAATTATATTTTATAGTACTGACGATAGCTAAATGAAAGTGCTATCTTTGAGTGCTTGCATCATTACACGTTTACAGTCAATAAGGTGGGACTAATGGGAACAAAAAAAAACAACAGAGTTTCCCCATTGATTATTTTAAGGAGTGTATCGAAAATAAGTTATCCACAAATTTTTCTTTCAAATTATGATAAAACCGATATTTTATTCAAACTAATAATTGATCCTTCATTGTACGAGGATAAACTTGAGCATAATGAAAACCAGATGAAATTTATGTTATTTCTTCACGAATTTTCGAATTTTCGAAAGCTCAGGACAAGTGTTGCCTCGCATTTTTGGACGCTTGAGCCCAAATTTTGTTGAACTTTTGCATGTTCCCAGCTGCCTTGCCGGTCTTCTTGAAGACCCTCTTTACGAATGCCTGGTAACGTTCGATGGGTCAAAGCTGAGAGCAATTTGGTGGATTGATATTTTTCTCAACGATATTTATACCCTTTTCCGCAAGCCAATTGAGAGTGGTTTTGGCATAGTGAGCCGACGCTAAATCCGACCAAAACAGTGGAGGTGTACTATGCTTCTTATATAAAGGCAGCAATCTCTTCTGGAGACACTCAGATCGATAGATTTCCGGTGGTGTAAAAAATGGTTGACTTCAAACCACAGGAACATATTGCTTGCCATACCAGTACCTTTCGACCGAATTTCTCTACTTGAATCGACCTGTACGCATTGCTCACATCCTCACCAACGACGACAGTAAAGTGTTGTGGACTTGGTAGGGTTTTTGAGTCCTTCTTTACATAAGTCGATCAAAACGCATGCATCCGGACACTGCAAAAGACGCGAATACATTTTCCGGGCCCTTGTTGCTGCTCGCTTCTTCTGTTCAACACTTTGTTTCGAGATTTTCTGCTTCTTGTAGGTCTTCAGGTGATTTCGCCTCTTGATACGCTGGATCATTCCGACACTCGTTCCTGCTTTTTTGGCCAAATTATGTATTGACATTGATTTGTTCTTCATTATTAGAGATACCACTTTCTGGTCCAGCTTCGGGTTGGAAGAACCGGATTTTCTGCCACTTCCTGGTAGCTCATCCAAAGTGTTCCCCAAATTTATTAATGATGGTTTTTACACTGGCATGATGAATTCCTAACCGCTTCGCCAATTTTCGCATAGTAATACCCTTCTCAACCCTAATTTTCACTTCCTTTTCAATACGCGACATTTTGAAAACGCAGAATTTCAACCGCACAAACAAATAAACAAACGAAAGCCGACAGCCAAACGCACAGCATGCTGTGATCTGAGCATAAAAACCATCACAAATACACGCGTACAACACAAATGTATGTGGATAGCTTATTTTCGATACACTCCTTACTGTAGACTCGCTTACTCCGATGTCGAAAAACGTCAAATACTTCTTCGGAATAGATTATTGGTCTGTTCATTTTAACGGTAAAATCAATATATTTGTGTAAGCAACTTAAGTAAGTGTAAGTAAGTAGTAAGAAGCTTTAAGCTCTGCATGATAAAGCGATGTTTGGGAGCCAAGTGAAACACAATTTTCAGTACTATTTCATGCAATTGTTTTTAAGCACCTGAAAGACTGTAAACAGCATCCTTTTTCATAACATTTTACCTCGTTAAAATTTTAGTACGGTTCGTTTACGGCAAAATAATCGCTCGACTATGACATACCGCTTGTACTAGTACCATTTGCTCAGCGAAATAAACTACTTCATGCATAATCTAAACCATATTCTTGAACGTTTGACGATATCTAGAATAGTTAGTTTATGGTATTCGTTTATGCGGGATATGTTTTTGAAAGACGACAGTATTTTTTAATTCAAAACAAGTTCATATGTATATTGAATTAAACTGCCTACAGCAATAATTGCTGGAATGACACAACTTCTTACACCCATATACCATTCGAATCAGTTCGTCGCGATAATATGTGTGCGTGTGTGATAATATTACTCAATTTTCTCGGAGATGACTGAACCGATATCCTGTATCTAAGATTTAAAAGCAAAATTTTAGAATCCCATAAAAAGCTTCCTATTTTTTAACCAGATCCGACGTCTTGTTTCGGAGATACGGGGTGATTAGTGTAAAAAGTGAATTGACCAAATAAACTCATTTCAGTTTCCAGTATTGAAAGCAAAAATCGGATAAGTGCAACTTAGTCTGGAAAACCCGTTTATGTATTTTTGAAAGCAAAATTCGGGTAAAAACATTGAGAACAAACCAAATGCATTTATCGGAGCTGAATTCCGTTTCGGAATTCAATTTGACAATTCAGTTCTAGAGCTGAATTGCAACTGAATTTTGAGCCTGTTTGGATCTTGAGATCCAGGTCTAGTTTCTGAAGTCTATAAATCGGTTCTTTTAGAACTATTATTATATTTCCAAAAACCTATACGAAGTTTTCCTACAATGTAAAAATATTATGGTTCACGTCCAAAGCTCAATTTCAGTTCCAAGATCAAGAATTCAGTTCCGTATAGAATCAAATGCGGAACGTTTGTAGAACCAGTTTGCAGTTAAAAAAGATCGATTGCGTCATCCTGCTGCTGGTGGTTTACACTGTAGCAAAATACAAAGAAAATTTGACAATTGATTACTTCTTTGCAAATCGGAGATAAAAAACATCGGTTTATCAGTTTAAACTCGTACCAAACGAGTGTGAATAAAGCCAGCATTTGACTGCTTCGCGTTCGAGCACAATGCTCCGAACAGTGTTTCATATTGTAGAGAATTTCACAATTTGGCCCTTCTGAATGCCAGAAATCAATCCCGCAAAATATTTTGATAGTTTTTTTTTCACTGAAATATGCAAATCCGAAAGTATGTTGCTATTTTTTGTTACTCTCATTTCATCCGCGTTATTTAATTTTATTGTAGAAAATAGTTGTCGCCAAAAAGCTAATCTTTAGTATAAATGCACAGTTACAATTCTGGAAGCGTACTGCTACGGAATAATTACAATCAACTAATACGAACGATTTTCATTTTTATTTGTATTCACGTCCTCCAGTTATGTCTGTGACATTACTCACCCACTTTTTTCTGAATTTTTCACCCACAGCTTCACAGTATGACGCGAGGGCACCGACATATTCGGTTTAAATTTAAAATATTTTTTAAACTCACGAATAGCTGTCACGTACGATTGATTCTTTAAAAACGAGATATGAATCATTTAGGGATTAACCTTATTTTGTGCTAAGGCACATAACCAATTTCATTATCTTCACGTTTCGTCTTAGAATCGTCAATGCATAACAGTTTTTGTTCGGCACGTCAGGAAGGACTTACCATTTCGGTGCTAACTACAAATATATTGCAAATAGCAATAACTTTACGTCTGCCTAGCGGTTTATGTTGAACTACATCACAACATAAACTGTTGTGCACTGACGAGTCTAAGACGAAACGTCAAAAAAAAACACGCCATGAGCGACACTCCAGTGCTTCATGAAGGATAACTATTAGCCGAGCTCATTCTACTTCCCGATGGCGTGTTCGGTTTCTTCGTCCCTTGTTTTCAGTGTCAATGTAACCGGAGAACAAAGTGTTTCACGTTCCTTTGCGCAACCCTGTACAAGAGGCAGAATATGTGACCGTATTGCAAAGTTTCATTTTAAATAGGAAGCATCAAAATTGTACAATATTTCTATTCGATGGATATTGATTGAAAACCAGATCGTTTAAACGACCCGCATACACATGGCTGTCAGACGGTGGACTAAACGCTGCCAGCGGATAAAATATGGCTGGCAGCCATTCTGGTGACCGACTGCCGCACCGCCGCTCACAACCGTATCCACCAGGATCTTTTCACATCCATGGCTGTCCAGGTAGCCAGAAGGCCGTGCGGGGAACATTTGGTAAGCTGTTACCAACATAGTGCACATTTGATTTTAATTTTCGAATGCGACTCAATTTAATTATTATCTATATCTAATCAGTAATCGCAAGAATCGTAAGCCAAAACCACAGACTAACTAGCGACGGAAGCCCCCGTCGAAATGATTAGCGATCCACTCTATGCTCTATTCCTCGCATGAAAATTACCACAGGGGATAAAAAGCTTGCGCCTTGACAAATGTCATTAGTGCAAGAGCATTGAACAGTAAGGTCATATTCAGGAGTGTTTTAGTTCTAGATGTATAATTTATGTCAGTGTTAAAATTTAAATCTAGAAATTATAACAAAATAAATTGGCAGCCCCAGCAGTGTTTTATCTGTGTTTCAAATATAGAAAAAATAGAACGGCAATGTATACCAGTTTTAAATTTGACAGTAGAACTGGTCGAATAAAAAAAAACTAAAACGGGTTGCTGGGGATACGTTTGTTTCAGTTTCATTTACATTATAGACCACCCATATGAATCTTGCAGCTGCTGAATTTGCTCTAAGAGTAATTTCAGCAGCTATAAGTTCTATATGGAAGATCTATAATAGAGCAGAAACTGGAACAAACGAATCTTCTTCTTCTTCTTTTCTGGTTGGCGTCACCTCACTTGAGATGACGCCGAATTGATGGCACAGCAACTAAGGCTATATTGCCAGTTAATTTTCGTTCATAATCCAATGGACTTTATTTTCACTTGACTACAAGCGAAAATCTCGCTGTGTGGCTGCGTCGAATCGTCAAAGTACGGCTGAAAATCCTTTCTTTCTTGTGAAATACTCGATTTTGCTCACCCGTTGAGAGTTTCACCGGAAGTGTGAACAAAGGTATCCCCAGCAAGCCGTTCTAGTTTTATTTATTCGACCAGTTCTTCTGTCAAATTTAAAACTGGTCTACGATGCCGTTCTAATTTTTGTAAATTTAAAACACGAGTATAACACTGCTGGAGCTGCCAGTTTTTCTTGCTATAAAATTCAGATTTAAATTTTGTAACTGGCATAAATTATGCATCTAGAACTAGAATTTTACTGAATATGCCCTAAACAGTACAAACATTGCAAACGAGTGGTAGAAAATTTTATATTATTTTGATTAAATTTATATTCGAAATCTAAGTTGATTCATCCACGCAGTAAGTGAAACCGTTAGTAGAATTGAGGTACGTTAAGAATACAGAACAATTACATGCATCACAGTTAAATCGACGACACGACCTGCCACTCGTCTATTAAAACAGTAACTACCCCTCAGAGCAAATTCAGCAGCTGCAAGATTCATTTGCACACTTAAATTTTTTAGCTGAGTCTCGGCAAAAAAATGCCGAGATTCGCACAGCCGAGTAATCAGCAATCATCTCGGCAAAAATAAAATTACTGAGCGTCTCGGCACCCTCAAAATTGACAAACGTCAAATATTGCCGAAATCGTCAGCATAAGATTTACTGTTTGCTCAGTGAAACGTTCACTGAATATTCGGCAATCCAATAAAACGAAAAAATGAAAAAATAAATTACCGAATCATCAGTAATTAAAAATCTAGTCAAATAATTTTGTTTGTAATTTCTCAACATTATAAACACTCCATTCAGGATCAAAAATTCATTTTATTTACACTTAAAGGAGGCTTACAAATTTGTTGCCAGTAGTGCTTAAAGCCTCTACCTGAAAACATGTAGCATAGAAAAGCGGCGTTTTCGGATGCGGCCACCTTGAGTCGAGCTGGAAATATGAAAATGAAAATATATATTGATATTTGGCTTACAAAAATGTTCAATATTTAATTATGCATATACGGTATTGTTAAAAAAATAAACTTACTTTGATCTATTAAATTATTCCATGCATTGGGTTATTTTTTCGCATATCCCCCAAAGTTTTGTCTCGAGGACGCTTTGAGCCCCGTGTGGGGTGTTTTTCCCTTATAATCGCGAGTGCTCTGATAAAGTCGCTTTTTATAAAGCAAAATATGTCACTATATTTATTCAATATTTTTACTTGCAAGTGGTTCCACGCTTCTTCGAAGTTTGTCCATTTTTTCACTCGAGAATTTCATCAGAAAATAATCGCGCAATGCGAAGCGAAAATGTAACGCGGCAATAAATGACAGCTGTCGTGCTGAATCTCGGCAACAGCTAGCGCATATTCCGAAATCTCGGCAAACGTCTCTGCTGATGTCGGCATATCTGTTGTTTACTGATAAATTCAGCAAGCAATTATGCCAAATTTCGGCAAAGTCAAGCATTTTACCGAAATATCAGTGAATGCATTTAACGAAGTTCAGAAACATGCGTATTGATTACTGAGCAATCAGCAAATTTACGTGTTGCTGATCAGTTTCGGCATTTTATTATGCCGAGCTCAAGAAATGGTTTTAAGTGTGTGGGTGGTCTATAATATAACTGAAACTGAAACAAACGTATCTCCAGCAAGCCGTTTTAGTTTTGTTTACTCGAACAGTTCTACCGTCAAATTTAAAACTGGTATACGCTGCCATTCTATTTTTTCTATATTTGAAACACATAAAACGCTGCTGGGGCTGCCAGTTTATTTTGTTATAATTTCTAGATTTAAATTTTAAAACTAACATAAATTATGCATCTAGAACTACACGCTTAAAAATAGTTACTCAAAAATGAATAAGATCTCACTCATCTACAGAAAAAGTGGAACAACTCTAATTTAGAGTAACTCCAAAGTTACTCAAATTTGAGTTCTTCCACTGGAAAAGATATTTGGGTAAAATCTACTCATTTACTGAGTAATACTTTATTTGTACATATACCAAAAATGGAGTAACTATCACTCAAATTTTGAGTGAAGTTTTATTTCAAATATACCAAATTTGCAAAAAAAAACGCTCCTCTTCTAAGTGTATATTAAAATATTAAGTTGAGTGTATATTAAAATATTAAGTAATTAAACTCAATACTATATCAAGTGGTGGTCGCTTGGAGTAGTGTGTCAATCGCAAATTAACATATGTCACATGTCAGTTATGCTCAGGCACCAATCATACACTTATTCCTCATAAATGACATTTTAGCATATTCGGTTCCATTCTAAAGCACAACACGTAGTTTATCATTCCGGTTTTTGCAGACACAACACCGTTTGTGTTGAGCGACTCACCCTCGAAATACGCGATCTCACTAACAAAAAATACAACCTGTTGCTACAAATGGTTATTACAACTTTTAGACTTATCTTGCGAATAGTAACAAAAAAACCTGTTTTAATCCACCTAGTGGTGTAATGATGCCTTTCTCATATCAATCATACTATACTGTGGTATTCTTCTAAATAATTCTCTGCGATTCTTGAAAGAATAACCGAAATCGGTTTGTTTGACCGTCTACTGATAAAAACTATCAATTGGAGAAGATTTGAGGTCGATTTGAAATTTTTTTAAAGGTTTTTCTCCATTTTCAGTGATGGTATACAATTTTTAACACACTTTACCCTATATTTCCGGATCCGGAAGTCGGATCCGCATGAAATTCAGGAATTACGCATGGGACCACAGGACCTTTCATTTGAATCTAAGTTTGTGAAAATCGGTCGCGCCATCTATGAGAAAAATTAGAACACATATTTTCTTTTTATTTGCACATTTTACCCCATAACTCCCGAATCAGAAGTCGGATCCAAATAATATTCAGGAATTTTGTATAGGACCTCAAGACATTTCATTTGAACCTAAGCTTGTTAAAATCGGTTCAGCCATCTCTGAGAAAAAAGTTAGTGCACTTATTTTAACAATTTTTTGCACATTTTACCCCATAATTCCGAAACCGAAAGTCGGATCCAAATTATCTTTAGGAATTTTGTATGAGACCACAAGACCTCTCATTTGAATCTAAGTTTGTGAAAATCAGTCACGCCATCTATGAGAAAAATTAGAAAAGATATTTTCATTTTTTTGCACATTTTACCCCATAACTCCCGAACCGGGATTCGGATCCAAATAATATTCAGGAATTTTATATGGGACCACAATACCTTTCATTTGAACCTAAGTTTGTGAAAATCGGTTCAGCCATCTCTGAGAAAAGTTAGTGCATTTATTTTCACAATTTTTTGCACATTTTACCCCATAATTCCGGAACCGGAAGTCGGATCCAAATAATATTCAGGAATTTTGTATGGGACCACAAGACCTTTCATTTGAATCTAAGATTGTGAAAATCGGTTCAGCCATCTCCGAGAAAAGTTAGTGCAGAAAAACGTCACATACACACATACGCACATACACACATACGCACATACACACACACACACACACACACACACACACACACACACACACACACACACACACACACACATACACAGAGACATTTTGCGTACTCGACGAACTGAGTCGAATGGTATATGACACTCGGCCCTCCGGGCCTCGGTTCAAAAGTCGGTTTTCACAGTGATTGCATAACCTTTCTATATGAGAAAGGCAAAACGAGTTCTTGCGTTAAACTCAAATTTAGAGTAGGAGTTACTCAATATCATTGATGATAACTACTCAATTTTTTACGTTTCCATGTACTAGTACTCAAACTCTGAGTAACTTTTTCTAAGCGTGTAGAACAGTACTGGATATGCCCTCAGTAACTTGTAATGTCAAAACTGAAATCTCATGAAAATGTCTAAAACTAGCAACCCAGATTGGTAAATTCTTAGTTTTTGGATAATAGTTACTATAGCCTTGGTTACGTTCTCTGCTCAATTGAAAACTGTAAATAAAGCAAAGCAATTATGTGAGTAGAGTACAGTAGAAGAAAGAGTAAATAATTAAAAATAATCTTTCTATATGAGAAAGATAAAAGCTAAATCTTATAAATTGTACTTATATAAAAATGATTATTTTGTTTCCGACGTGAAGACCTCAGAATTAGTACTTCTGAGCAGAGATGCCAGGTCTGCAGATTTGTCTGTAAATCTGCAGATTTGGGGTATAGTGCTGCAGACATTTTTTGTTGTGCAGACTTTTGCAGATTTTTGAAATTCTCGCAGACTTTTGCAGACTTTTGAAATTCTCGCAGACTTTCGTATATATTTACAGACTTTCGATATTTCCGCGACCTTTTCTTGTTTTTGCTCGCCAAGTCAGTTTTGCGTGTCATACTTTATAGAGAAATTGTTGCTAGCAAGACAAACTTGCTGACTGCAGATTTTTTTTTCTGATTTACAGACCCTGTCTGCAGATATTGGAAATTTTTACCTGGCATCTCTGACGCCAAGATTCTTAATAAATTTGTCGTCTTCGCTTGAAGCCAAAACTCAGATCCGACTCCAAGTGGGATTGGTTTTGCTTCAAGCGAAAATGCTATTAGAAACAGTTTCCATACGGCAAGCAAGTTAACCGACGAAAAAGGTGTTCGAGTTATTAGACAACTCAGGATAATCAATCAGTCTGGAAGATGATAAATTTTGCGAGTTAGATTCTGCTATACCCTTAAACAGAACACATTTGTGGAATGGAACACATCGGCCACAATCACCATTTCCTTGATGTTTTTGTCAATTTACATAGCTGGCGAAAATATTCATTCATTTCGGCTGAGTTGATACAACTGGCCTTCTGCTGAAATAACTAAAATTTTTCAATTTTCCTAGAAATACATTAAAATTTGAATTATGATCTGATTTAGGTTCGTTGAATTGCTTATAAGGAAAAAACAATTTATTTATTATTTACATTATTGAGGTATCTAGGTAACTAGTTTGTAGCAACCAGAACAGTGTTGCTCGTAAATTTATTTTATCATATTACCAAGGGGTAATCCAACATTATGGTAACTGGTGGTGATTCGCTCAAGTACACCGTTTATTCCGATTTTTGTTCAGAGTGTCTGGTCGACGACACGACCTGCCACTCGTCTATAAAAACTGTATCGCAAATTTAACTACCCCCCAGTAACTGGTAATGTCAAAACGAAATTGCTTGAAAATTTATTGAAACTGGCAACAATTGTCGAAAACTGTTGATTTAAAATAACAGTTATCCATGGTTACGTATGTTGTTTCATTGGAATATATTTAAAAAAATCTCAGAAGAAAAACAACACGTAATTTTTGAGAATCATAAGGAGATAAGACTTTTGTGAATCAGAAGCGGTAGAAAATATTCAATATTCAATTTTATCACCGGGGCCCAGAATTATCACAAAAATATAACCAAAATTGCACATTCGTAGGTATTAGCTTTGAACTACCATTTTGTTACGGACCTTAACTCGATTTTTTTATATTGTAGATCATACACTTTGGTATGAAAGAAGTAGTAGGTCTCATCTTGTCCACGGAGGAGAGCAGGAGAAATCCATGTGCGGGAAAGTAAATTTGTTAAACTTGGAATTCTAGCTTTGCTCGGGAAATAAATCCTCAACTACGGCCCAGTAGTCGAACTGATCGATCGATCCTATGTACGATAATGCGAAGCATAATATTGATCCCGTGAATTTATACGAAATCAAAAACGTTTTTTCATAGTAATGCAAATAAATATTGGAAGAAGCCTTTTTAAATTGCTAAATTTAGTATCTATATATATAAAAATGCAGAGATCATTCTTTGTAATCGCATCACGTAAGAACGGATGGACGGATTGAGATGCTTTTTTTTTTGTTTGATCAGTTTTTACCCCCACCGGGTTCGTACATCAAAAAAATTAGGAAAACTTACCGGAAAAGTGGGAAAAACCAATAAAGTTATTTTGTATGGACAATGGAATTTTCCACTGAAAAAGTCGCCAATGATTGCTAGATCATTGATGGGTGTTTGGCGCATAACGAGTTGCATAAGTGTTTGGCCGTCGAAGAAAGGAATACTAGATCTTTGGAAAATCTTTTGGCGCGCAACGAGTAGATTTGGGTGGAGATTTTACATGCATGATTGATTCGTCATTTGGAAACACGTGCTTAATAGGGTATCAAAATCATTACTTGCCAAATGACTGTTTTAGCTATACCGTAAACAGAAGCACAAGTTCTAATGTCATTTACCAGTAGATGTAGTTAGATGAATTATGTTGGTCATCGTGGGCGTAAGTTGAACAAATCAAATTATGTAACGATTTTTTACGTATCAATGATAGGATTCTGCTGTTGAAATAATGAGTTCAGATGAAAATATTTTCTTTGCATTTAGCATGCTGACGTTTGTTCAGCCGATTCGAGTGAGTTTTCAAGAATGGTTTACTTCAAAACGGATGGTATTCATGACATTTGTAAGCTGCTTAAGCCAAATCATTTCATTTTCCGAACTTTGGACTACTTGACGAATTACCATATGTGAATCGTGAATTTCATATCTGAAAGAGAAATCATGGCATGTAAGAACCATTAGTTGTGAGATCGGCTGTTTTATACATTGGCTTTAACGATAAGAAGAATACTGGTATAATCACTCCTCATGTTCACTCCGCTAGAACAGAATATTGATTCTCAGGACTGAATACTAAGCAAAACGATGTGGTGGCTCGACGAATGAGAGGCCTTTTGATACAATTCTTGAACGAATCCATGGACACAATATTTAATAAAAGGGTAATTTGAACTTTCGAATGTCCAAGTATTTTTCATTTTATCGCTAATTCGTTAATCGAAAATTGATCCTGTCATTATCCTGCTACGAACATTCATCAAACACGACTAAGTAATATCACTAGCGGTGAAGTAAGTTATGGGCAACCGTTCAAAATTAGTTGATTACTTTCGATAATCCCTAAGGATTTGCTATTGAATTTTAAACGTCTTCAGTACAAATAAGTCTTAATATTCAATGATAAACAACAATCCCCGAAGGCTGCTTTTAGAAATTTGTGGGGTCAATTTAAAGTATTTATCTTGGTCATCTCTTTTTCATCCATCTGTTAATTTATTTATTTGTTTATTTAGGAGCAAGGGAAAAGCCTGCTGGAGCTGAGATTTTGGTTCTCCTTCTCCAGCAGGCATAAAACCTTCTCATCTTTTGTATCAACAGATAACATTTGACCAAATGATATATAACGAAATCTTTAGTTACCCTTATTTAAACTACAAAGCTAACTAACAACTATTCATATCGTCTAATTATGTAAATAAAACTAGCGGGAAAAGATTCGGAGATAACGGGTTTTAATGGTGTTACGAGATAAATTGAAATCAAATTCATCAGAGCAAGTATTGAATACGCGGGGCACATACTCGAAAACGGTTCATTGAAGCCAGCAGTTAGTTCTAGCACGAGGAATTCTGAGAAAGGGATTAAACCGCAAATTACGCCGAAGAATGTCAAAACTTAGCTGTTGTAGGAGATCTGCACTATCAACTATCGACATTGGATGTGGTCCGCGACGAAAACAGCTTTTTGTGCATCACGGCGGACAGATAGCAAATCGAAGTGTATGAGCCTACAACGATTTTCGTAGCTTGGAAGATTAAATGGATCTCTCCAGGGCAGGCGACGCAAAGCAAAACGAATGAACTTGCGCTGAACAGTTTCAATGCGCAGCTTATCAGTTTGGTAATATGGTGCCCAAACAACAACAGCATACTACAGTGTAGAACGAACTAGAGCGCAATATAACGATTTCAGGCAGTATATGTTATTGAAATTTTTTGAGATGCGAAAGATGAATCCTAGCATCTTTAATGCTTTAGAGATTCTATGTGATCTTTGAAACTAAGTTTTGAATCCAATAACACTCCTAGATCCTTATTTGATGTCTCCCGTTTTAATACAGCTTGCGAAATAGTGTAATCATACATGATCGTGGTTCGTTTACGAGAGAAGGAGATAACGAAGCATTTGAAGGCGTTGATAACCATTCTGTTGACGTTGCACCAGTTAGAAAATACATCCAACTGTAACTGCAAGAAATTTGAGTCTTTCAGATATTTGATGAGATGAAACAGCTTGAAATCGTAGGCGAATGATAGCTTCATTCATTGCATGCGAAATTTAGATCATTTAGATATAGCAGAAATATGAATAGTCCTAGATAGCTTCCCTGAGGAATGCCAGAGCACACGATGAATGATGGAGTAACGCAGTCGCCAATTTTCACAGTCATACTACGACCAGTCAGATATGAATACCAATCAAATCCATCATCCCACATGTCAAATCTTTAGTTTGAGAGAGAGATATACAATCTCTGTTCAATACACTGACTCGAAGGATGAGATGGCAATTGGTGCATTTGTTTAGTTTTTGCGTAACAAAAGCATTGAACATATCCACAATAATTCATGATGTTGGATATGAATTTGTCGTAATTCGTTTATTGTAAGCCAATTAATCAGTAAAATAATGGAAAGAAACATTAACGTTTGACAACTCTGCTGTCCGAAAACACAAATTTAAAAAAATAATTTCAGGCGAGACGAAGTTCGACGGGCCAGCTAGTAACCTATAATTGTTTATCATCATTTGAAGAATATAATTAATTATTATTGTGAAACTAAAAAAATTTATTCTTTTCAATGAAATTTCGAATTATTGCGGCACAATTTAAACGGTTGTTATCAGTTTTACGAAACTGAGCTCTCCGGATATCATTCAACATAAACGTTCAACGGCTTAGTAATCAATACACAAGACAGTAAACAATTAGAAACTCTCAATTGTTATTGTTAGTCATTTAATAAAATAAAAATTTCTTAAAAAATCACAAAGAATTGTAAGGTAGATTTCATCTCAGCGAATGACCTATCTGGTTCTTTGTGCCACAGAGTTGTGTTTGGTGTTTGTACTTTAATGTGATTTTGTGAAAAATTTCAGTCCGAACCCCAATGTGTGTATGTTACGCAGGAATTGTCTTGGGTCTATGATGTATGATACTCGAAAATGGGTTCTTGAATAGTGAATTTCTCCGGCTGGAGTAGCTGTTATCGTGGATATGTAGTATTTGTACGTATCAGAAAAAAAAAACGGTGTCTTGCCATGGTCGTAGTCTGCATTCTGTTCGATTTATTGCATGTGCTTTCTAGCAGATAATCGTATCTGACGGTAAAGGCTATTTGCTTCAGTTTATTCGATCGCTTGGTAACTCGTGGTATGACTATAGAGCACTGACGCAAACATACAAAGAAAAAATATGGTTTTTATTATTTCTACTTTTTTACAATAATGTAATGTCGATCAGTATTAAACAACGGAGTTTTTTACTCATCTATTTAATCAAATTGACAAAAATTGCGTGCAAA
Source organism: Malaya genurostris (assembly GCF_030247185.1). Lineage (NCBI taxonomy): Eukaryota > Metazoa > Arthropoda > Insecta > Diptera > Culicidae > Malaya > Malaya genurostris. Next base: position 123,392,821 of record NC_080570.1, read on the forward strand.
GTCCTGCAAAAACTTCATTAATCTGATTGAAGAAGACTTTGTATTTGTTTATTTGTGCTGCAAAACTTCCTTGGTAACTAGTTTATACACGGAACGACCGAAATCAGCTCTGCGCCTAATTCGTATTATTGTTTTTGAATTAGTTGATTTTAACAACAAAATTTCCAAAATAACTATGAAATTAGTTAAAACTGAGAATTTACTTTGCTGGAAAAAACTTTTATTTTTAGAGAATGGGTTTAGTTGGCGAATATCCTGGACACAACCCAGCAATATTTCAATCCAACACGAAATTCTAATTGACAACTAATTTTGTTATTAAAATCAGAAAATTTGTTTCTATTTATCTATCACCATCATTACTGAAGGACAGTACAAAGAAAACAAAATTGAAATGGGTATTATTAACAAGTTTATTAGCCAAAAACTCATGAGAAGTGTCAAAGCAAAACAATCCATTAAAAAGCTAAAAAGGACAGTCTTATTGAAAATGCTTGAAAATTGTTTTGATGTTTTCAGCATGTGTTCGATATATCTTTATTTAAATTTCTAAACCGATATGTAAAAATGTCGTAAACTGTTAGTGGAAATCGTATTTATTCAGAATTTGTGCGCACTTGAAGCGATTGTACGTAATAATGTTTTTACGCGGAACAGTGAAGTGAATTTCGAATGTTTCACTCTAATTGTGATGAAGTTTTTTTGTATCTTCAAACCTTCCGAGCTGCGCCGTCCGGTGTACTACTTGTATTCGGTTTTTGTTTTCCGAGTGCTCAAAGTTTTCAGTGAGAATGAAGAAAACAATGATTAAGAAGAAAAAAATTCAAAACGATGTTTACGTTTCGTTTATGTCTTTTTCTCCAATACAACATCGTATTTATACCTGCCAATATAGAAAAGACAACCGCGTCTGAAATTTTTTCGGCAGTAGTGTGCCATCTAGTGGCTAGTAGTCATTACGGTGTTACCGTTTCGGTGACAGGGCGCCACATAGCTGCAGAATGCAGAAGCCAATTCAACCATTCATATTGGTTGAAAACAACATTTTATTTCTTTAATTCAACTAAAAAATTAGTTGAATGGAAATGAAATGTGCCTTAGCTAAGAAATGACAGCACGTTCAATTTGTGAATTCAACTAAAAAAATAGTCATTTCAACAAATATTTTATTATTATTAAGGGAATGAGAATGAAAAATCTAAATTAGCAAAAGTAAGATATTTTTAGTTGTCTCAAAAAATAACTAACTAAAATCAGCAAATCAACTAAATTTTTCGCGAAAATACTGATTTCGGTCGTTCCGTGTAGCAACAAGAAAAGTGTTGCTGGAAACATTTTTTTTCAATGTTTAACAAGGGGTCGCTATATTTTTGGTAACTGGCGGTAAATCGCTCACGAACACTTTTTATTCTGATTTTTCTACGGAGTGCCTGGTCGTGTCGTCGGTCTGGTCGTGTCGTCGGTTAAATACTTACCAGAAATGGGTGAATTAAAACTAAACCTAAAACTTACCGTTGCTGTTAAAGATTACGATTAGTCATCCATCCGATGTGATACCTGAAGAGAAAGAATAAGAAAACACTGAAAATGTTAGAAACAATAAAACTTACTTATTTGAATAAATTTCAGCCTTTTAGTTGCATAATAAGGACATGACACTATGAGTTAATTCTTCTAAAAATAGATTTTCGTATTTTCTCTAGAATCCAATTTGAGTATCCTATCTGTTAGTCTGCGCCAAAATGTACGTACAACTTTCATGTGGTTATACGAAGAAATCCGCTTTGCGATGGCAATAATCAGAAAGCAAAAGACATGACGTTTTCGGGCAAGTGAAATTTGATGAGTAAAAGAATGAAGAATACTTTCAGGATGCATGTTTAGGCAAATAACACAATTGCGGTTGAAGCTACTCCTACCGGACTCTAGTTGATCACATTGAATCGGTGACGAACTCCGGTTAGAATTTCAAAATGCTTCGCATCGAATTCCTTCAGTTGTCAACAGTAGTCACCCGAACTTCGTTGTGGCATTGCGGTTAAACGGAAACAAACGGTACTGACAGACATGCCGGAATCGAACGTCATTTGAAATCTCTCCGTGATGGTTAGACACATCAGACGAGGTGAGGTTTTTAATTATCCCAGTCAAAACATGATTCTCGTTCAAGCGAGGTGCCTGTTGCTCTGCTGAATGTGTGAATGTGTGTTTGTGTATGTGTGTCTAGTAATTAGCATTGATTAAGGCGAGCTAGTATTCGACACCTAATTAATTATTAATTTGCAATGTGGATGAAAGGAATCCGTTTCAATTGATTTTAATGAATGCTTCCGTAAATAGCTAGGGAGCAGGAAAGGGAGGAGGTTCGAATAAACAGAAAAAGCAATTCACTGGAAAATATGATAGCTCTTCTCTGGTTTATTGCAAGAGAAAATTGTACTGCGGGGAATGCTAACCTCCCATCAGTCAGTTGTTGTAGGCAATGAACGTAAAAATGATTTTAAACTGTAGCAGGATTGAATGCAAACTGCCCCATGGTTCCGAAATGGTGCTGCTGTTGCTACTGCTGTGATACGATGCAATAACCGGTGCAACTTTCGAGCACACAATTGTACTTCATAACAATCGGTATCGGTAGGCACAAGTTCCCCACAGCGATAGATTCATGTGAACTGCAATATGCATTCCGTGGACTAAAACTCGATCCAGTACGAATGGGATGCAAGTGTGCTTGCTAAGTGCTCAACAAACCGTGGTTTGTCGCTACCCTCCGGGGAGTCTTTTTGTGGTATTATAAAGTCATACTGCCGACCGATTTCCGGCTAGAATTCCCTCCGAACGATCGAGGCAGAACATAGTCGGCTTCATTGAATTGAAAATGATATTGTCTAATACTGCTACTGGTGCCATTTTAACTCATTTCCAAGAACGCCATTGTTTTCCTCTATCAAAAAGAGATTATTTTCTTCATCCCGAAACCAGTTCCCGGTCTTAATCCAACGATTGCCAATTAAAGCAATAAACATAATTTATTATTTCGTTTGGACCGTTTATCGTGCCGACCGAATTTGCATAACATTGCCGCAAACTTTTTGGGCTATCATCAATATTCATCCCAATATTCCGGTCGATAGCTGACAGGTGGTGCCAGCTGGCTGGGAGAAAAAAAAACCCCCGTTCACTCGAATCGAATCAAACTCGAGAACTCAAACTCGGTGCAACAAAATTAGGTTCCTGAAACACAATCGAAAAGTAATTAAAAACTTGCTCTGCCCTCCGCGGTTTGTCCTGCTCTCTGTCTGACGCCGTGAATCGACCAAAAGAAGATGAGCTGCTACAGGACATGCTGACGACGATGATGACGACGATGATGACGACGACGCCGACCAGGAAGAGCCCAGAACGATGACGACTACGGTCCATCACGACTGCCGGGAACCGGAACTTTCAATGTTTATTTACTACTCGAGGGCAGCAAATGTTCAGGGGCAAAAATCTGCTCGTTAAATTATTTGCTTCTTGGGCTTACGGAGAGTGTCGGGACCCGGTCGGAGCGGTTCTGTAGGTTCGCGATTTTGTTCCCGCTTTTTCCGTTCTCGACCTCGAAAAACAATTATGTACATGGGCAACATCGCGCACTCGAGCAACAGTTCAAGCAACACAAGTCCGCGCCGGGCCGGTGAAAATTTTCAAGTGTTGCAGGCACTTTGCCGTATTTTAGTTTCAAAAGGATTAACCTCCTTTTAAGATCCGGGAACCGGGAGAACAGTTTCAGTTTGTACTTGCCAAGAGTAATCCGCTGTTAGCTAGTTTAGCGAGATTCTTAAGGAATCTCTTAATTTATTTGTTTTAGTTTTTTGCTTTGCAGTTCAACTCGGAATTGGACTTTGGAATGTAATGGAAGCAATTTAGTTGATTGTATTGTGCCTGGAACGGGTTTAACAGTGAGGATTGCCACTCAACAATGAACTTTTCAAGTAAACAGGATTCATTTGAAGATGTATCCACTTTATTTATCCACACACAAATCTACGAATACTTACCAGTTTTGCAGAAAAAGTTTTTTTTTTCACTTTTGAGAATCGTCCGGTGTACTCTCCAAATTCATTTTCGCTCTTTGGCCATTGAGAAATTAATTCCTGTAGAACCATAATAATTATTTCATTCGAAATATGTCCTAATGTCTTCTACAATTTTTTCCATTCTCCCAAGTAATTTGTGGACACCTCGTCAAAAGTATTAACTGCCTTCGGTATCGAACCACTGGATGAATTATTTCCACAAATTTCCGAAAGAATCGTAGCACTGCTCAGAAATGTTACCGTTTCGAATAGCGGCTACTCTTAGCCCCCCGGGGATGCTCTGGTTGCGGATCCAGAATGGATGTCGCCTAAACCCAAACGCCAGGTATGGACGTTCCGGGGTGGGCACTCATTGTCGGTTCCGGTGATTAAACACAATTACAATTTTATTGTTACTTACTACTCTACAAACTTATCTCGCCTGAGGGGTGGTGGCCGTAACGGAGGTGATTTTGTCTGGCGGAGACCGATTATCCGGACCATCCATGAGCGCCAGACAATGTCAGGTGGCTAATACTGCTGCCAGGTGGTGACTGATGTGACCGTCAAATATTCTTCCGATGCCGTTGCCAATAGTCGAGCGGGCTCGCAAACCACGTGGTCGTCCTTGGTAATTAGCGGGGAGGAGCGATCCTTGACCAAATTGCCGATGGACCCGCGACGACAGCCTGCTTTCTCCTATTACGATTAGCCGTGACGGCCGGTAGCCGATGAGGGCGAGACAGGCACAATTTGACCGGTTCTTTACTTTTAGCTGGAGTCTAAGAAGGTACTCCGCGACCAGGGCTTTCACAGCCGATTTCACTGTACACTCTTCGCTTCTCACACGTCTAGGATCTTTTTTGTCCTGAACCGTTCGCTTCCACGGTTGAAATCTCAATCCCCCGATCATGGTACAGAACCTTGCTGTCAACCACTCAGTTCCATTTTTTCTTTGTTCCTCCTTTATCCGTTCACCCCATTGCAGCCAAGCGCCCACACTACCACCTGTGGAGATTCGTATTCACTGTTCACATCTGAGTTATACTCACCCCACAATAGGGGTGTTCACCAATCTATCAGAATCCCTATACTAACTTATAATCACTGAACCAAAAATCCAAATATGAGTGTACTTGGTGTATCGAAAAACATTTGTAACCTAAATGGTTACAGAAAGTGCGAGACGAGACATAAAGATGATAATCGGATGGGGCCTGATCTGGTGAGTAGGCCGCATGATCGAGTAATTCTAGACTCTAGACTTCCCAGTGCGTCAAAATCACCTCTTCCTATCTACTATTAATTTTTAGTCGATTTTTCGTAATTGCTTGACTCATTTGTTAATTGTTTTTCGTTTCGCCTTCGGCTCATCAGTGCATTAGCAGTGAGGTGTAAATTCAGTTCATTTGTTTTTGGGAACGAACGCTCTTAACAGTTTCACCAGGTTTCAAAATCTCGAAGTAGATCACACCGGTCTAAGGAGTGTATCGAAAATAAGCTATCCACAAATTTTTCTTTTAAATTATGATAAAAAACGATATTTTTTTCAAACTAAAAATGGATTGTACGAGGTTAAACTAGAGATAAGTGCTGCATCGCATTTTTTGAACGCTTGAGCCCAAATTTTTTTGAACTCCTGCATGTTCCCAGTTGCCTTACCAGCCTTCTTGAAGACGATTGCCCAGTAACGTTCGATTGGTCGAAGCTGAGTGCAATTTGGTGGATTGATATTTTTCTCAACGAAATTAATACCCTTTTCCGCAAGCCAATTGAGAATGGTTTTGGCATAGTGAGCCGACACTAAAACCGGCCAAAACAGAGAAGATGTACTATGCTTCGTATACAAAGGCAGCAATCTCTTCTGGAGACACTCAGATCGATAGATTTCTCCATTTATAGTTCCGGTAGTGTAAAAAATGGTTGACTTCAAACCACAGGAACATATTGCTTGCCATACCAGTATCTTTCGACCGAATTTTTCCACTTGAATCGACCTGTCCGCTCACATTCTTCCCCACGACGACTGTAAAATATTGTGGACCTGGAAAGGATTTTGAGTCCTCCTTTACATAGGTCTCATCGTCCATCAAAACACATGCATCCGGACACTGTAAAAGACACGAATACAATTTTCGGGCCCTTGTTGCTGCTCGTTTCTTCTGTTCAACACTTTGTTTCGAGACTTTCTGTTTCTTGTAGGTCTTTAGGTGATTTCGCCTTTTGATACGCTGGATCATTCCGACACTCGCTCCTGCTTTTTTGGCCAAATCACATATTGACATTGATTTGTTCTTTATAATTAGAGATACTACTTTCTGGTCCAGTTTCGGGTTGGAAGAACCGGGTTTTCTGCCTCTTCGTGGTAGCTCATCCAAAGAACAGTATTCCCCAAACTTATTAATGATGGTTTTAACATTGGCATAATGAATTCCTAACCGCTTCGCCAATTTTCGCATAGTAATACCCTTCTCACTTAGCCATGTGTCCAGAACCTTAATTTTCACTTCCTATTCAATACGCGACATTTTGAAAACCCAGAATTTCAACCGCACAAACAAGTAAACAAACGAAAGCTGACAGCCAAACGCACAGTATACTGTGAACTGAGCATAATAAACCATCTCAAATATATGCGTATAACACAAATATATGTGGATAGCTTATTTTCGATACACTCCTTAGTCCTTTTTACACACACATACACACACTTACACACACACACACACACACACACACACACACACACACACACACACACACACACACACACACACACACACACACACACACATAGGGCAGCAGGGACTAGTCTAAGCGACGACGAAATCCGAGTATCAAACGAGGAGCTGCTTGCGGTAGCGAAAGCCTTACCGGTGAAGAAGGCTCCAGGCCCGGACGGGGTTCCAAATGTGGCCCTTAAAGCTGCGATTCTGGAGAATCCAGACATGTTCAGGACTACATTCCAAAAATGCATGGAGGATGGTAGTTTCCCTGACATCTGGAAGCGGCAGAAGCTGGTGCTGCTACCAAAGCCAGGCAAACCACCCGGCGATCCGTCAGCATATAGGCCTATATGCTTGTTGGACACAGTCGGAACTCTCTGCACAGGTTGAGGATACCAGAGTACCTATGTCAGATTCTGAAAAGTTATTTTCAGAACCGGACGCTGATATACGAGACAGACGCCGGATACATAAATATGTCTGTCACGGCTGGCGTTCCACAGGGATCCATCCTGGGTCCCACGTTGTGGAACATTATGTACGATGAAGTGCTGAAGCTAAATCTGCCCAGGGGAGTTAGGATTGTCGGCTTTGCGGATGATGTGGCGCTCCTAGTAATCGGCGAGTCTCGAGAAGAGGTGGAAGTTCTCGCCATGGAGGCAGTAGACGTCGTTGAGAATTGGATGCGGGAAAAGGAGCTAGTGCTGGCACATGAAAAGACTGAAATGGTCATCATCAGCAACCGAAAGGCGGTGCAACATGCGAGCATCTCGGTTGGTGAGTGCATCATCAATTCGAAGCGTGAGGTCAAGCATCTGGGCGCTATACTGGACGATCGACTGAACTTAAACAGTCACGTTGACTACATATGCAAGAAGGCAATGAAGGTGATATTGGCGTTATCTCGGATTATGCCCAATAATTCCGCGATTGTTACTGGCGAGCGTGTCATCATCGATCGTACGATACGCAGCTCCAGCGTGGTCGATGGCATTGACAACAGCAAGGAACCGAGCCCAGTTAAACCGCACTTTCAGACTGATGGCAATGCGCGTGACAAGTTCGTACCGAACAATATCGTCCTGTGCACGTGATAGCCGGAATGATCCCCATCTGTCTGCTACTGGAAGAGGATAGCTTATGCTACAGGGATCGAGGCACAGGACGAGCCCGGAGCAGAGAGAGAGCCAACACGCTCACTAAATGGCAACAGCAGTGGGACAACGCGGAGAAGGGAAGGTGGACGCATCGATTAATTCCTAACCTGTCGGTTTGGACAACTCGAGTGCACGGCGAGGTAAACTTCCAACTGACGCAATTCCTGTCTGGACATGGCTGTTTTAAGCAATATTTGCACAGATTTGGCCACGCAAGGTCGCCGTTGTGTGTTGAGTGCCAGGACACAGAAGAAACGCCGGAGCACGTAATATTCAGTTGCCCACGGTTTATCCAACCGCGTAGCGAAATGACTGCCATCGTTGGCGCCGATGTCAGCGTGGAGAACATCGTTCAAAGGATGTGCAGTGACGAAGGAAAATGGAACGCGGTGAACAGGACAGTTGTTCAGATTATGTCCACACTGCAGAGGAGTTGGCGAGAAGAGCAGCGCAAATGACCTAGGTCCAAAGACGAAAAATGCCGGACTGTTTTCGGCACCCTAAGAAGACGTACGAAGCGTGTGGAATGCTGCTCGGTTTTCGGGATAGGTTTCTTCGCCGGGAAACTCTCCGTCGGGTAGGCTAGACCCACCACCGTGGGCTAGTTGAGTAGGCGCGTCGTAAACCGGTTTCGGAACGTCGGTTTCGAGAGAACTTCCAGCGTCGGGGAACTCTCTGTCGCGGTAGGCTAGATCCTTCGGCGGGGACTAGTCGAGTAGCCACCACAACACCGACTTGTGTCGTCGGGGCGCCAGCCAACCAGAAGCTATGCTCCAACTGGAATCGCCGGACCGACCTCGGCACTCTCTCGTGTGTCCCGTGTGGTGCAACAGGGGACTCGGTGTCGGGAGAGCCTCTTTCGCCGGGGAACTCTCTGTCGGTGTAGTCTAGATCTTTCATCGGGGATTAGACGAGTAGATCGTGGCGTAGCACCGTTAAGATAGTCAGGGCACCAGTGAACCGGAAGCCATCCTCCAACCGGCATCATTTGATCGACCCAGGCATCCTTACGGTCGGGCCGTGGACGGGTATCGAAAACGTCGGTTTCGGGAGAACTTCCATCGTCAGGGAGCTCTCTGTCGGTGTAGGCTAGATCCATCACCGGAGACTAGTCGAGTAGACGCCACAACACCGATTCGAGTCGTCGGGGCATCAGCGAACCGGACGCCATGCTCCAACCGCTTACGAATCCGATTCTAACAAAGAAAAAGTTGATTTTTTGCCATGAAAACTTTTTTATTCTTCACTATAATCTCCATACACTTGACCCAACATTTTGATGCCCTTTGAAAAAGCCCTTCTTAGTCCAACTGGTGGTGTGATAATGCCTTTCTGTTTATTCAATACAATCTCCTAAAAATATGTTTTATCGTTTTATTAAATAATTTGTGACACTAATTTGGGCTCATTTTTGACACCAATTGATTCAGATTGAATCGAGTAGTTCACGAAAGCATTCTTCAGTGTTTTTATCACATAGTAGGCATCATTTTTCCAACCAAGCGTTTGACATTTGCGTTGCCTATTTGTATGAGCTAGTCTAAAAGAACCCTTCTTAGTCCACTTAGTGGAATTTTCATAGATTTTGAGATTTCCGAAATCGAAAATAAATTCTTGATGCCTAAAATCTTAGAATTGCTTAAAAAATTTACTTTCTGGGACAAAATTTTTCCCTGTCTCAGAGAGTCGATTTTTTCAAAAAGATTTTTGGCATCAAGAAAAATGTTCGATTTCGGAAATTTCATGTACTCCCCTCTATGGTGCTTTTTAAAGATCGAAAATTTTCAAACTTTAACCGCTGGGCAGCACCCCTTACCAATGTCAGATTTAGCTCAAACTAGCTGACCCATCGAACTTCGTCTATCCCAAAACTCAAAAATTAATTGTTCGAATTTATGTGTTCAGAGAGCAGAACTGTTAAACGACTAAGTGGTTAACGTTTCTCTCCAATATTTTTCTGATTACTTAACCTACAATCAACGGGATTCGACACACATTCGCTTTAACCCAAAAAAGAAACATCACCAAAATTAATGTGAAAATGTGAAATACTCCTGTTAAGTAAAAATAGAGCAAATGAACAGACTAACATCTCAGGATATATTTACAATTTTTTTAGCCCAAGTAACCAAAAGTTCGTAAAAAAAAGTTTCACTTAAGCTGTATACAAAGCATTCTGAACAGTCCGTTTTTGAGGAATTGCCCATACTGTAATGTTCACCCGACGCAACAGAACAAACTTTGAAGCAGTTCGTTGTACAGTTAAGTTGATATGGATCTTACCAATTTAAATATTCTTCTCAGTAAGGATGGCTATTATCGTATCAAAAAAACGCTCTCTAGCATCTCTTCACACGATTCAATCATTGCCATCAAAGAGAGACGGATATCATCTCAGCAACAAAAAACCGGTTGATTTATTTAGCATAGAATGGACACCAGTGCAAGAACGAATTTGTTTCGATGACCCGTCTGAGCATCACGGGTTAGCACGCTGCTGTGGGGATTCGCTCTGAAGCGACAAATGGTCGCTCATTCTCGTTTTGCGATCCGATTCTATAAGGTCAGTGGATAATTGCGATAGAATCATTTTAATATTGCCGCTTATTCTAAATATGTGCATATATCCTTTGTGTAAGTTGTGCCTATGAAAATGTTTGTGAATGCTCCACACAAGGGTTTTGAAATATTGTAACCTACTATGAGAATCATCAAGTCGAATCATCAATTCGATTTTCTGCGATAATTGTCAACTGTCAATTCTCTCTTGGTAAATTCCACACAGCGCCGACCATTGCAAAACTGTATCTATTTTAGTAAGGGCCGTGAAATACTCAGAGTATAAGGTGGAGCGAAGAAATGTAGAAAAATTCTCTCACGGTTCATGCATTGAGAGGCAGCGAGTAAATGTACCAGAATGACGGAAAAATATCTTAGTTTAACCTTAGCGCTTCTATAGCACAATCTATTCATTGATTCACAATGACCAATATTATGCATCTAACTCCATCACATACAATCCAACTGGTGAACGGTATCAGAACGTTTTCTTCTGTCTATAGCGGTATTTCTAGAACAGTGATATGGATTCCGCCAGTCATTTGTGTCGTTTTCGCTTGATGCCGAACCTAACCCAGTTTTCACCCTAACTGCTGTGAAATCGTTTGTTTGAAATCAGTTTGGAGCCTAGGTTCAATGTAATTGAACTGAAAATCGAGTCAGTTTCGAGTCTGATTTTTATATCGGGTTTGCTCACACCCCCGTTGCTAAGTGCGAATCCAACTCAGTTTTGTGAAAAGAATGTGCTTGATGAAACTACCATGAGTCAGTTCCAGTTTCACCAAGTGAAAACGACATTAGTAAGCAATAATTTTGATACCCAATTAAGCACGTGGCTCGAAATGACGAATCATATCGATCAAGTACGCATGTGAAGTCTCCACAGAAAACAACGCGTTGCGCGCCAAAAGATTTTCTAACGATCTAGTGTTCTTTTCTGCGACGGCCAAACACTTGTGCAACTCGTTATGTACCAAACACCTATCATTGATCTAGCAATCATAGACGACTTTATCAACGGAAAATTCCATTGTCCATACAAAATATTTTTATTGATTTTTCCCACTTTTTCGGCAAATTTTCCTAATTTTTTTGATGTACGAACCCGGTGTGGGTAAAAACTGATCAAACAAAAAAAGAATCATGTAAATCCGTCCATCCGTTCTTACGTGATGCAATTACAAAGAATGATCTCTGCATTTATATGTATACTAGCTGACCCGTCGAACTTCGTCTCGCCTGAAATTATTTTTTTAAATTTGTGTTTTCGAACAGCAGAGTTGCCAAACGTCATGTTTCTTTCCATTATTTTACTGATTACTTGGCTTACAATAAACGAATTACGACAAATTCATATCCAACACAATAACTTCGTCCCGAAGAAGAAATATCATCAAGAATTATTGTGGATATGTTCAATGCTTTTGTTACGCAAAAACTAAACAAATGCACCGTTTGCCATCTCATCCTTCGAGTCAGTGTATTGAACAGAGATTGTAGATCTCTCTCAAACTAAAGATTTGACATGTGGGATGATGGATTGGATTGAATCATATCTGACTGGTCGTAGTATGACCGTGTGAATTGGCGACTGCGTTACTCCATCATTCATCGTGAGCTCTGGCGTTTCTCAGGGAAGCCATCTAGGACCATTCATATTTCTGCTATATCTAAATGATCTGAATTTCGCATTGAATGTATGAAGCTATCATTCGTCGACGATTTCAAGCTGTTTCATCTTATCAAAGATCTGAAAGACTCAAATTTCTTGCAGTTACAGTTGGATGTATTTTCTAACTGGTGCAACGTCAACAGAATGGTTATCAACGCCTTCAAATGCTTCGTTATCTCCTTCTCTCGTAAACGAACCACGATCATGTATGATTACACTATTTCGCAAGCTGTACTAAAACGGGAGACATCAATTAAGGATCTAGGAGTGTTATTGGATTCAAAACTTAGTTTCAAAAATCACATAGAATATACCCTCTCTAAAGCATTAAAGATGCTAGGATTCATCTTTCGCATCTCAAAAAATTTCAATAACATATACTGCCTGAAATCGTTATATTGCGCTCTAGTTCGCGAGTATGTTGTTGGGCACCATATTATCGAACAGATAAGCTACGCATTGAAACTGTTCAGTGCAAGTTCATTCGTTTTGCTTTGTGTCGCCTGCCCTGGAGAGATCCATTTAATCTTCCAAGCTACGAAAATCGTTGTAGACATACACTTCGATTTGCTATCTGTCCGCCGTGATAAACAAAAAGCTGTTTTCGTCGCGGACCTCATGCAATCTCGAATTGATAGTGCAGATCTCCTACAACAGCTAAGTTTTGACATTCTTCGGCGTAATTTGCGGTTTAATCCCTTTCTCAGAATTACTCGTGCTAGAACTAACTATGGGTTCATTGAACCGTTTTCGAGTATATGTCGCGTATTCGATACTTGTTCTGATGGATTTAATTTCAATTTATCTCGTAACGCCATTAAAATCCGTTTTCTCCAAATATTTTCCCGCTAGTTTTATTAGGATAATTAGTCAATATGAATAGTTGTTAGTTAGCTTTGTAGTTTAAATAAGGGTAATTTAAGATTCGTTATGTATCATTTGGTCAAATGTTATCTGTTGATACAAAAGATGAGAAGGTTTTATGCCTGCTGGAGAAGGAGAACCAAAATCTCAGCTCCAGCAGGCTTTTCCCTTGCTTCTAAATAAACAAATAAATAAATTAACAGATGGATGAAAAAGAGATGACCAAGATAAGCATGTACTGAAGACGTTTAAAATTTAATAGCAAATCCTTAGGGATTATCGAAAGTAATAAATTAATTTTGAACGGTTGTCCATAACCTACTTCACCGCTAGTGATATTACTTAGTCGTGTTTGATGAATGTTCGTAGCAGGATATTGACAGGATCAATTTTCGATTAACGAATTAGCGATAAAATGAAAAATTCTTGGACATTCGAAAGTTCAAATTACCCTTTTATTAAATATTGTGTCCATTAACTTTTACATGAACGCTATATTCGTTCAAGAATTGTATCAAAAGGCCTCTCATTCGTCGAGCCACCACATCGGTTTGCTTAGTATTCAGTCCTGAGAATCAATATTCTGTTCTAGCGGAGTGAACATGAGGAGTGATTATACCAGTATTCTTCTTATCGTCAAAGCCAATGTATAAAACAGCAGATCTCACAACTAATGGTTCTTACATGCCACGATTTCTCCTTCAGATATGATATTCACGATTCGCATATGGTAATTCGTCAAGTAATCCAAAGTTCAGAAAATGAAATGATTTGGCTTAAGCGGCTTACAAATGTCATGAATACCATCCGTTTTGAAGTAAAACACTCTTGAAAACTCACTCGAATCGGCTGAACAAACGTCAGCATGCTAAATACAAAGAAAATATTTTCATCTGAACTCATTATTTCAACAGCAGAATCCTATCATTGATACGTAAAAAATCGTTACATAATTTGATTTGTTCAACTTACGCCCACGATGACCAACATAATTCATCTAACTACATCTACTGGTAAATGACATTAGAACTTGTGCTTCTGTTTACGGTATAGCTAAAACAGTCATTTGGCAAGTAATGATTTTGATACCCTATTAAGCACGTGTTTCCAAATGACGAATCAATCATGCATGTAAAATCTCCACCCAAATCTACTCGTTGCGCGCCAAAAGATTTTCCAAAGATCTAGTATTCCTTTCTTCGACGGCCAAACACTTATGCAACTCGTTATGCGCCAAACACCTATCAATGATCTAGCAATCATTGGCGACTTTTTCAGTGGAAAATTCCATTGTCCATACAAAATAACTTTATTGGTTTTTCCCACTTTTCCGGTAAGTTTTCCTAATTTTTTTGATGTACGAACCCGGTGGGGGTAAAAACTGATCAAACGAAAAAAAAAGCATCTCAATCCGTCCATCCGTTCTTACGTGATGCGATTACAAAGAATGATCTCTGCATTTTTATAGTGGTTTTCAGCTGGACATAGAATGCGACGGAATCGTCGCAGGATAGCGAAATAATGACCGTCAAAGCCACTGATGCCAGGTTTGCAGATTGGTTCGTAAATTTGCAATTTCGTTTGTTAGCAGACCTTGCAATTAAGCCGACTTTTTTGCAGATTTTCGAAATTTTTACAAACAATCGTCCATTTTAATGACTTTTGCTATTACTGTAGGGTTTTCGTTTGGTTTTCTCGTCATACTTCTAAATATTGAGGTCGCATAGGACCATTTCTAATACGCAGACGCCTAAAGTTTCACTTGGCATCGCTGCCAGAAAATTGGACAGTTGTTTTAACCCCTTCGCTGCCTGTTGTATTGAAATTAACTAGCATTAGGCCAAAAGAAAAATTAATCGGCTGTTGGATTGAGGCCAATTGCATTTTCAACTGGTAAAATTCCTTAGCGACAATTGTTATTTCATTGTTTATCGAAAGCATCAACAAATGAATATCTGTCAAATACGAACAACTTTTTAGAGTAGACAAATAGCACAATCGAATAAAGCACGAGGTTTTGAAAACCAAGGCGTCGATGAATACAAAATATAAATGGGAGGGAACATACTAAGCACAAAATAACCATTATGTACGATTCAGACGATCCGTCTTCTTTTGTCACAGTCAATCTCCGTCAACATTAATTACATGCATTCTTATGAAGCCATTCACACGTAACGTCTTGACGGACGGAGCGTGTGAACGTTCCGATAAAGAAAGTATTAAACTAATTTTGACGGAAGCTGACGTTCCGGTGACGGTGACGGAAGGAGGTGGATCGTCTGAATCGTACATTATGTCAAATAAATAGCATACGCCTAAAAAATCTGTGCAAGTTGTAGCCGTAATCTGCCACATACGCATTATCAATATGAATTCATTATGACTGAAGTTTTCTTAATAATAAATAAAAATTTAGTCATTGTAACGGTCAATTTAAAAAATACTTTTTTCTGGCTTGTGGTCTCGAAGGGGTTGAATCGATGCGAATGACAGTTTCGCTATCCTTGCGGCATTTTGTCGCGATCTTA
Organism: Malaya genurostris; assembly: GCF_030247185.1. NCBI lineage: Eukaryota > Metazoa > Arthropoda > Insecta > Diptera > Culicidae > Malaya > Malaya genurostris. Next base: position 123,408,391 of record NC_080570.1, read on the forward strand.
TCGCATCGCAATCTTTTCTAGCCGACAGTGAAAATCACTATATATATATATATATAGACTAGCTGACTCGTCGAACTTCGTCTCGCTTAAAATTATTTTTTAAATTTATCTTTCCTGACAGCAGAATTGTCAAGCTGTAATGCTTCTTTCCATTATTTCACTGATTATTTAACCCAAAATAAACGAATTACAACGAATTCGTATCTAACACATTAATTTCGGCCCGAAAAAAAAGTTTCATACAAAATTATTGTGAACATGTTAAAAGATTTTGTTACGGAAAAATTAAGTGAATGCACTGATCGCCATCGTATCCTTTAAGTCAGTGCATTGAAAGAGATTGTAGATCTCTCTTATGGGGCAATTTACCTTTTCAGAAAAACAGCCATTGTTGCAAAACGCAAAAGTAGTTTTCTTAGCTGTCTTCGAGCAGAAATTAAAAACAGAAATATCGATTTGTTTGGCACATTTTTTCCGAATAAACTGATATTTTCTTCGATTCATCAAGCAATAGTGGAGAAAACTACCATTGAGTTTTTCAACAATGGCTGTTTCCCGGAGATTATTTGTAGAACCTTAAATTAATTGTTTCGACATATGAAATGAGCGGTAGAGACCAAGGTGAATACTTGAAATTGATTCCGCAAATTTCCAAAAGCGACTTGTTGTTTGTCATTGTAAGGCTTAATTGTAGACTGAAGACGTTAAAAAATTTAATGGTAAATAATACTGAAATATCGGAAGGAATAAACCTGTTTTGAGCGGTTGTCCATTAGCTACTTCACCGCTAGTCTGATGATAATACTTAATCTTGTTTGATGAATGTTCGTAGCATGACAATCACAGGATCAATTTCCGATTAACAATTTAGCGATGAAATAAGAAATTATTGAACATTCGAAAGCTCAAATTATCATTTTATGAAATTAAATTAAATTTTTAAATAATTGTATCAATAGTCGTCTCATTAGTTGAGTTACCCCATCATTTCAATTAGTACTCGATCTACAATTAACGAATGGCGTTGAGTTCGGTCTTGAGAGTCAATATCAGAAAGAATTATATGAAGGAATGTGCAACTTTTCTGTTCTAGCGGAGTGAATATGAGGAGTGATTATACCAGTGTTCTTCTTATCGTTCAAACCAATGCATAAATCAGTAGTAGTAATGGTTTTTGAATGCCACGATTTCTCCTCCAGATATGGTATAAACGATTTGTATTTGGTAATTGGTCAAGTAATACAAAGTTCGAAAAATGGAATGATTTTGCTTAAGCAGCTTACAAATGTCATGATGTCATAAGCAGCCTAACCATCCTGTAATCCACCCTTAAAATTTTACTCGAAGCGGTTGAAGGTACTTCAGCATGCTAAATGAAAGAAAAATCTCTTCATTTGACCTCATTATTTCAGCAGCAGAATCCGGTCATTAATTCGTTAAAAAATCGTTCTATATGTTGATATGTACAACTCACAATAGTCAACATTATTTATCCAACTGATCACAATGCATCAGCTGGTAAACGATGTCAGAACTTTTGATACTGCTTACGATAGGGTAAAGTGTTATAATATGCCCCCCTTAAGAAAACATTGAGATATTTCTAAATGTACTGATATATTTTCTTCGAGAATGTATGTATTTCTTTGCAATACCCTTAAGGAACATAATTTTCAATGATTCCGGTAGTAGTGATGAGAATTGATTGATACAAACACATTTTCCAAAACGACCACATTCTCAGTTTTTTCGCTTGCCGTTGGCATAATGCCCCAGCAACCGTATAATATGCCTCCCAACAAATCAGTGGTATGCCCCACAACAATGATGCAATATGCCCCTTGAAATGTCGGTATAGAAGAAAAGCAGATAAAGAAGATATTCTTTGAATCAGAAATCAATTGCATAATCAATTAATTATAATTGGAAACCAACATTTTTTATCCTCCCAACGCTACTTTTTGTTTTAATAACCGTTATAAATCTTTAAAACAATATTTTAACTCGAAGCATACTGTTGACTCGAAGGTGGGGCATGACTCTTTCTCTAGATACTTATACTGTAGATAGAGACATTAGCACTGCTGAAAGTTAATTACTAAGTTGCTACCGACTATTAGACATTTTACACGATTAAAATGCTTGTCTAGTCGAAGCAAAACCTTACATCGAAAAGCTATCTAATGATATTTTCAGTTTTTTTCATATTTTCCAGCAAACCACAACTGCCAAACTTGCATACCAGAAAGATCTAACGAAAAGATAACATTAGAGATAAAACTTTTGTTTAGAAAAGTCTTGAATACCTAAAAAAGGAAGGGGGGCATTTTGGCCAGCAGGGGCGCTTTATAACACTTTCCCCTATATCAAGAACAGTCAAATGCGTTCCACCAGTCATTTGGCAAGCAATGATTGTGATACCCTATTTAGTACGTGTTTCAAAATAACGAATCGCGTGCATGTAAAATCTCCACCCAAAACTACTCGTTGCGCGCCAAACAATTTTCCAACGATCTAGTATTCTTTTCTTCAACGGCGAAATACTGAGCATCTTCTTGCGCGCCAAACATCAATCGTAGATCTAGCAATCATTCGCAACTTTTTTCAACGGAAAATTCCATTGTCCATACAAAATAACTTTATTGGTTTTTCCCTCTTTTCCGGTAAATTTTCCTAATTTTTTTGATGTACGAACCCGGAGGGGGTAAAAACTGATCAAACAGAAAAAAAATCATCTCAATCCGTCCATCCGTTCTTACGTGATGCGATTACAAAGAATGATCTCTGCATTTACTTTTGAGCACTAGCGCTTCACGAGAATAGAGGTGATCCCAAAATTTTGGCACCCTTATATATATATATATATATATATATATATATATATATATATATATATATATATATATATATATATATATATATATATATATATATATATATATATATATATACATATGTATATATATATATATATATATATATATATATATATATATATATATATATATATATATATATATATATATATATATATATACATATATATATATATATATATATATATATATATATATATATATATATATATATATATATATATATATATATATATATATATATATAATCAACGCGTTTTGTCGGTTACGTCACTTATACCATCATATCTCCGGAAACAGAAGTCGCAGTCGTTTGATCTTCGAACTTGATCAATGATCCGACAGTAGCTTTCAAACGAGCCTAAGTTTGTTAAAATCGGTTCGATGTTCTCAGAGAAAATTGAGCGGTAAAAATTTCAATTTCTTCGAAAAGTTCACACACACATGCACACCGCTTTTCCGCTCTCGTCGAACTGAGTCAAATGGTATATAACACTATGGGTCTATGAGGCTCCGTTCTAAGATCGGTTTTCTAGCAATTCTAATAGCTTTCTATAGAGAATGGCAAAAAGTATTTGTCAAGGCATTCAAAATAGGCTTCCGTGTCTGCAATGACCTCAGCATTCAACTTTCTTCCCCTGGAGAAAGCTTTTCTGGTTTGATAATAGATAATAGTCGCTGGCGGTCAGGTCCAGAGAATACGGAGGATGGTGGACCAATCCGTACCGCCAAACATTGAAATTCACCGTTGCTTTTATGCATGACCATTATCAGGACACGAAACTCTTTCTTTTTCCATACCTTGATGAAAACTAGAATTCGTCTGACACGATCAGCTGTTATGCAAATACTAGTGAAGATTGCCATGAAATTTGGTATTGGGCCATCTAGTGGCTTAATCTCACGTCTTTTCTGTGAGAGGCCCGGGACTTTTCATTGCATGTAGTATGTACGTATTTCTCGTTGCCGGGATGGGTTTATGTGCAAGAAACTAAAATGACCACTCGGTTTTATCAGAGATTAAATGATCAATTTTCCCAAATTTAGATTTAAATGATAGGTCTTGTGGTTCTATAGTCTACTATTGAATTTCATCCTTATCCGATATTCAGTTCCGGGATTACTGTGTGCTAGATGCCAGAAATTAAATTAATATGCTATAAATTTTCTGTAAAATAAGAGAATCGATTTTCACAAGCTTAGAACTTAAATAAATGAAATTATAGCTTCATATATTACACTTAAATTTTGTTCGAACTCGAATTCCGGCTTTGGCCTTACATAGTAATGAGCATTGAAAGATCGTCAAAAGGTGAGATAACTAAATGCTCACAAGTTCCTATCTCATGCCTGCCCTGCGTGTCTACTATGATGACAATTGGTCAATAGAACGGCGTCGACTGGGTGATATCGCATTCTGCGTTAGTAGCAGAATGAGTCATTACATCATGGGCTAAAAAGTCCCGGGCCTAACAAAGATAACACGATTTCTTTGGTTCAAAATTAACTTCATTTATCAACGTTATCTCCATCAAGAACAACGCAATCATTCCAGCACCGCTCTAACATTTCAATACCAATTTTGTAGAACGATTTATATTTTGGCTCAAAGTAGGCCTCAGTTTCAGCGATAATCTCATCATTTGTACGAAATTTCTTACCGGCGAGCATTTTTTGGGTCTGCGAGTAGCCAGTAATCGCTGGGAGCCAAATCTGGCGAATACTGTGGATGTGGCAGCAATCCGAAGTTGAATTCATGTAGTTTGGCTATTGTTTTGGTTGACTTGTGACACGGTGCATTTTCTTGTTGAAACAATTTTTTTTCTTTGCCATATGTGATCGTTTCTTTACAATTTCAGCCTTCCTTATATAGCTACAATAACGCTATATAATATTTGCTGTTAATGATATTTCCTGATAGTCAATAAATATTACACCAGTCACATCTCAAAATACCGAAGCTATAACCTTTCCAGCCGATTGTTGTGCTTTAGGGCGCTTTGGACGAGGCTCACCTGTTACTGTCCACTCATATGACGATCGATTTGAAGGAGTGAAGTGATGAATCCATGCTTCATCCGTTGTCACATATCGACGCAAAAATGCGGTTTGATACGATTAAACATGCCCAAACACTGCTCAAAATCATCGACACGTACTCGTTTTTTGGTCAACAATGAGCAAACCCGGCACCCACTTTGAACAGAGCATTCTCATAGTCAAATGCTCATGCATTGTGAAACCAACACGTTCCTTTGATATCTATACGATGTCAGCTAACTCACGCAACTTCACTTTTCGATCGTTCAAAACGATTAGGTGGATTTTTTTATGTTTCCTGGTGCTACCGCCTCATTTGGACGTCCACTGCGTTCTGCATCATCATTGTTTCTGATGGAGTGGAGTCTCCATAATACTTTTCAAGCCATTGCTTTCCTTAAACGTTATGATGGGAAAAAGAAGAAGAAGAAGCAGTGTAAAATTTAAAAAAAAACACGAAATTGTTTTTGATCCATTGTTCTGAAAATAATCATCAAATTTTAACAGCTATCTTTTAAAGAATGGTGACTGCAATAAAACTAGCACCATCTATGTGTTAGGCCCAGGACTTCTCAGCCCATGTGTTAAATCAAATTCTCGAAAATCCTTTGAATAGGTTAAGTATTTCGCCTTGATGTCCTGTTACTGAAGTGTATTTAAACCTTTAATGTGACTTAACGCTGTCAACTTGTTTTCATGAAAACCGTTTGCAGCATTCCTTACAATTCATAAATTAGCATTTTGAAATTAAGACGTAAGAATAACTTTTTGTGTATGAATAAAAACTCTATTCTTTTATTAGTCAGCAATTTCTTGAGAAATTGACTTACGATCTCTCAGAATATCGTAGAACATTTGGAAGAATCGTTCTCCATCGAAAAAAAATTGACCCGTTTTTTTTTCATTTTGTCACTATGGTTTCCTTGTCAGGGTGGATAAAAAATCGATCATTTTCGCCATTTTTTTTAAAAAAAATGCAATTTTTAAAAACCATAACTTTTGAACCACTCAGCCGATTTTGCTAATTTTTTGATGTGTTGTCAATAAATGTTTATAATTTTTAGGAAGAATATGCCAATATTGTAAAGTTGAAGTTTTGAGTTTTAAAAAGCCAATTGTATAACTTTTTAGTGGTTTTCATGGTTTGTGACCATCGAGCACTATTTAATTTTTATTTTTTGAAAGCAGAAACATTTTTACATAACATATCCAAAAATTAGAGGAATGGATCGAGTGGTTCAAAAGTAATGAATTTAAAAAAAATCGAAAAAATACGGAAACTACGAAAACCTAATATTTTCAAAAATTACAACTAAAATTAGTAGAATCGACCGAGTGGTTCAAAAGTAACGATTTTTCAAAAATGTATTTTAAAAAAACAATCGAAAATAATCGATTTTTTTATTCACCTTAACAAGAAAATGGTCACCCTAATGACAAAATAAAAAAATACGTGTCTAATATTGTTCGATGGAAAACGATTCTTACAAATATTTTACGAAAACCTGAGAAATCATATATCAGTTTCTCATGCAATTACTGAATGTTTTATACAGAAGAGTCTTTCTGTAATGTTTGAATCCATTTGATGCAAACATTTCAAAGGCGTGGCTGCTCGATGAAACGGTGATCTCGGAAACACGATTTGCTCTGTATTTGCGAAATGGGTCATCGAATTCGATTAAATCAACACATTCCTGAGTCCTGGACCAAAATTAAAGTTCTGTTCAGTTAGAATCCGGAATAACTTATTGTATAGCAGTGGCACAGAAACGGACCGCTGTAAGAATTCTTTTACAGCGGTTTGTTTCGTGCAGTGAGTTAAATGGAAGCCGAGATAAGAAAAAAAATCTGCACTTTGATAATCCAACATGGTCCATAATAAAAATTCGAAAAAATTTTGAAAATCGCCAAATACGTTTCAGGGAGCAAAAGAGTGTGGGTCTGTACCTGTAAGCTTCGTTGTTGGACATATAACCGCAAGCTGAACCAGAAGGTGTTGAGAACCGTCAGAGCAAACCCTGGACCCTATCAGATAATGAACTCGCACCAAAATACTCTGCTGCTTGCAGTACCGTTCGGAGAATTAGTGAGTTAAAGTTTCGTCCAAAGTGTTCATGACGAATAAGACGATGGACTCGAAGCAAGTACAAGCAAGAATGCCTCAAAAATCGCGTACTACCTTTCATTGAAACTCATAAAGTTACCGTGAAGTTCTGGCTAGATTTGGCGAGTTGCCACTACAGCCGGAAAAGTCATCCAGTGGTACCGCGATAGTAACGTAAATTTCATCGATAAAAACATAAATCCAACCAACTGCCCATAGTTCCAGTCCATCTAGAAATTTTGGGCAATAATGAAGCGGAAGCTTAAGAAAAGTGGAAAAACGGTTCAGATGACCAAACTGTGGAATGAATGTGCCAATAAAGTGGATTCCGGAGGTGTGCAGCATTTGCTGGGAGGAACCAAGAAGAAAGTGCGAATTTTTATTACAAATCAAGAATAATAATTTGTATTGTCATTTTATCCTTAAAGTACAGTGAATTGCCTTTGTTTTGATGTATTCACCTTATTTTCAAGTCAGTTCGCTACAGAGATATAGTTGATTTTATTATTCCGGATTCTAAATGCACATATTCATCGTTTTTCTGTAAACGATTGCCAAAGAGTGAAGCTTGGGATAGGTTAAACACACACACAGAGTGATGAGCATTAAAAACTGGAAAGGGCCAGAAGCAAACAAGAGATGCCAGGTAAAAAATTTAAATACCTGCAAATAGGGTTGCAAAAGTCTGTATATCTGAAAAAAAAAATCTGCAGTTAGCAAGTATGTGTTTATTTCTGTATATTCAAAGTGTATATTTCAAAGTCAGTAAATTTTGACGAAAGTCTGTGAAAAACTAGATTTCCAAAAGTCTGCACAATAAAAATGTCTGCAGCACTATGTACGAAATCTGCAGATTTACCGACAAATCTGCAGATCTGGCATTTCTGGAAGCAACGGTTAAAGGTTTCAAAACGGAACTAACATTGATTTCTCAGAGACTTTCTACTGCATCGATCATTCACGAATAGCAGGAATAAGAGTGATATGAGATGGCTCCCTTGTGGAGCTCCGGAATAATCGGGGAATGGTTAAGAGTGTGGAAACCGATAGGAAATTTTCTAAACTTAGTTCAATTTTTTTTCAATTTTTGAGTCCTATTAGTAGCTGAGATGGTCATAAAAACTTACTTCTGCTTCACCGATTCCCGGTTTCAAGTTCGGAAGCAGCCAGACGCGTACACAAGGAAAGGATTTTTGGGTTCCAACCCCCTCCGAAACTTGAAAAAATATTTTGTTAGGACAACTCTTCTCCAGAAATACGACGAATTTCGCACCAACTCGAACAAACGTTGGAAGCACTTATTCTGATTTGAATGAAATTTTCTAGACATATTGATTTTGTGTCAACAAGTCACTTTGCATACTATGTTTTTTTTTCCAAAATTGATCCAAATTTTCTTTTCAGAGCTACTGTCGAAAATGATAAATCCTACAAAAAAGTGTTATACTAGTGATTTTCGAAGAATCAGTCAAATTTCTTAGTAAAAATAATAAACAAAAAACTTATCGAGTCCTACACTAAAATAAAATTACTTTAAAAAGTTAAAACCAATTTACAAAACAAAACCCATATTGATTTTGATAAAATTTTGTCCTAAGATCGATAATTAAGTCCTCTTCCATCCGATCATAGAAGATCCGATCATAGTTTTTAAAGAAAAACTATTTCTAGTCCAAACTGAATTGTTCATCCAGGATAGTTTTATTAAAAATAAAATAAAGTTAGCAAAATGGCTTTTTGTGATAAAGTCTATATGCTGCCAACTCCGAATACGATTTTGCGCCTAATTCGTGCATTGGAATCCTACACTGAAAAAAACACGGTTTTTAAAATTTAAAGTCAGTTTACAAAAAAAAATACCACTTCCGAATTCAATGAAGTTTTGTCCCGAGGTAGGTTATTATGTTCCCTTCCAATTCAATTACGGATACTTTTTGCAAATATTCCAGTATTCTTTAAAATCTCCTCTCAAACTGAGATTCATTGAATTCTTGGATGATAATGACCTTCAGTTTAGTTTAGTTTTCGATAAGAAGACACAGTGAATTTTTGTTTTCAAAATAATATGGTGAATTGATTTTAAATTTTTTAAGTCAATTTTTACAGTGTAGGACTCGATATGGGAGTTTTTCACTGGAAAATTTGACTGATTTTGTGAAAATCAATAGCATAATACTTTTTTATAAGCTTTATCATTTTTCGTCATCTATTCGAATAAAAATGGTCAAAAAAGTTTAGCCCTTTCAAAAAACAGTCTAAATCAATTTTGGAAAAAAAAACCAAGGATACAATGCGACATTTTAAGACGAAATCAGCATGTCCAGAAAGTTTCATTGAAATCTGAGAAATTTTTGCCAACTGTGAATAAGATTTAGCGCAAAATTCGTCATGTTTAAGTCAATTATAAAATGAAAAATTTCCAACAAACAACTTTATCCCAAAAATTTTCAAGTAAATACACACATATTTTCATGCATACGAAAATTAATCATCATGTTCTTAAACCCTTTTCAAAAAAATTTCTAGCCTGGTGGCTGGTAAACCTGAGATATTTTACACTTTCTTCAGAATCGTTATTTTCAAGTTCGTGGTTTAGTTGACGATTAAATACTTCCACAGCTGCAAATTCCATGCCAGACCGAATGTTTCCGAGTGATTTTATTTCCGAGTTTTACAATCTCTCTACCCAAATATTCAAAATTTGCTCACTGCATAAGAATAATTCATGTTGCTGAATTCGAAATGGATATAGTTTACTAACATTATTTCATTTATTCTATCCTGGCTCTTCCCGCACCTACTAGCTCCACATTTTCTCGAACGTACAAACGACTAGTTCCAGAGTAACGCAATGTTTGTATCGACATTGGTGGGTGCTGAAGAACGAAAAAAAAACCAAAATGACTCCCCGCCGCGCTTCATCAGGAACTGTTGCATCATGACAGTCCGGGCCGTAAACGGGTTGAGTTTTATTCATTCAAACCAAAAGTTAGCAAAGTATGAAAATCCTTTCGCCGTCCGGTTAGTTTTGTGTGAACCAGCACACTAAACGGAAATGCTGATAGGGAGACGGGGAAAAAAACGTGGCCTCGAGAGATTTTTGCAACGGAAAACGGGGAAAAGTTTTGCCCATCTTCGGACCGAGCGGGAACTTTCTGTATCGCTATTCTTGTTTACAACCGAAACTTTCACGTCGAATCCGTGTACGGGGTAAAAGAGTCCCGGCTTCGAACTAGTGTAGTGTACCTGATAAAGTTCGGTAAGTTCCGGTTCGCCCCCAAAACCCTCCCCTTCACCCCTTCACCCCCCCCCCCTTCGACGCAGTGCAAGGTGCAATGAAAGGAGGGAAACTTTTCCATTACCTACCGAGATGTAAGTCTGTGATTCCGGTACTCGCGGTACGAATGCGACGGACGGACGGACGACTGTAATCTCACCTGCCTTTCAACCGCTGTGTTTGACCTTTCTCCTGTCGCAAAAAAGGGGTTTATCCCGCCGCGGTGGAATGGTGGAAGTAAAAGTTTTTAATGAAATTCAAATATTTGACTTTTAATAATGCATTCCAATCGCTTTCGTCGTCAAGTTCGTCACCGATCGTGATGGCACAAATACACTGCTCTGCTGTGGTGCTGTGGAAAATCGATTTCAGAATCGATTACCGGACTTGGTTGGGAGTGCGTGGAGGATGGAGGATGAGCGGCAGTTCCTTCCGTGATGTTAGGGTACGACAGATGAGAAGCATAATTGGAAGTATTCGTTTTCGATGGAAAGTGGTTGGCGAGCTTCGCCCGCGTGGTTGCGGTGTGTATAAATAAATCTCAAATTTACTCACCGGAAATTGGTGATTGATTACGGGAGGAGGCGTTTTCAGGTGAACGAAGCAATTTTCTGTTGATTGATTCGCTGAATTTCAGATTTTGGCAGATAGTTGAAGTTGAAGTGGTTCACTTAATTTTTTTTTGTATGTTTAACAAAATGAATTTAAATCACTAGAACCATTGAACTAAAGTGAATTAAAGTTAAAATGAGAATATCCAAGGGAAAATCATTCTGTAAGTTTTCCTTTTTGTTTTCGAGCCATACAATTATGCCTCTTCTTTATCTTCTGTTTTGTTCAAGGAAAATATCGATAGTACCGCTGATAAGGACATTGTTAGTAGCAAATGGTTCGAAAAAAATGCTACAGACAAAATTCATCACCGAAAATTCATTCAGCCTCCTCTTCCAGCCTAAATGCCATCAAATCCTGTGCAACATTGGCACCATCCTTCTTTCTCACTTTCCTCCACTTTATCCTCAAATCGTTTTCGTTTCTGAAAACCTTCCCTGTTTGCCGTAGCTTACCCTTCTATATTTTTCTAATGGGCGAAGTTCTGGCAAGTTTCGTTTGAAACATAAAAATAAACAAACATCACCGGTTACGCGTAACGGCACAATGCCAAATCCGACCAAAACAGAGTGTCACCTTCCGTAGAACCGGAGGAAGGGCAGCTGGCGGTTCTGGAAGCATTCATCTTCATATATTTGACCATTGATGGCTTGCTGAATTTACCGTACCAACAGATCGCTTGCTAAATCAAGTACTTCTTGCCAAATTATTTCAACTTTTTCTTTCGAATCTTCTCCGGAACATTCAAGCGACACTGGCAGATGAAAAACTTCAGGTCAGAGATCTGCTTGCTATTCGTTTTGATACACGTCACGTCGTCCACCACGATGCTTTTCGGCTACCGCAAGCCTTCGCTGTAGAGCTTCTTGGCGCAGGATTTGGCCACCGTGTTCTGTTTATCGATTCGGTTAGGTGCCTTCCTTGCCAGAGCAATTCTATGCGAATTCAATGGTCGTTTTTTTTGTAGTTTTAGATTTGGCTTCAATTTAACATAAGCGTTTCATAATCTAAAGTAAGTAAGGCTTACTTCAGAGAGTAAGCCAAAATTACTTGCAAATTTTCAAGAAACTATGTCTCAGAAACGGTTGATCCAATCTGTTCAATGGCTTCAGCAATGTTATTGGTAATTATTTTGACTATATGAAAAACCTGCTTCAATCCACCTAATAATGTAACGATACCTTTCTCGTATAACTCATGTTTTCAAAAATATTACTAATGGATTCTTCAAAGACTTTTACTTGAAGCTAGATTATAATCAAAAACGTTTGTTTGAGCATACACTACCATAACGTTTCCAATTCATAGAAAGTTTTGAGCCAAGTTCATAAAAACTCTTCGTTTTTTTTTGCATGTTTGAGTAACCTAACGGTATTAATTTTAAAACACACTTCATCCTGTTCTTTCGGAACCGGAAGTCGCTTCCGAGCAGACTAGCTGGCGCACCTTCTTGCGAACGTTCCTCATTTAATTCCGTACAGACTTCTTGGCGACAAGTTATGACACATTTTTTTAAATCTTTTTCGAACTGTTGGTTTCGGCTGCCGAGGCATGTTTCCTAAGATGTGCCTTCGTTAATGCCCAAAATTCCTCAATTGGTCGAAGTTGTGGATTATTTGGTGGATTCATGTCTTTTGGGACGAATTTGGACATTTTTGGTAGTATACCATTCTACCGTTGATTTCGAGTAGTGGCAAGAAGCAAGATCTGGCCAGAAGACAACAAGATCCTTGTGGCTTCGACCCATGGGTAGAAGTCGTTTTTCTAAACATTCCTTGATGTATATTTCGCTGTTCATTGAAGCAGTGGTGATGAAGGGTTTCGAAATCTTACCGCAGCTACAAATTGCTTGCCAGACCATAGCTTTCTTACCAAACTTTTCGACTTCAACCGATGTCTCGGACTCGTTTAACACTTGCCCTTCTCGCACCGTATAATATTGTGGTGCCGGCAAGGATTTGTAATCGAGTTTCACGTAGGTTTCGTCGTCCATGATTATGCAGTTCAAATTTCCAGCAAGAATCGTATTGTACAGCTTTCGAACCCTCGGCCTGGCCTCGGTGCTTCTTGTTTCGGACTACGTTTTGGTTGTTTTTGCTTCTCATTGGTTCGAAGATTCAAACGTTCTTTAGCACGAAGAACATTTGACTTCGAAGTGCCCACTTTTTTGGCCACATCCAGAAATGAAACCTCCTTATTTTGCTCGAACGCCTTCAGTATACGTTTATCCAACTGAGGGTTAGCAGGACCTTTTTTTTCGACCCGTTTTCGGTTTATCCTCAACGGTGTTATCCTCACCGATCTTCCTGATCGCAATTCGCATGGCTTTTTCACCTACTCCTTCCATTTTTGCTATCTTTCTTAGTGACAGTCCGCGTTCTGTGTACCATTTGTAAACAATTTTTCGACGTTGTTCTGCTGAAAGTCCACGCATTTCGAAACAAACTAATGAAAACGAATAAACAACTGCACAAGTGGTTAGCGAAGAGTGTAAACAACAGGACGCAGCCATAAAAATTGACAGATTCTGAACCATCGCGAAATGGCAGCAGTTTTTGGTTGCGTCCAAACTTTCTGGGACAGTCTTTGCAGTGTATTTGTTAATTTATTTGATTTGAATACAATAAATGTAAAATTACTTATCAGTTTATAAATACGCTGGCACACATGTTCGCTAGTGCATTCCCTACATTATTGCTAGGTAAATCGTGTCACGCCTGCGGGCGTATGTGAATAACAGTAGAAATGAGTTTCTTTTATCATTTTAATTACTTCAATACCCAAGACCTGAACTCAAGTTGTAGATGAAAACGCATCGTATTGGTGAGTGGTTTTTGGTTTCAGAACTAAATACCATGCGTCTCCATCTGATGATAATTTGATGGAGACGCATGGTTTTTCGATAGATTTAGTTTTTTAAAAGTCCGTTCACATTTTTTTAAATTCTTGAAATAATACAGCGTAATGTACTCATAAATGATTATGAATCCCTAAAATATTCCTGAGTTTTAAATTTTTTTTTGCTAAAGAGGTTTTTAAAGAAATTGAATAAAATGAAAATCAGAAGAACCACCCTAACTCCACAAACATGGCCCGGGTTCAAATTTTGGAGAAAAAAAACATCTCCAAAAAAATCCTATCAAACAGGTTATAGCAATTTAATTTATATTTGGGTGCAGTTTTGCAAACCCGACTACACCCTTTAGAAGAATTTTCCCTATTTTTGCATTATCACTCTAAATGACGGATCGCAATTTCATACACACTTAACCCTGTAACTCCGGAATCGGAAGTCGGATCAGAAATGAAATTAAATAGCAGGCTACGTGGATTTCCGAGGTTACGCAGATTTTCTTGTTTCATTTTAGAAATGCATGAAACGTCGAGATCTGGTGCTATCTCGAATTTTGTTTTAGGTCAACTCTCTGACGTTTAGAAAATTTTCGATTTTTTTCCAAAGATTTTTTTGTCGTGAATACGACTTACTTTACTATGGGGTGCCTTTTCAAAATTTACCCTCTGAGAGAGTGATAAGTTTTTGATCGCGTGTATAGAAAAAGCATTGAAGTATTTCAATAGTACACTATTGAAAAACCTGTCTCATTTGACCCATGTCAACACCAGCCAATCAGAACGCGTTCTGAGGAAGAGAACAAAATATCTGCTGCTGTACAACAAATCGTTCGAGAAAATGTTCCGAACTGTGTTTAATATCGTAATGAGTTCCCCAATTTGGTCCTTCTGAAATGCAGAACTAAATCCCGTACAGCATCCGGATAGTTTCTTTCAATGAAATGCAAATCCGAAATGAAATAATCGAAATTAAAATTTTATATGCTGCCATTTTTATAACCGTTAGGACCGCCCATTAGTGAAAAAGCTACAAACGAAATCAGGTAAAAACAAACCTCTCAATAAAAATTGGATCAGTTTGGATCCTATCACCACTGCGAGCAGATGTATTTTGTGTCGTTTGCAAAGCTAGTTGCGCTTTCGACAAGAGCGATTACGTCACAGCTGCCAGTCATTTGCATTGGTGAAAAAACAACGGCGGAGAGCATTACACAAAATCAGCCGTTCTAATGGCTCTAATAGTTTTCTAAAGAACTATTAGGATTGCTTGCTCGCAAATCGAAGGGAAATATCCTCAGTTTAGTGCAATTCTAGAACTGTTTTATTTGATTTTTGCACTTTTCGCTGTGTGAAATTCACAGTAATCTAGATCAAGTGAAGTCTTCTTTGTTTTTGCGAAAAATGTGGAAAAGGAGAATGCTTGCATAATTCAAACAATTGATCAACTAATTGATATTCGGAAGTGTTAAGGAACATGTCAGTTGTTTTCGTATTCACTACATCCAGTTATGTCTCTGACATTACCCACCCGCCTTTTTTAGATTACACCAGATCTGGACATTCCATGCATTTCTAATACCGTTTTCGTTTATTGATCAGAGCAGCCCGAAAGCTGACCCAGAGTCGCCCAAACAACGTTTGATATGTTTGTTTTAGCAACCTGAGGTCGCTCTAGATCGGACTCCAATCGCGTAGTTTCGCTCTGAAAATTTTCTCGGGTCGCACCATGCATCCAGCCGAGTTTGTTTATTTTTTGTTTTTTTCATGAGTTGTTGTTTAGGGCGCGTACAATGTGTTCGTTTTACTCGGAGTCAGAGTAGCCCGCGTCTAGGTTCAAAAACGAAAACGGTATGAGGCGGCACATACACGTTCAGTTTTCTTGCCCGAAGAGGCAAATGACCTTAAGTTAAAACCTCTATAATAAAAAAAACATATGATGATAAATATCGACATGCCGGATGGGTTATAACTTTTTCGCATCTTCTCATTCTTCTACTAACGCATAAAGTGATAGCGGCCAGTAGACGTCATCATTTTATTGACCAAATATAGACACACGGAGAGGAACTTGTGAGCACTTAGTTATCTCAGTTATTTTTGACGACCGGTTCCGGAAACAGGGGTTAAAAACTTAGAAACGGCATTCACGTGCGGCTGAACCAAATTTCTCAAACTTACATTCTTATTTACGGTCTTACAGTCCAACTAGCTGCTATTGAATTTTATCCGGATCCGACTTCCGGTTCCGGAATTACAGGGTGAAGTGTGTTTCAAATTTCAAACCACCAAGAATTCTTTTACCTTTGGTTCAAAATTGGTTACAAATGGAAAAAGTTATGCCAGTTTATGTCCAAAAAAACGTTCAACGAATTTTTATCATTAGCAGTCGAGCCGATCAGACGTATTTTGTGCTCTCTGTGATTATCAAGCGATTGTTTATTTTTCCAATTTTTTTATTTGTTTTTCAAAAACTGCATTGGGTTTCCAACACACACACCGCTCCAGAAAGTTAACAAAATAATTATGTTATGAAAACTCTTTTCTATAAATAAGACGAATTTCGCGACAACTCGGTTTGTTATTCCAAAAAGTCACTGCATACTTTGTTGATTGATCTAGACTGTCTTTTGAAAAGGACTAAACATTGTAAACCATTTTTTTTAGTTATTGTCAAAAATAATAAGTTTTACAAAAAATGTATTATGCTAGTGATTTTCTCAAAATTGAAGTAAAATTTTTTAATCAAAATACTGAAAAAATCTTTATTGAGTCCTACGCAGAAAAAAAATGATTTTAAAAATTTAAAATCGATTTACAAAACAAAACCATTTTTGATTTTGATAAAATATTCTCCCAAGCTAGGTAAATAAGTTTCCAACCGATCATACATTGCAAGATGGGCACATTCAAAGAAAATAAGTTTTTCAAACAAAAACTACTTCTTGTCCAAACCGAATTCTTTATTCAGTGTTTTTTTATTAATAATCGAATTTTACACTGAACAAAATTGATCATAACTAGAATTCAAATTACAAAAAGTCACCATTCTTTATTCGAATAAAATTTGGTTCCAACATCGATAATTATGGATCAGGGTCATTTCACCGAAAGCCGTTTTGCCGAAAGCCATTTTGCCGAAAGGGTCATTTCGCCGAATTCTGAAATCGTATGAAAATCGTAATTGGAATTGATTAAAAATAAAGACAAATAAAAGATGATAGCTTTAACGACCGTTTTGTTGATCTACAATTGTACTTCTTGAATAAAGATTGATTCTTGTACTCTTGAATAAACATTGATTCATGAACCTCAGAACGGAGTTCCCAAGAAAACTTGTTGACTATTAGCTACTAAGCATCAAAGCAGTTGCATAGGTGTATCTTCCAGGCAAATGTGTGTGATATTTTACGTTTATTAAGTGAAAATGAAAAAATATCTAATGCGGCTACTCCACATCGTTTTTGTTCATGTGCTGTCCGACCTCGCTACCGCTCGTTCGACCGACCAAACGAGGCGGTTACAGGTTTGTATGCAAGATGCCGCCATCTTGGCTTCGGTTATGTGGCTGCGCGACATCAATAGACATAACATACAGAAGACATAACCCTTTCGGCGAAATGGCATTCGGCGAAACGATTTTCGGAGAAATGACACGCTCCCATAATTATGTTCCCTGTCAACCTTTCATATGTTGTAACAATATAGCTGTTCTGAAGGGAATAAAGTTGTTCCAACAAAAACTTTTTCCTATACAGCACTGATAATTTCAGTAAATATCGAGCAACTAGCAATAGGGTAATCGGTGAAATTTTCTCACAAATTGAGATTCATTGGAATCTTGGATAATTGGGACTTTTTTCATTCAAATAATTTTGTTTGTCATTTCATCTTATAAATTTTTTTTTTTCTAATAAAGTTGAATCTATGCAATTTTCACATCTGTGTAAAAAATCATTTTACTGTTTTATTTTCACATGTCAAACTATTTATGAGAACTTTTAATTCATTGGAAAAAATATAAGTTTAAAAAATACAGCTTTTTTAAACTATGGGCGATGAGATTCATATTGTCACACACATTTTTTGAGTCATCGAGCTTGTTCATAGCTTGCAGTTTTTGGGCCGGAGTTGAGCAAAGGATTGCAATCCAATTTCTACTTGAGTCAGCAGCGTTGCCAGGCTGCCAGATTTGTCTGGTAAATGCCAGATTTTCCTCGCTTCGCCAGATACTCAAACTCACCCGATCTTTTGCCAGACTTTCCAAATTTTCCCAGACTTTCCAAATTTTTTCTAGATTTTGTCAGACCTTGCTAGATCTTTACGGGTTTGGCCTCTATACGATAGGTTGGGAGACCGTTTTTTTTTTGCTCACTGAATATGAAGCCCGGCAAAAATTTCCTTGTATGTAGTAGACCCAGACAAATCCAGATAAATTTTTGAGTTCAGACAGATTTTTGAAAAAATATCCTGGCAACTCTGCTTGAGTGTTCAATTCATTAAATCGGTTGTAGGCTTCTCGCAATGTAGCTTTTTATTTTTAACAGCCTGGCGTTTACGTTTTTCCTTGTTGTTACACAATATCGATGGCCAAGGCATGCGCGCTTAATATTTTCATCTAGTCCACTGGCTGCCCTCGGACCAATAGTACAATGCACGCCGCTCTCATTCAGTCATCTATTTTGCATCCGTTGAAATTGCACAACTCTAGTCATCCCTTTGCTGAAAAATTTGTCTTAGAATTTAACTTCCTGGAGAGCAGATAAGAGTCTTCTAATACTGTTAATTACCTCATGATATTTCTCCATTGTATAATTATCGGAACTAATTTTTTCCTATCAATAGGTTAAACGAGAATATTTGAAATTGATTCATAGTTAATATAAATGTTAACTTTTTATACACATAATGTGGCAGGCGGTTTTCTAGCTAAGAATATCGTTAACTCTATTGATGTTACTGGTCTTGCTTCTACTTCCTGATAGATAAATAGCGCGGATCGTTTGAACAACTGCAAACAACACGAAACGCAAACTTTACTTTCAGTGAGCTACCGAAAGTTGGAAGTTCTCAGTAGATTTTAGCTTGAAACCATTGTACTTCTGAAATCGTAGTATTCACCAAAGTTTAAAATAACATCTTTATTATTGAAAAGCTTACGTACTTTCACCAAAATAGGTCAAAAACAGATTAAACAGATTTTGCCTTCCTCATATAGAAAAGCTCAGCTCGACGAACTGAACAAATGTATGTAACAAAAATATGCACTCGCTTTCCTCGGAGACGGCTTAACCGATTTTCTCAAACTCCGATTCAAATGAAAGATCTTATGAGCGCATAGCTTGCTATTGAATTTCATCTCAATCCGACTCCCGGTTCCAGAGATACAGGGTGATATGTTCCTAAAAAAATGGAAAAAAATATTCACTCACTTTTTTCATGGATGATTGAACTGATTTTCACCAACCTATGTTCATATGAAAGATTCTATGGTCGCATAGCCTGCTTTTGAATTTCTTTTTGATCCGACTTTCGGTTCCGGAGTTACAGAGTAATATGTAAAAATTAAATTAACCGATTTTCACAAACTAAATTTCAAATGATCTCTAAAAATTTCTAGAACATTTCATTCGAATCCGACTCCCAGTTCCGGAATTAAAGTGTGATAAGTGGAAAATCATGAGTATTTTTTCACAAACGATGATCAAAATCACATAGAAATTCCATAAAACTGACGGATAAATTCTTCTAGTTTGCAAAACTTGATAGCTTATTGGGATATAAACTTAATTCGGCACTACTGGTCCCCTCGTTTTCTGTTCCGGAAGTACCGAAAGTAGTGAAAAAAAAAACTTCATATGTAGAACTCACTTCGATTTCTCAGTGATGCTTGAACCACTTGGTTTCAATTAAAGTTCATATTATCTCAAACACTACTGTGAAATTTCATCCGGATCCGACTTCCAGTTGTGCAGTTACATGCCTTATAAAATGGCAATACAACACCGGTACGCACAGGGATGCCAGGTTCACAGATTAATCTGTGTTTCACAAATTTAAAATTTTCTGCACAGATTTTAAATTTGACATAGATTTTCACAAATTTCTGAAAATGATCACAGATTTTCACAGATTCTGGAAAAAATCACAGATTTTCAGATTTTGGAAATCGAGTACAGTTTTGCACCAAAAAGTACAGAGCTATAGAGGAAAAAGGTATATAGGTTTTGGTTGTGAGACCTTTTTTTTTGCTCACCAAATTGATTTTGATCTGCTATTATGGTACGAGAAACGGGTTTTCACAGACAGGTTTTTGGTTTGATCACAGATTTTTGAAAAAATGATCTGGCATCCCTGGGTACACGACAATACGTGTTGCCACGGAAGAAGAAAACACAACACAAACGATGCGTGCTTTGTTCTATTTCGTTACGAATATCTGCTACTGAATTGTGATTTTGGGTGAAAAAAGTACAATCGAAAGAAAAAAAGAATTTCAATGAATTGAAATTTATTTGAAAAAATAAATATACATAGGAATTTCAAGCTCCGCGATGTGAATGCAATTTTCACAGCCGGTAGTGTAGAGATGTCAATTATAACAATAACAATAATAATTCTACTACATGTTTTATGCTGCTGATTTATACTGTGCAGCTTGTTTAGCTTGACTTACATATGCAAAAGTAACAGAAACGCAGGTTCGCCTCGTTTGTTAGATTTCGTTTAATTAATTCAATATAGGTTTAACTAGGTTCAAAACTGTTCCAATTTGTAGGTCATATTTGTTACTAGCCATACGAACCAACTTCGGCTATTCCAGTCATTTGAATCCGGTTTCGGAAGTATTGAAAATATGTTAGTGATCAAAAACTGCAAAAAGGATCTCACTCACTTTGCTTCAAGATGGCCAAATCGATTTTCACAAACTTATAGATTCAAAGGAAAAGTTTTACATTTTTATATGGAATTCCTGAATTTGTTGTGGATACTACTTCCGGTTTCGGAACTACAGGGTAAACAGGATTTGTAGATTTTGTTAGGTTAAATCGGAACAAACTTACCTATTTCTATTCAATGAACAGTTGTTTTTTCGAATTCCACAGTAATATTTATGATGTTATTAGTAATAGTAATAATCCACTAGGTGGATTCAAATAGGTTTTTTTTAAAGATTTGACTCTGGGCCCAATATAAAATAGAAAAAAAAATCAGCATCTTTTGTATCTATCTGGTCATTAACTTATGCTTTGTTTCATATCACAAATGTTGGCGAATCCAGACCCACAAATGACGCTTGTATAATTTCGAATGTGGATGTGGGCTACAATTGAAATTAGGTTGAAAGTTCGGCGAAATTTTTGAACGTGTTGAGAAAGTTCTTATCTTACTGTCGAGTCGGATTGGATACAATTCTTCACACGATACATCCCGGGAGATAGCATCATCCGCAAACACCACCGCACACACACCTCAAAACCCGTTTAGATAGTCCAAAAAAAAAAGAAAAACACTCATTCAACTGCTATAATGATAAAACGGAGAGACATTTGACCTACATTGCTTCCTTCCGAAAACACTCACCTGGAAAAACAAGACCGCATAAAAAAAACTCCACCAACTCGAATAAGGAAACACACCTCACTTGAGCAGTCCCAAAGGGCACAAATGCCATCAGGATAGTGGTGGTGGTGGTGGTGGTGATACATGGAGGCGTCCCACTGCTAGAAACGGGCCATAACTATAACAATAATGTTGATTCAATCTAATCCCATTAAAAATATAATACGGATGAGGGTTGCTTGTCCTTTGTCGTTCGATGTAGATGAGATTGGCAATAATGCTGCTGTTGAGCACAGTTTGAGACACAAATGCCAATCCAGCAGAACGCTTTCCTTACGAGGGGGAGGAAGTAGGAGGTGGAGAAACTTCGATGAAAGACTAAGATTATACAGTCTCCGTTAATAGGAAGTGATAAATGTAGATCATTTTCGCCGTCCCAAATTGATTTCTTTCGAAGATTGGATACCATTAGATTGATGGCCCCATTGGGAAGCGAAACAACGCGCCAATGCTTCAAACTCCAAATAGAGCGGTTTATTTCAACAAAGGGATTCACAAACTAACTCCAATGCCCAAACACACACACACAAATACACTAGGGAACGAGGGAACGACCGCATTTCCACCCGATTGAGTTTCTATAGTCCGAAACCTTCCGGGAACTGAAGAACAAAGCCTGCCGATTGTTTCGCTCTTCGGGGACAGCGAGGGATCATTAGTGGAGAAATGGGATGCATTTAATTTTTGTCGTTCTAATCGTGAACTGTTATGCAAGGCTTCCTAAACCCAGGCCCTTCGGCATATGCCATTTGGCCCAAATGATCGAGAACGCGACTAACGAATGTGTAAAGGATTTTTCTCCAAAAAAGGCTCAACCGAGTCGTACTCATATGAAACGGGAATTCAGAAATGATAGTTTTCCTTTGCGTTCTTTGCATTTTGCTCGCCTTGAAGCCTATGTTCTGAAAACTGCGAAAAAATTACCCCAAAGACGGGACTCGAACCCGTAGCTTTCTCCTATCTGGGGTAATCGTTTAGCTAATTAAACTATCCTTCATGTGAAAAGCACGAAGAAACAGCCTATGTTAACTGAAAAGAAGAACGGTAAACCTGAAGGCTGAGGCTGAAATAGACATGCGATGCGATGTGTAGATACTGCTGACGGAGGGGATATGACTACAATTGACCTGCCTTGGCGTCCGAGTACAGCTGAACATGTCCGGTTCGTTTGTTCAATAAGGCTGTTTCTTCGCGTTTTTCAAATGCAGGGTAGTTGAATTCAAACCAAATTCAAGGTTCGAGCTCCGTCTCTGCGGTAACTTTTTCGCAGTTTCATTTCGAATTTTAGAATTTTGGATATTAGAAATATGGGATTTGAATATGTGATTTGAGATTTATAATACGCATGAAACTTGTGATCAAGCAGCAAAGGAACTCAAATATTGAACTAAATATCTGACAAGGTTATAGGAATTATTAATTTGTCTTTGGGGATTCAGAGTTCAGATTTTGTAATTTTGGATCAGAAATCGGGCTTGGGAATAAAAAAAAATTTGATTCGATATTTGCTATGTGAAATGTACCGTGGAATTTTATGTACCTGAATTAAGATTTCATACACACTTAAAAAAACCCTGTGATTTTACATATTATTAGATGCACATAAATGGAGCATCGAAGCTCACGCAAAATTACGTGGAAGTACATTTAATATTGTGTCTAAAACTCCATGCACACGGAACGACCGAAATCAGCATTTTCGCGAAAAATTTAGTTGATTTGCTGATTTTAGTTAGTTATTTTTTGAGACAACTAAAAAAAACTTACTTTTGCTGATTTAGATTTTTTATTCTCATTCCCTTAATAATAATAAAATATTTGTTGAAATGACTATTTTTTTTAGTTGAATTCACAAATTAAACGTACTGTCATTTCTTAGCTAAGGCACACTTCATATCCAGTCAACTAATTTTTTAGTTGAATTAAAAAAATATAATGTTGTTTTCAACCAATATGAATGGTTGAATTGGCTTCTGCAATCTGCAGCTATATGGCGCCCTGTCACCGAAACGGTAACACCTTAATGACTACTAGCCACTAGATGGCACACTACTGCCGAAAAAAATTCAGACGCGTTGTCTTTTCTATATTGGCAGGTATAAATACGATGTTGTGTTGGAGAAAAAGACATAAACGAAACGTAAACATCTTTTTGAATTTTTTTTCTTCTAAATCACTGTTTCTTCATTCTCACTGAAAACTTTGAGCACTCGGAAAACAAAAACCGAATACAAATAGTACACCGGACGGCGCAGCTCGGAAGGTTTGAAGATACATAAAAAACTTCATCACAATTAGAGTGAAACATTCGAAATTCACTTCACTGTTCCGCGTAAAAACATTATTACGCACAATCGCTTCAAGTGCGCACAAATTCTGAATAAATACGATTTCCACTAACAGTTTACGACATTTTTACATATCGGTTTAGAAATTTTAATAAAGATATAACGAACACATGCGAAAAACATCAAAACAATGTTCAAGCAGTTTCAATAAGACTGTCCTTTTTAGCTTTTTAATGGATTGTTTTGCTTTGACACTTCTCATGAGTTTTTGGCTAATAAACTTGTTAATAATACCCATTTCAGTTTCGGTTTTTTTGTGCTGTCCTTCAGTAATGATGGTGATAGATAAATAGAAACAAATTTTCTGATTTTAATAACAAAATTAGTTGTCAATGAGAATTTCGTGTTGGATTGAAATATTGCTGGTTTGAGTCCAGGATATTCACCAACTAAACACATTCTCTAAAACTAAGAGTTTTTTCAGCAAAGTAAATTCTCAATTTTAACTAATTTTATAGTTATTTTGGAAATTTTGTTGTTAAAATCAACTAATTCAAAAACAGTAATACGAATTAGGCGCAGAGCTGATTTCGGTCGTTCCGTGCATGAAATTCATCGAAATAAAAAAAATAATATTGAGAGCAAACGTCGCGACCTGAACCGAGAATCATTGGATCGCAAGTACGTCTGTTAATCGACTGAGCCACAGAAGCATGCATCTGCTTGGCTGGTAAAAGGTGCATTTAAATTCAGACAGTCGCACCCGCCAGCAGAACGCAAGTTACAGTCGAAACCAGTAAAATTCAAGCTCATCTAACATTAAGTCATTACAAATAAAATCATCCGTCATTTGACAAATTAGGTCTTTATGAATTACATCGTATGAGGGATTAGGTCACCTGTAGAATTCAAATTTTTTTGGTGTGTACTTCAGAGTCTCGAGATTTGTGAATTGAAACCTACGAATTAGCATCTGCATTTTTTAATTGAATTCACCGAGTTCAGAATATAGTATTCGAAATATTTGGATTAGAATATGTTTTTCCATAAGTCGATACCATTATTTAGCATGGAACATCATTTCTTAATAGCATTCTTTTAATAATAAAAATTCAGTTCGCTTTCACATCTCATCCAAGTCAGTCGCTATAACAAAACCGCTTACGTTCGGGACCAAGTACAGTATTGTGTAGTGAACAATGGAAAGATCTCGAAATGAGTGAACCAAACGAACAAAAGCTACCGCCGACACGAAAGAATACAATTGTTGTTGACTTCAGGCAGTGCAAAATTCGACCTTCGATACGAGAACTTGAAGGTTTGCTTAAGGTGCAAATGCATCTTGACATTAAACGTGTGCATTTACTTCAATGCAATAAGGCAAATAATGTTGTTTACGTCCAGTTTTTTAAAGAGTTGGATGCAATTCAATTCGCAAAAGACAATAACAATGTGCACTATGTGGAGCACGAGAACATTAAGTACAACATTCCAGTATATATGGAAGATAGTGCTATAGAAGTGCGTGTGCATGATCTTCCCTCAAGCGTCACCGATTCTTATATTCGCAAAACTATGTCGCAATACGGAGAGATTCTCTCTATCGAAAAAGAAAGTGGAAGAACTTTTTCCCCGGTATTTCAAATGGCGTACGTTTGTTACGCATGCGCTTGAGGAGGCCTACACCTTCTTATGTGACATTCGGTTAGGATACAAGAATCCCGTGCAAATCACTTGTTACATATGACAATCAGATGGTCACATGTCAATATTGCCAAAAAGCTGTTCACTACGGTAAGCCATGTGATAAATTGGACAAGGAGACAACCACACCAAAGGACAATGGTGCTTCCTTCACACCAACCCCAAGCAACCCCAGTACATCTGTGAGAGCCACCAACAACAATGAGGCAACGAAACCATCAGTATCCCCTATAGTACAAAGTACACCAGCTGCAGTTAACAACTTACCATCCAACTAACCAGCAACTGCAACCAATGTACAACAAGGTGCATCTACAGCAACTTTCAGCGAGCCCAAGACTACGATCAACAAGGAAAACGAAAATAAAACGGATATCACACACAACACCGACGATGAAGCAATGGATGATGAGATAAGCCGCGGACGAAGTGACCCCCGATCCTCGTTGGATGGAAATTGAAACTCATCTCCCTCTAGAAAAAGGGTGACAACGAGATCCAATAGCAAAAAAAAAATTTAAGTAACAAAAATGTAAGCTAATCAGCCTCGTAAAGCTTTTACGCAGGCTAAGGCTAAGGTCAGAATAAAAATTTTATTATAAAAAAAATAATAAAAATTGTTAACTTTCGAGTCACTAGGGAAACAATATATGTACTGGAATAAAAATAAACATCACCACGCGTCGGACGTCGCTACCGCTCGTTCGGTCATAGCTAAATCAAAGAAAACGCGAACGGTAAACGAAGCGGTTACAGGTTTTGTATGCGAAAAGTTGCTTCCGACGGCGGGTTGATTTCGGTTTGATGACTGCGCCACATCAGTTATTTAGGAGACATATAAACAAATAAATATTTTTGAAAAATTGCTAGAATTTTTATTTTTTCAATTAATTATGTGATGTTTTCGAAATTACTCTTTCGACGAAATGTCCCTTTCGACGAAATGACCCATTCGACTTTCGGCAGAATGGCTTTCGGCGAAATTTCCTGCTCCCAAATGACATAGCAGCCTTATTCATGACATTTTGCCTGGGTTAGAACTCAGTAAGGTTCGTTTTTAGCAAGATAATCGTTCGAATATGACATGGTATGGTATATTAGAAAGATAGCAGTATTGTCGAATTCAAAACAATTTTATAATTTAAACTGTTTACAGCAATAATTGCTGAAAAAACGGAGCTTCTCACACCCATGTACAATACGAATCAGTTTGTTGAGATCAGCAAGTGTCTGTGTTTGTGTGTGTGACAAATGATATCATGATATAAACTAATTTGATTTGATAAATAAAGCAGTGGTTTTGACAGTTGCCCCTTGAAGTTTTTGAACACTCTTCAAGCAACGTGACCTTCAACCAGTTTTGCGGTCACTACTTTGGGATTGATTTCGTATTTGGGAATTCACTAAACTGCATGAAAAATTACCTGGATCAAACCGTATGATAACATATTGCACATCTAAATCTTGAATTAAGCGGGCCTCTGCATGTATGTTCAGAACATAGAGTCATAAATCTCAAAAAATACTAATGTTAAACCTCCGTCCAACAAACATTTTTACACTTTCTATCTGACTGATGGGTCTGACCAAACATTTACGTATATTTTCCGGGGAATGTTCAATCATTGTACCCCTTTCAGAGCTTAAAATTGTCACACATTCTCAATGAAAGAATCCAATCCAATATCCTCATATTCTTTTCTTTATTGTTACATTCGTAAATAGCGGCCCTTACACGTGACAATATTATTGTCAATCCAAAGTATTGTTAATACCATCAATGATAACATGAGTCCGAGTTTTTCAAAAAATTCAACCATTTGGCGCTTTAAAGAGTATAACAGTTTATCTCTGGAGAGAAAGTGTTGTCGGATTGATGAGCAGTTTTGACTTTTTGGCAATATTTTCGTCAATCCAATGAAGTTTCAATTACACAATCAAAAGTATTGTCAGTACTCCTTGTATTGACAATAATATTGTCTCGTGTAAGGGCCGCTAAAAATGCGGACTCAAGTTACCAAGTCAATTGGATTGACGGTATTGACAATACTTTGGATTGACAATAATATTTTCACGTAGCAGCCCCTACACGTGAAAATATTATTGTGAATCCAAAGTATTGTCAATAACGTCAATCCAATTGACTTGGTAACTTCCGTTCGCATTTTTGGCGGCCCTTACACGAGACAATGGGCCGTATGAATAAAATGTAGTAAAGTCTGTTGTTTGTAGTATCTTCTCAAAAACATACTCCACAGAGTAAAACACGTTTGGTTTGGTTTAATTATTCTACTTCACTTTATCAGCAAACACACGAGTAGCAACCTCTGGAGCTACCTACCGAAAAATTGTAGTAAATACTACATGTTCGAACGTTGTTGTGTAGTAAAGTCTCTGCTTTTGACAGGAACGTGATCCACATGTAGCATTTACTACCGAAATTCAAACATGCTACGTTTTATTCATACGGCCCAATATTATTGTCAATACAAGGAGTAATGATGCACCGACACCAGAACAAACGAAGAGAGACGACGCATGTTCGATTCTCATTGAAATAAAGAGAGAGTATAATTGCCAACGTCACTCTTTCCTCTATGACAAGACGAAACCTAACTAACGTTTGCAGGGAGAATAAACTGAATTTAAATTCTCATTCTTTCATCGATGTATTGCAAATCTGTGACGCTTGGCTATAAATAGTGACATAAATATGACAAATCAAAGTAATTACATCACAGAACCTCTTTGGAAACCAAAACTACTACAAATTCAAGCACCAACAGGTAAAAGTCATTGTGAAACCTTTTTCTGACATTTTCGATTCTCAACGCTTCGGTTGAATATCGACACTGCATACTACAGCAAATGGCTGAAGGGGCAAATGAAAGAAAGAATACAATTTTGAAACTACTGTTCCGCTTATGTCATTGACTGGACATGGACTTCGTCCTCACAGTTTGCAAGCGAAGCTGAGGGTGACATTTCTCGTCATTTTCGTCTATTTTGAGTCAATGAAAATGACATTTATTTGCTCTGAACCCCTTCTATTAAATTCTTTTTTCATCTACTTTACAATCAAGGATTATTTATACCTTTCTCATATAGAAAAGCAATGCAATCACTTTTGAACTTTAGAACGGACTGCCATATACCATTCGACTCAGTTCGTCGAGATCACAAAATGTCTCTGTGTGAGTGTATGTGTGTATAAATGTCTGTGTGTATGGAACAAATAATGTCACTTGTTTTTCTCAGAGATGACTGAACCGATTATCACAAACTCAGATTCAAATGAAAAGTCCTCTGGTCCCATAGACTGCTATTGAATTTTATCCCAATCCGACATCAGGTTTCGGAATTACAATGTATTATGTGCAAATCTATGAGAAAATGCGCACTCAATTTTCTCGAAAATTTCTTAACCGATTTTTACGAACCAAGATGCGGTATTACAGCACGACAAGTGGAAAATTTTCAATTTCATGAGTATTTTTTCACAAGCGATGACCAAACGAGGTGCGAATTTTTATTAAGCTTTCTGATAAATTCATCTAGTTGGCAGATCTGATTAGTTGGTGGATATATAAACCTACTTCGAGACTACTAGTTTCCGGTTTCCGCTCCCGAGAGCACCGGTTACAGTGAAGTAAAGCTCGAAAAACGAAACTCACTTCGATTTCTCAGCAATGGTTGAACCGATTTTCAAGAATTATGATTCAAATTGAAGCTCTCAGTGTCTTAAAAACTACTGTGCAATTACATCCAGATCTGACTTCCGCTTCCGAAATAGTAGGGCGATGAGTATCAAAACTTTCAAACTGTCATACAAAATTATTCAAAACCGGTACGCATCGGTACGTGCTGGCACGGAAGAAGAAAACACCACCGCCTGGCACACAGCGTGCCTGGTTCAATTTTGTATAGTATGCAGGGCTGACACATTTAAATCTATATTAACTTGATATAACTCTTTACAAATTGAAAAGGTTATGGTAGTTTATACCCGAAGAAAGTTTTTAATTTTATTTAAGTTTGAAAAAAAAATTGTTGACAGAACTTCCAAGTGATGTTTTTGAAATTATAAGTAATATGAGAAAGGCATTTTTACATCAATAGGTTGATTAAAAGTTTTTCCCACATTGAAGACGCACACGCGAGGCTTGAGCTCTGAGAGACTCTCAGCATTGTATATTTCTTTACAGATATTTATCTGATGACACCCGGTGAACGACCAAAATTAGGTTAAAGCCGGGTATAAATAAACGATATAAAAAAAAAATCTGATGACATTTTTAGGACCATGATTAACTCTTAAATGCGTAAATGTAGTTTTAAAACAACATCCTGGAAATGCTTGAAACTTCACATTTACGCGTTTCATGCATTATATCGAATCAAAAAATGTTTAAAAAATCAACATAGCGTCTTTAAGGGTACGTACGTAGCTGTAGATTGAACTTAGAGGAGTAAGTAGTGTCACGAAAATAAAATATCCACAAATTTTTCTTTCAAATTATGATAAAAAACGATATTTTATTCAAACTAAAAATTGATCCTTTATTGTACGAGGTTAAACTTGAGCATAATGGAAACCGGATGAAATTTAAGTTATTCCTTCACGAATTCTCGAACTTTTGATCGATCGCTCTTCATCAAGTTCCGGACAATTTTTTGAACTTCTGCATGCTCCCTGCTGCCTTACCAGTCTTCTTGAAGACCCTCTTCACGATTGCTGAGGACAACTTGGTGGATTGATATTTTTCTCAACGAAATTTATACCCATAGTGGCATAGTGAGCCGACGCTAAATCCGACCAAAACAGTGAAGGTGTACTATGCTTGTACTATGGCAGCAATCTCTTCTGGAGACACTCAGATCGATAGATTTCATGCATTTATAGTTCCGGTAGTGTCAAAAATGGTTGACTTCAAACCACAGGAACATATTACTTGCCATACCAGTATCTTTCGACCGAGTTTCTCTACTTAAATCGACCTGTCCGCATCGCTCGAATCCTCCCCAACGACGACAGTGAAGTATTGTGGACCTGGAAGGGTTTTTGAGTCCTCCTGTACATAAGTCTCATCGTCCATCAAAACGCATGCATCCGGACACTACAAAAGACGCGAATACAATTTCCGGGCCCTTGTTGCTGCTTGTTTCGAGATTCTCTATTTCTTGTAGGTCTTCAGGTGATATCGCCTCTTGATACGCTGGATCATTCCGACACTCGTTCCTGCTTTTTTTGGCCAAATCACGTATTGACATTGACTTATGATCATGATTAGAGATACCACTTTCTGGTCCAGTTTCGGGTTGGAAGAATCGGGTTTTCTGCCTCTTCCTGGTAGCTCATCCAAAGAATAGTGTTCCCTAAACCTATTAATGATGTTTTAAACACTGACATGATGAATTCCAAACCGCTTCGTCAATTTTCGCATAGTAATACCCTTCTCACATAGCCATGTGTCCACAACCTTAATTGTCACTTCCTTTTCAATACGCGACATTTTCGAAAACGCAGAATATCAACCGCACAAACAAGTAAACAAACGAAAGCTGACAGCCAAACGCACAGCATGCTGTGATCGGAGCATAAAAAATCAGCACAAATACATGCGTACAACACAAATGTACTACTTTTTTCCAACGAAAACAAATCGAACAACCTGGATCAGTGCGGTAAAATTTCATTTTCAATCGAATAATATAAGATGAAAATGAAATTTATGGCCGCTAACCGTCAGCATATCCCTACTAATTCATTTGACTTTTGCTGCCATTTTCAAGTGAAGCTCCCGGAATTCATGGTCAGTTGATTAATCGTACCTAGTCATTTGAAGTTTTGCTAGCTCAGTTTCGAGTGCCAAGTAGTCTAGCTCCTTCATTGCCTTCGCTCTTGGTAGTAAGCAAGTTCGAACGAATAGAATTATAAATGGAGTAAAGTATTAAAAATGAAAACTGAAGGAGGAAACAATTAATTTATGTGTATTCTGTGATTAATATTTCAGCTATCTGGTTTGTCTTTCATCTATTATCTTGAACCAATTCGAATGTTTACATGAACCTCATTTGAAGGCCGCTCTCACACTATTGAAAGAGATATTTTGTTACTTCAAGAGATCAACTGACGGTGGTTAAACTGAGCCTCGATTGAACAGAAACGAGTGATGAACTGAATGCTGCCCGTTCGGGCCGTCAGCAAACATTGTGTGTGTCAGAGAGTGAAGTTTACTGCATTAGCGAGATCGTCAATGTGTTCCACATTCAGTTTCAGTTGAATTGAATGAAGTTTTACAGAACTGACCTGGATAGTAGGTTGAATATATTGGGGCATATTTAACATATTTAAGTGATTTTTAATTAATTTTCACTTGTATGATTTGCGACGCTTTATAAAAATATAGCTCTGTAACTCTGTATTTATATAAAAGACGACCAAATTTCAACGCATTCACGGTAGCCGGCTACCCAGAGCAATGAACATGTGATAATATTATTAGAATATTTGCTATCAAAGAAGGGATCTTATTTACATAGTTTCAGAAATACAGAGGATTGCTCAGTTTCTAGTGGTAACATGCACCGAACTAACCAAACACGATTGTCATGAGAATTTTATTGTACCGTATTAGTACTCTACAGTTTTCATCAGTCAATGTACTAAAGATAAGTTTTCAGTAACGCTAGTTTCTGTCTGCTTCCGATAAGTTTTCTTTAAGGAATACATTGAAAACTTCATTACAACTCTGATTGCCCCATCAATGAGTCAAAAACTAAAACTTTGTCCGTCCTTAGTGTCTGTTGTCCCACTTTTACTTCGATATTGTCAGTACGAACGAGAACAGTGTTCGCCTGCTAGGGCATTTCATGAAAACCATAACCATAACTGTTGTTCAAAAACTACATCAAAAGGCTCTAAACCGAACCGTATTACTTAGCGGTAGTTAAACTGGAAAGTATACCGTGGTTCGAATTCAATTGCAAACGTAGTAGTGTGTAGTGCTCTTGCGGGGATTCCATTCCGGATAAATTTTCCAAACACTCAACTCTCGGGTTTGTCTTCTTCTTCTTCCTACGATTGCTTTAACGCCCGAGCTCTTCAGAATCACTTAACCCAGTTTAGCTCCCCATCGATGGATGCACAGTGTGCACACACATTGAACGAACGAGAGTCGCAAGGCTAATCTGTTCCGAGCTCTCTCACCAACCAAACGGGTTCCTGATTGAACCGCCGAGCCAATTCGTCAGTAGATTCACTGGATAAAAAGAAACACACATACACAGTTCGACAGTCAGTCAGTCAGTCGTTCGTTCGTCTGGCCGGTATTAGGATTACGAAAAATGAAGCTGGTAGGGGGTTTGACTGTAGAGCCAGGCGTTCGTCGGCGGAGACTTCTTCTAAGACGCAGACGACGGCGGGGTTTGTTTGTACAAGTGTTCAATCGATAACGGGATGAAAAAGTGCAGCACGATTTTTTTTCACTCTTCAGTCGATATTGTGTACATTCTATCTTCTGATGAAAGGATTTGATCACTGTGCCATCGACGACTACGACGATGTTGTTTTTTTTGTTATGATGAAATTATTTCAAATATCTTCAAACTATCCAAACGAAACGAAACGAATCAATGCGGAAGTAAATTTTGCTCGGACTAACAATTAATTGCGAATTCTTTGCCCACTCCGCCCACGAACGGGCTATCCAGGAGCCGAATCAGGACATCCCGGCAGTGACACGCCATGTCGTTACATCAATCTGCCCGAGTATGGCTCATTTATTTTTCATCTAAGTTGTTCCGACAAAGTCGAACTGAAAACTAGAGTGCATCCTGGCAGCTGTTGCACGATCAGAAAAGACCGACTGCTAACATTGAGTTTGAAACAGTGTTTTCAATTATTTTAATTTATTCCACCTCGAAGCATGGGATCTCTTGGCCCCATTTGCCTTGACTTTGACTTTGACAGCGAATAGTTTGCTCGACGTCGACGACGACGGCGACGGATGTTGCTTTCCGATGCCGAGAGAGAGAGAGCGTTTCGGTCGAGACATTGCATTGCGGAAAAGAAATTGCTTTAATTAAAGTGCAGAGATTAAAACTACGGTAAATTAAATTGGTTTTTGTTTTTTCAACCCCGAGATCGGATCAAGCTTCGGAAAAGAGAAGAATCCCTTAACTGACTGACTGAGAGCTGGTGCGACAGCTTCGGAACAAAGTTCATTAGATTGATTGTAGCTACACCGGATTGAGACGGACAGAAAAAAACGCTCGATGGTGTTCATCAGGGTCAAACACTCAAACCGCTGCAGATGCCGTCGCGATTGGAAACTGTGAATTGAATTAGATTTCAAATTAATTTCTTGGTGTTTCGAAAGGTAAGAGTTTACCGCGGAACTTGGAGCAAGCAGAGGCAACTAGATTTGATTATATCTATATAGGAAGCTCAAACTGAAACGGGTGTTGATCCAAGACTTCGATCGGTTGCCAGGAGGAAAGGTTCCAAACAGCGAAGTAACAAATGGTTGCTTTGTTCTATCAACCAACCTTTCCTAGCGTTACTGGCTAAAGAAATATTCGTTTCATTGGCTTTCCCCAAGGCGCTTAATGAACCAACATTAGGATGGAATATTATTATTTCACTTTTTCGGTCTGCTAACGGCTAACGGCGAGGAACAAAGAGCTGAAACTGGACGGGATCCCGGGCTTCAAAAGAAATGGCACAAAAACCACAAAGCAATCTATTCCCCGTCGGTTGTTCCACAGTTCGTCCATCGCGCCGGAAACCGATGGCGATAAAGAAAAACAAGTTCCGGACAGCTGATACAGCAGTCTGAGCAGTACCAATTGACCAATTGTGACGTTCGGTGAAAGAAACTCATTAGCATTTTGATTAGCGACTGTCCAATTCCATGTTTTACTGTGACTACTTTGGCACGACGGAACACGAAGCTCGCGGCGATTCGATCGGCGACTGATTCTTCCGCATAATTGGAATTAGAAACTGCTTGGAATAACTTCGAATCCATCGAAGTTTCAGTGGGCTCCAGATCCAACCATTTCTGCGATTGTTCCAACTTCAAACATAAAAATCTGTGATCATTTGTCTACTTATTACCTTTTTCCTTACACCGTTTAGCATTTTAGCATTTTAGCAGTTAAGCCATTTTAGCATTTTATCAGTTGAGCCATTTTAGCAGTTAAGCCATTTTAGCATTTTAGCCATTTTAACATTTCGTTTCATCGTTTTATCGTTTTATCGTTTTATCGTTTTATCGTTTTATCTTTTTATCGTTTTATTGTTTTATTGTTTTATCGTTTTATCGGTTTACCGTTTTATCGTTCTATCGTTTTATCGTTTTATCGTTTTATCGTTTTATCGTTTTATCGTTTTATCGTTTTATCGTTTTATCGTTTTATCGTTTTATCGTTTTATCGTTTTATCGTTTTATCGTTTTATCGTTTTATCGTTTTATCGTTTTATCGTTTTATCGTTTTATCGTTTTATCGTTTTATCGTTTTATCGTTTTATCGTTTTATCGTTTTATCGTTTTATCGTTCTATCGTTTTATCGTTTTATCGTTTTATCGCTCCAGGTAAAAAATAGGGAAAAATAATCGTTTTATCGTTTTATCGTTTTATCGTTTTATCGTTTTATCGTTTTATCGTTTTATCGTTTTATCGTTTTATCGTTTTATCGGTTTACCGTTTTATCGTTCCATCGTTTTATCGTTTTATCGTTCCATCGTTTTATCGTTTTATCGTTTTATTGTTTTATTGTTTTATCGTTTTATCGTTTTATCGTTTTATCGTTTTATCGTTTTATCGTTTTATCGTTTTATCGTTTTATCGTTTTATCGTTTTATCGTTTTATCGTTTTATCGTTTTATCGTTTTATCGTTTTATCGTTTTATCGTTTTATCGTTTTATCGTTTTATCGTTTTATCGTTTTATCGTTTTATCGTTTTATCGTTTTATCGTTTTATCGTTTTATCGTTTTATCGTTTTATCGTTTTATCGTTTTATCGTTTTATCGTTTTATCGTTTTATCGTTTTATCGTTTTATCGTTTTATCGTTTTATCGTTTTATCGTTTTATCGTTTTATCGTTTTATCGTTTTATCGTTTTATCGTTTTATCGTTTTATCGTTTTATCGTTTTATCGTTTTATCGTTTTATCGTTTTATCGTTTTATCGCTCCAGGTAAAAGATAGGGAAAAATAATCGTTTTATCGTTTTATCGTTTTATCGTTTTATCGTTTTATCGTTTTATCGTTTTATCGTTTTATCGTTTTATCGTTTTATCGTTTTATCGTTTTATCGTTTTATCGTTTTATCGTTTTGTCGTCTTATCGTTTCATCGTTTTATCGTTATATCCTTTTTATCGTTTTATCGTTTTATCATTTTATCGTTTTGCCGTTTTATCGTTTTTTCTTGTTATAGTTTAATCGTTTCATCGACTATTTTTTTTATCGTTTCATGACTATTTAAACATTTCTGGCATTTTAGCATTTTTTGGTATAGCAGAATTTTTGGCATAGAAGGATTTCACCTTTCACCGTTTACCATTTTTTACCTCATAGCTAGAAAACTAAAACAAACACTAAAAAAACTAGAAAACTAGAAAACTAGAAAACTAGACAACTAGAAAACTAGAAAACTAGAAGACTAGAAAACTAGAAAACTAGAAAACTAGAAAACTAGAAAACTAGAAAACTAGAAAACTAGAAAACTAGAAAACTAGAAAATTAGAAAACTAGACAACTAGAAAACTAGAAAACTAGAAAACTAGAAAACTAGAAAACTAGAAAACTAGAAAACTAGAAAACTAGAAAACTAGAAAACTAGAAAACTAGAAAACTAGAAAACTAGAAAACTAGAAAACTAGAAAACTAGAAAACTAGAAAACTAGAAAACTAGAAAACTAGAAAACTAGAAAACTAGAAAACTAGAAAACTAGAAAACTAGAAAACTTGAAAATTAGAAAACTAGAAAACTAGGAACTAGAAACTTGAAACTTGATGCTGGAAGCTTAAAACAAATTGTAGAAACAAAATTACCCTATTACCCTATTACCTTATTACCTTTTTACCTTTTTACCTTTTTACCTTTTTAACTTTTTACCTTTTTACCTTTTTACCTTTTTACCTCTTTACCTTTTTACATTTTTACCTTTATACCTTTTTACCTTTTTTCCTTTTAACCTTTTTACCTTTTTACCTTTTTAACTTTTTACCTTTTTACCTTTTTACCTTTTTACCTTTTTACCTTTTTACCTTTTTACCTTATTACCTTTTTACCTTTTTACCTTTTTACCTTTTTAACTTTTTACCTTTTTACCTTTTTACCTTTTTACCTCTTTACCTTTTTACATTTTTACCTTTATACCTTTTTACCTTTTTTCCTTTTAACCTTTTTACCTTTTTACCTTTTTAACTTTTTACCTTTTTACCTTTTTACCTTTTTACCTTTTTACCTTTTTACCTTTTTACCTTTTTACCTTTTTACCTTTTTACCTTTTTACCTTTTTACCTTTTTACCTTTTTACCTTTTTACCTTTTTACCTTTTTACCTTTTTACCTTTTTACCTTTTTACCTTTTTACCTTTTTACCTTTTTACCTTTTTACCTTTTTACCTTTTTACCTTTTTACCTTTTTACTTTTTTACCTTTTTTCTCTTTTTGCCTTTTTACTATTTTATCTTTTTACCTTTTTACCATTTTAGAATTTTAAAATTCAAGCATATTACCATATTAGCATTTTAACATTTTAGCTATTTTATCATTTTAGCCTATTTAGAATTCTAGCCATTTTAGCATTTTAGCATTTGAGCATTTGAGCATTTTAGCATTTTAGCATTTTAGCATTTTAGCATTTTAGCATTTTAGCATTTTAGCATTTTAACATTTTAGCATTTTAGCATTTTAGCATTTTAGCATTTTAGCATTTTAGCATTTTAGCATTTTAGCATTTTAGCATTTTAGCATTTTAGCATTTTAGCATTTTAGCATTTTAGCATTTTAGCATTTTAACATTTTAGCATTTTAGCATTTTAGCATTTTAGCATTTTAGCATTTTAGCATTTTAGCATTTTAGCATTTTAGCATTTTAGCATTTTAGCATTTTAGCATTTTAGCATTTTAGCATTTTAGCATTTTAGCATTTTAGCATTTTAGCATTTTAGCATTTTAGCATTTTAGCATTTTAGCAGTTTAGCATTTTAGCACTTTAGCATTTTAGCATTTTAGCATTTTAGCATTTTAGCATTTTAGCATTTAACCATTTTAGCATTTTAGCATTTTAGCATTTTAGCATTTTAGCATTTTAGCATTTTAGCATTTTAGCATTTTAGCATTTTAGCATTTTAGCATTTTAGCATTTTAGCATTTTAGCATTTTAGCATTTTAGCATTTTAGCATTTTAGCATTTTAGCATTTTAGCATTTTAGCATTTTAGCATTTTAGCATTTTAGCATTTTAGCATTTTAGCATTTTAGCATTTTAGCATTTTAGCATTTTAGCATTTTAGCATTTTAGCATTTTAGCATTTTAGCATTTTAGCATTTTAGCATTTTAGCATTTTAGCATTTTAGCATTTTAGCATTTTAGCATTTTAGCATTTTAGCATTTTAGCATTTTAGCATTTTAGCATTTTAGCATTTTAGCATTTTAGCATTTTAGCATTTTAGCATTTTAACATTTTAGCATTTTAGCATTTTAGCATTTTAGCATTTTAGCATTTTAGCATTTTAGCATTTTAGCATTTTAGCATTTTAGCATTTTAGCATTTTAGCAGTTTAGCATTTTAGCACTTTAGCATTTTAGCATTTTAGCAACTAGAAACTAGAATCTAGAATCTAGAAACTAGAAACTAGAAATTAGAAACTACAAAACTAGAAATATTAGAAAAACCTTTTTTTACCTCATAGCTAGAAAACTAAAAAGTTTTAGTTTTACAGTTTTCAGCAACTAGAAACTAAAAACTAGAGGCTAGAAACTAGAAACAAGGAACTAGAAACTAGAAAGTAGAAACTAGAAACTAGAAACTAGAAACTAGAAACTAGAAACTAGAAACTAAAAACTAGAAACTAGAAACTTGAAATTAGAAACTAGAAACTAGAAAACTGCAAAACTAGAAAAACTAAAAATATTAGAAAAACTAGATAAACTAGAAAAACTATAAACTGGAAGCTAGAAAGTAGAAACTAGAAACTAGAAACTAGAAACTAGAAACTAGAATCTAGAATCTAAAATCTAGAAACTAGAAACTAGAAATTAGAAACTACAAAACTAGAAAAACTAGAAATATTAGAAAAACTAGATTTCACCTTTCACCGTTTATCTTTTTTTACCTCATAGCTAGAAAACTAAAAAGTTTCACAGTTTATAAACTAGAAGCTAGAAAGTAGAAACCAGAAACTAGAAACTAGAATCTAGAATACAGAATCTAGAAACTAGAAACTAGAAATCAGAAAAAACTTGAAATATTAGAAAAACTAGAAAATCTGGATAAACTAGAAAAACTAGAAACTAGAAAAACTAGACAGCTAAAAATACTAGAGAACTAGAAAACCAAAATACTAGAAAACTACAAAACTAAAAAATTAAAAAACTA
The DNA here is from genome assembly GCF_030247185.1 of Malaya genurostris. Taxonomy (NCBI): domain Eukaryota; kingdom Metazoa; phylum Arthropoda; class Insecta; order Diptera; family Culicidae; genus Malaya; species Malaya genurostris. The sequence goes on from NC_080570.1 coordinate 123,447,385, forward strand.
GAAAGCTAGAAAACTACAAATCTAGAAAACTAGAAAGCTAGAAACTAGAAACTAAAAACTAGAAAAACTAGAAAATCTAGAAGAACTTAAAAAACTAGAAAAACTAGAAAAACTAGATAAACTAGAAAAATTAGATAAACTAGAAAAACTAAAAAAGCTAGGAAAACTAGAAAAACTAGAAAAACTAGAAAAACTAGTAAAAACTAAAAAAACTAGTAAAAACTAAAAAACAACAAAAACTAGAAAAACTGGAAACACTAGAAAAACTAGAAAAACTAGAAAAACTAGAAAAACTAGAAAAACACGAAAAACTAGAAAAACTAGAAAAACTAGTAAAAACTAAAAAAACTAGAAAACTAGAAAAACTAGATAAACTATAAAAACTAGAAAAACTAGTAAAAACTGAAAAAAACAAGAAAAACTAGAAAAACTGGAAACTCTAGAAAAACTAGAATAACTAGAAAAACTAGAAGCTGGAAGCTAAAAACATTGTGAACATAAATTTAAAGCTTAAAGAGGGATCACTAAACTTTGTTCAAATTTCACTTTCGAATGTAATGCAGAACACTCCAAAGCACTGTATTTCCCCACTAATAAAAAGCTCATGAAAATGACGTAAAAAAATTATATGTTATTCCAATAAACAACCGAGCCACAAACACCCGATAATTGATTTAACAACGCTGCACTGCCATGCAAATATTTTGACATTGACACTAATCGGAAAGCCGTCACCAAATGCGTGACCAGGGGCAAGCCATATGAGGCCGGAGTCCACAGATTTTTTGTTTGCGATTAAGTATAATTTAATTCCACTTTACGACTGGCCCCGCAATGGCCGAAGTGAAATTGGATTTCATGATTTATGGCTGGACAATTTCCACTTGTCCAGCCTTCGGATTCATTTACATTATCCGGCGGAGGGTGGAAAATATTTATTGGTCTCCGGAATAGCAGGCAAAGAAAAAAAAAACCTGTCCGGAAAAATGATACTTCTTCGTCAGCCCGGTACTTAATGGCACAGCCTGCTTTGATGGACCCCATTTCGACTGGTTTTCTCGAGGAATCTCCGAGGAGAAACACCGAAGGTAACTTCATTACCGAGCCCGAAAGACGCTGCAGGGGTTCGTTCTCCCTTTCTTCCTAATCTCGTGTCGTTTTTCGGCGGGTGTCTTACCGGAGTTCTGCCACGCTCTCCATATCGTATTAGGCAGGGGAAGGGGGAAATATATTCCACCCTGCGCCCCTGGAAGCTGGCGGGATATTATTATTATTGGTACAAATTATGGCTCTTTTCTTGCCTGATGGCAACGGTCGGTAATTGAGGGAAGCGATGTTTTGCGTCTTTGTCACCGACGATCACATTTATTGTTCGACCCGAACTAGCCGCGGGATGTCGTTAAACTGCTTCTTAGTTACATCATTACTGGATGATTGCTGGTTCCGTTTCGGGGGGCCAAACTGCGCCAGTTTCGGGTTTTCTGGGAACCAAACCGGTTATAGGTTCGCATTAATTCGATAAGGAAATTCAATATTATTTTCTTTCGGAACTCAGAAATGATGTTATTGATTTCTGATACTGTTGACGGTCCGATATAATCATATAAAGTGCAGTACAAAGGGTTCATTTCATTCGAGCTAAAACTCGAACATGCCGGACCACTGAAAACTGCTGCAAAGCTAGCCACATGCCAACATAACCTCTCCTGGCGATGACGATGGAAACCTGAAACACCAACAGCTGCTACGTGCCATACTGCAACTGAAACTGCAGAACTGCTTTCCCGAGAACCATCAAGGGACCGGGACCTCAGTCAGTCGGAGGAGAGTCATGAGAAGTTGTCATTGTTCAAAACTGTTGACATTGCACCTTCTTCTTCTTCTTCCTTTCTGGTTGGCGTCACCTCACTTGAGATGACGCCGAATTGATGGCACAGCAACTAAGGCTATATTGCCAGTTAATTTTCGTTTATAGTCCAGTGGACTTTCTTTTCACTTGACTACAAGCGAAAATCTCGCTGTGTGGCTGCGTCGAATCGTCAAAGTACGGCTGAAAATCCTTTCTTTCTTGCGAAATACTCGAATTTTCCCCGGACTAACACGATGCAACGTGCTCACCCGTTGAGAGTTTCACCGGAAGTGTGACATTGCACCGAGCACATAGTCTTTCCATTTTCAAAAGAAATGATTCAGAAGCATTCCTCCGAGATAATTTTCATCACTCACAATCACAATCCAATAACAATAATGAACGATTCCATCCAGGCCGTCATTGGACGCCGGGGGATTGTACGGCACTAGACACTGCGATAAAATGGTCAGTGAAATTCATAGGTTTCGTCCGATGAAACATAGGAAGTTATAATTTCTTAGGATTTAATTTTAAACCCATTCGCATCTCGTGGTTTAGCGTGAGAAACAGTCTTTATTCTAAAAAAAAAAATTCTTAAGTGCATTCAAACACCGAACACAATGCCGGAGCTTATCATCAAATATTGTTGACCATAATTTGACCGGTTTCATGCAACTCTCCTGGTACAACTCAGACGATTTTGTCACTGTACTATCCTAAGTTGTGTTATAGGTGAGTTATGTGAATGGGATTCAGTATGATTAGGTTAGCGTGTAGACCACTGTGGAGAACAGGGAACGAGTGTTAATTTAACATTGGTTGCAACTATACTGACTGAGGAATTCTCTGACTCACCACGGATTCTCACAAGAGTGGTGGAGTAGTGTTAGTAGCGAGTAGCGAGAAAATAATCAAGATTTATCTTGGTAGATAATACGATCTAAGGATTAGAAAACTGATGTTCGTGAGCTGAACGCTCATGTGTATCCGATCTCAAAACGAGTAAAATATAAAAATTAATATCGATTCAAGGCGACCACGTTCTTTTAATAATGAAAAATTATTCTTTAAGATCAATATACAAAAATGAAAATGACAATGTTGTTTTAAAACTTATAGTTTTTTTTTCCTAAAACTCTAGACAGCCGGTTACCGTGAGATAAACATGGAATTATTTTGATAAAGACCATTTTATTTTAATGGTGCCAAAGCATCGATTTCGAACACGTAAAATGTAATGGGGAACAGTTATTTGGAATTTTCGCAGAATTCGGTAATATTTTACCCAATTTTCAACAGCTGACCGTTCGGTATTCAGCTCGGTAATTCAATTGATTGCTGAGCGGTCGGTAATGGAATTTTTGTTAATCTACCAAACAACTACCGAACAGTCCTGTAAATTCAGTGGTGTCAACTAACGGATGGTTCGGTAATTTTTTTCCGTTCGACACGACATTTAAGAAAAAAAAGTGTTCTGTATATTGCAGAAACTTTATGTCTACCTAGCGGTTTATGTTGAATTGCTTGGTAACATAACAGTTCAACATAAACTATTATGTACTGACGAGTCGAAGACGAAACATAAAAAATATATTTTTTGTTTGATTGCAATTAAAATTTAAAATCAACCTAAAAGGTTTTCGGATTTTCTAGATAAATACAAATTTTCATCCATCGATTACTCTTTTCTATTTTGGATAGTTGTATTCATTAATTTTTCACTCCAAAGATTCCAACTTAAGCAAAGAAACCTAGCTTTGAGTAGACCGGGCAATCGAGGCCGTTACAGGTTTGTATGCAAGAGGCCGCCGCTTCTGACGGCGGGTCGGCGGCCAACTCAGCTGGCGTCGCATCGGCAGCTTTGTGCCGCCGAGCCATCTTGGCTTCTGTTATGTGGCTGCGCCACATCAGTCATACAGGAGACATAATAACACAAAACAATAATATGATATATCCGAAATTACCCTTTTTACGAAATGTCCTTTTCGGCAAAATGACCCTGTCGGCGAAATTACCCATTCGGCGAAACGACTTTCGACGAAATGACCTATTTGGTGAAACAACTTTCGGTGAACTGGCATTCGGCGAAACGACTTTCGGTGAAATGGCTGTCGGCGAAATGACCCGCTCCCGTATGTGACAAATAATGTCACTCATCTTTCTCAAAGACGGCTGAAACGATTTTCACAAACTATACCATTTTTGTAGTACCATTTTTGTATTACGATTTGTCCTTTTCCTCATAATAAGCCTCAGTTTCAGCGATTACCTCTTCATTGCTTCTAAATTTTTTACCAGCGAGCATTCTCTTGAGGTCTGAGAACAGGAAAAAGTCACTGAGGGCCAAATCTGGAGAATACGGTGGATGAGGGAACAATTCGAAGCCCAATTCGTTCAATTTCTGCATGGTTTTCATCGACTTGTGACACGGTGCATTGTCTTGATGAAACAAAATTTTTTTCTTCTTCAAATGAGGCCGTTTTTTTGAAATTTCGTCCTTCAAACGCTCTAATAACGCTATATAATAGTCACTGTTGGTGGTTTTTCCGTTTTCAAGGTAGTCGATGAAAATTATACCATGCGAATCCCAAAATACAGACGCCATAACCTTACCGGCCGATTGTTGAGTCTTTCCACGCTTTGGGTTTGATTCATCGCGTGCAGTCCACTCAGCTGACTGTCGATTGGACTCCGGAGTGAAGTGATGGAGCCATGTTTCGTCCATTGTTATATATCGACGAAAAAAATCGGTTTTATTTCGATATAACAGCTCCAAACACTGCTCAGAATCATCAATTCGTTGTTGTTTTTGATCGATTGTGAGCTCACGCGGCACCCATTTTGCACAAAGCTTTCTCATATCCAAATATTCGTGAATAATATGTCCAACACGTTCCTTTGATATCTTTAGGGTGTCAGCTATCTCGATCAACTTTATTTTACGGTCATTGAAAATCATTTTGTGGATTTTTTTCACGTTTTCATCGGTAACAGTCTCTTTCGGACGTCCACTGCGTTCATCGTCTTCGGTGCTCACATGACCAGTACGAAATTTTGCAAACCACTTACGAATAGTTGCTTCGCCCGGTGCAGAGTCTGGATAACACTCATCAAGCCATTTTTTGGTATCGGCGGCACTTTTTTTCATCAAAAAGTAGTGTTTCATCTACACACGAAATTCCTTTTTTTCCATTTTTTTCACAATAACAAAAGTAGCTTCACTCAAAATGCAATATCTCACAAACTAATAATCAGACAGCTGTCAAATTTATACACGTATCTTTTGAAGATTGGTACTAACTGAAAATGGTATGGATTTAATTCTAGTGGCGCCCTCTCATAGAAACGATACGAACTTTTCAGTCGATCTGTTATTTCTAAGATTCGATTTGAATGTATCAAGCCACGTATTTACAATAATAAATGATTGAAATTTTGATTAGTAGCGAGCAGTGTTCTATTTTGTCTGCTAAAAATCTCCGGCATACCGGATTTCCCTGTCATAGACGACGACTTTGAAGGAGTAAGCGATATATATAAAAGGGAAAGCATCGCTCTGATTGTTCAATCGATGCAAAAGCGAAGCTGTTGGAAGCACGCGAATCTTTAAATAGAAGCAAATCGCCATTTCATGAAAAATAACTCAAAATTTTTCTTTCATAACCATCAGACAAAACCCCAATCATGTACGACATTACCATTACCAAAATGCCTGGAAGTTCATTCGAGAAACAATGAAAGAGAAAAAAACAAAGTAATTGCTGCAGTAGGCACCGCCGAATTTTCACCGCCATCTTGGAACTGGTACTACTCGCATGTACAATACAATCACAATCGAGCTGATGGCGTAAAGTGCGCTCTCGGTCGTCATGTTAGGGCATAACCAGACTCACTCGGTACAACTGCAATCTGCATATTCATGTTTGGCAGCAACCAGCAACCGGCATCAATTCCCCTACGAGTCTAGCCAAACCAGCAACCGCGGCTTTCGAGCAAAAGCTCCATAAAGATTTGCATTTCATTTAAATAGATAACGAAGGCGAACATATGTATTCGGTGGTCTACAGTTCATTCAGTTCCATGCGTTGTTTGCCCCTCCCCCTCCAGTCTGGAGAACTGGAACTCAAAGTCGGCCAAACTGATCGCGCCATCTGACATAGTTTTCATTGTTTTTGTTGATTTAGACGTGCCGAATTTATTGTGTTTGGTCATCAGCCCTGTCACCAACCAAAACTTGCGCTCACGAAATTGAAGTACGCCTAAATTTTTTACGACTTGTGAAAATAGCACTTCGCAGCAAAGTGCCATTTTTTTCTATTTGCTCAAATCACAATCTTTAAGCTGTATTGAACTCTGTCAATCTGTCGCAAGCTTCGAATAGTAATTGGATTTTGCTTTCAAATAGTTCCAACTGAATTGCAGAATAGTTGGAATCTGTTGCACGAGTTTGTAAAATTGTGAATTAATATAGTTATTAACAACCATTTTCCATTTCGGAAGCAGAACTCATAAACAAAACAGACCGTGTTTCATTGCATCAAGTTGAACAGCTTCTCGGGTCCTTGTTTCGTGAAACCAAATTGAAACGGAGGCAAACCCCGTACAGTTCTAGCTAATAAAAACTAAAACTTGCTCCTAACTACAGTCGTACACTTACTTTCAGCAGCAGCATCAGGCAACAGTTGAAGCTGTTCGTTTCGATTTGTTTTGCTCATTAGTGAGCGTTTGGTTTGCAAATTTGGCTCCTTGAAGCATTAGCTAAATAGTAGCAATTTGCATTCACGGGGGTGGTACCGGCAGTAGCATACATCCCACTCACCTACAAACCCGACCGCCGTCGCAGTGCAAGTGTATCGGGTTTAGGCGACACGACGGCGACGAACGGCATCGCATGGCCAGCCAGCACACTCGAACTTTCTCGATCCGGATTCAGGAAGACGGAGGCTGGCGGAGCTCGACTCGAGTCACAAAGTGAACACTGCGTGGAACACATCGTCGGATACCGGGAGAAATGGCATCAATTAAAACTTTGCTAATCCGAAATACCCTGCACCAATCAGAACTTCGGTCCCGAAGTCAATGTCGAGCAGGGAACTTCAAAGAGGATCCGGAATATTGTTGGTTGTAGCCGAAAAGTTGTCCTACACTCCGCCGGGGACTTTCAGCAATAAATACTGCAGTAAACGAACGGGACTTTGCTGCATATGCATTTTCTGAAGAGGAAAATTTCTGCATACGCATGCTAATATGCATGTGTTATTGAAAGTTAGACTCTTTAAACTCGATTTAAATTGGCTATCGCTGGATAGTGGATCCGGGCTGCTCACGTGACACAGTCAGCATACAGCAAACCAAAATTAAATCATTGTTTCTTCGTTCTGAAGTTTTCGAAAGTGGTTTACTTATTTTTCATGAGCCGAGGCGAAGAGTTGTTGATTGCTGAAAACTTATTTCAATCTTTACTAAGACCAGAACTTACTCCTTTCTGTTTCCTCACAGAGAATGTGAAAGTTCAAATTAAATTCCTGGTATGAGTTTGATTGCAGAACCGAAGAAATCCGAAATTTTTCAGGTCAAGCAAGTTCGTGCAATAGATTTGAAAATTTTTTTCTTGACTTTGCACTCGTAAATGCAAGCGCTGTCACATTTAGCTGCTGTGGATCTAATAATGATGCAATCAGCTTCAACAATCAGCTTTTGAGAGTTCGCGGATATTGAACTACTATCCCCAATTTAATCAAGATCAATCATTTGAGCTCCACTTCCAAAAAAACATAATGTGTAGATTCAAAGATTGTCTTTTCGACTGAAACATCATAAATGATCACTGCTTTCACAAGCCCGTGAAGAGAAGAAATCATTTCAAGTTCAGCTGATAGGCAATATACATAAGTTTTTCTTCGCCGTGGCATCCACAATACATAGTACTTTAAACCTAATACATTTCGAATATCATATTAGTATTTTGGTATTCATTAGATAATCTAAACACTGTTTTTATCGAGCGAGTTGCTATTATAAATTACATTAACCCTTATGCACTCGAATGGGTACCCGGGTACCTTTTCGAATTTCAAAATAAGAAATTTCTGAGTTAGGTTTAAACTAAGATTCTGCAATTCGGTCAATTCCAAGAACTAGTTGGACCATAACTTCTCATGCTTTGACTTTTCATTTTACAGTAAGGGGGGTCGAATGGGGGGGCTCAAATTTTTTTTATTACGTAAACACCCGAATGGGTACCCGGGTACCCACAAATAAAAATGCTTGTAACTAAGGCAAATTCCATCCGATTTGAATTTTTTCAGTACGGGTAAATTCAGAAATTTATCCACTTTTCGATGGCCGTGTATATTGCTGTAGTAGGTTCTTCTGGTTCCCGTTAATCCGGATTTCCGTAGAATGTTCCGACACTTGTGTTTTCCACCATAAATGTCATTTACTAATTTGAAACTTTTCCAAACCAGCTATTTGAGAAAGGCCGTACCAAAATGAACCTTTTGTAGAAAAATGACGTCATCTAAAGGGTAGTTGGCCTATTCTGGACTTACTCTCATAGAACGAAAAAAAGGAAATATAAATGAGAACGAAACTGTTTGGGAAGTAACTTCGTGATGTTTCGAAATGTTTGTTGCCAGAATTAAAAATTGTATTGCGTGCTCCTCGCAATAGGCCTGAAGTACATAATAATTTTCAAACTGAAGATAAGAAAGTGAAGTATATAAGGGAACATACATAAAGTACGTCACGCGTTTAGGGGGGAGAGGTTTCAAAAATACGTGACAATACATGGTGAAAAGATTGAGAAATGCTCGACAAAGGGGGAAAGGAGTGGTAGAAAAATTCAAAATTTTATGTTACGTACATAACGGATGCCCCCTGAAATATATAAACATAACAACTCAGCATAGCACTTGATTTCATATAGCAATTCTTAGATAAGATTACAAAAATACGTGAAATCCGTGTATAAATGCCTCGATGTCGGAACTCATTTAGGATATCCGGGTTCCTGGGAACCAGGAGCACCATGTCCATCTTTATGGGTACCAATCCCAAAGAGCTTAAGTTCCTGAATCCAACAGTGCTAAAATTACTTCAATCGGTTGAAAAATGCTCAACTTACAGCGATTTAAAAAAATGGGTACCCGGGTACCCATTCGGGTGGTTAAAGGTGTTTTTTTTTTCGAGTGCACAACGGTTAAATAAAATACATTCATTTTGTACATGATCTTGTAACTATTTCAAGTTTGTTCGTATCAGTTCATCACTTTTATTTAATATTGGCTATTGGTTGAACTCATGGAAGAGAAAACAGTCTAACATAAAATAAAATTTAAATTGGAACTCCGATGGATATAATGAAATGATAAAGAAGTTTCATGTATGTAAGGTCACGACAAGCAAGAATATCGCGAACTGGGATGTTGGGTAGTCCACCTTGGGTACGCAAGGAATTTATTAGTTGAGATCTGACATCACGATACTCCACGCATGTCCAAACGACATGATCAATATCGCGATAACCTTCGCCACATGCACAATGATTAGTTTCGGAAAGTCCAATTCGAAGGAAATGTGCATCTAACATGTAGTGATTGGACATGAGTCTGGACATCACACGAATGAAATCTCTACTCACATCCAGTCCCCTTTGAACCATGCCTTTGTCGATATTTTAGGAATAATTGAGTGCATCCACCGACCCAGATCATCTTCATCCCAAGAAGCTTGCCAGCTGGCAAGTGTCCTATGGCGAGACGCGCTATAGAATTCAATCGATCTCTCATAAATTTCACCCTCAATAGCACCACGTTTGGCTAAAATAACGACTCTTTTATTGCCTGGAATGATAATTATGGTTCAATATGTCGTTCAGGCAAGAAAAACGGTTCATTTTTGCCAGTAGCGTTTGAGCGAATGGCTTCAATTGCACTCAGACTATCTGTGAAATGGAAATAATGGTTTGGAGATAATGTGACGATTACACTCGAACTATAATGAACCTTGCTGCTAACTCTGCTATATAAACAGATTCCACGCACTTCGCGCTGCATGGATGTGTCGAAAAATAGAGTTGAGTCAGGGACATTTAAGAGGCTGACACGGATAGGAATATATCTTGAAGGGTTGATTTCCTGTGATATATGGTTAAAATCTACTCTCATGAATCTTGTTTGAGATTGCAGCTCAACTAGCCTTCGAAGTTATTAATAACCAGAGAATTCAGTACCTCACATCTTATTAGCAGTCGCGATGAAAGCTCCCAAAAAAGATCCTTCAATGGAAGAACTCCCGCCAGAACTTCAAGACTCATTGTATGTGTCGAATGCATGCACCCTAAAGCAATTCGCAAACAACGATACTGAATTCGCTCCAGTTTGATAATATGAGAGTTTACAGCGGAACGAAAGCAAACGCATCCATATTCCATCACTGAAAGTATCGTTGTCTGATACAATTTTATTAGATCTTCCGGATGAGCACCCCACCAATTGTTCGGAGAAAATTTACTCTTTGTTGGCATTTTGTTCTCAGTTCTAATGTCAGTAATGGAGAGGACCACGAGCATTTGGAATCAAACCACACCCCGAGGTATTTGAAAGTCAAAACCCGTTGGATCATTCTTCCCATCATATGGATCATGCTTTCTTGAAAAGACGACCAGCTCTGTTTTCTCCGCAGAGAATTCTATACCCAGATGAACAGCCCAAACGGACAAGTTATCTAAGGTATCTTGCAATGGTTTATGCAGATCAATAGCTTTGGGTCCAGTGACTGAAACTACGCCATCATCTTCCAATCGTCATGGGGTTACAAGACAGCTGTCAATGTCATTCACGTAAAAATTATAGAGGAGCCTACTGAGGCATGAGCCTTGCGAGAGACCCATGTAGCTAATTCTGAATGTTGCCAAATCGCCATTTGAAAAATACATGCACTTCTCTAAAAAAAGGTTATGCAAATAATTATTTATAACCGGTGGAAGTCCATGTTGATGGGGCTTGTATGAAAGAACATCAATGGAAACTGAATCAAATGCTCCTTTAATGTCTAAAAATACAGATGCCATTTGTTGTTTTTGAGCGAAGGCAATTTGGATGTCAGACGAAAGTAATGCACGGCAATCATTCGTCCCTTTATTTCTACGGAAACAAAACTATTTGACAGCAAACCGTTCGTCTCGACCCAAGTGTTGAGACGTCGAAGAATAATTTTTTCGAACAATTTTCTGATACAGGACAACATCGCAATGGGTCTATATGAGTTGTGATTGGAAGCTGGTTTCCCCGGCTTTTGAATGGCGATAACTTTCACTTGTCTCCAGTCAGGTGGAACAATATTTGGCTCAAGAAACTTGTTGAACAATTCCAACAAACGTCTTTTAGCGAGGCTGGGCAGATTCTTCACCAAGTTGAATTTGATTCTGTCCAACCCAGGAGCGTTATTGTTACAAGACATGAGTGCTATGGAAAATTCCATCATTGAAAAGGGGCTATCAATGGAACCATTATTTGGAAAAGATTACCTAATAATGCTATGCGTAAGAACAGAATCTGAACAAACTTTCCTCGCAAAATCAAATATCCATCGGTTCGAGTATTCCTCACTCTCATTTCCTACGTTACGATTCCTCATTCGTCTGGCAGTATTCCAAAGAGTGCTCATTGAGGTTTCTCTTGACAAACCTTCGACAAAATGTCTCCAATAGCTACATTTCTTGGCCCGAAGTATGCTCTTGTACTTGGTTTCTAAAGTCAAGAAATTTTCAAAATTCTGAGGAGTTCCTCCTCCTCGTTTTAAAAACGTCTTGAAAGCATTTTGTTTCGCGTGCTTAGCATCTGAGCACTCTTTGTCCCACCAAGGATTTGGAGGCCTTCTGTTAGACGATGGACCAAGAAATCGTTTGGTTTGGGCTTGTTCTGCGGCCTCCAGAATCGAACAAAACAGGAAGTCATATTCTTCAAGTGGAGGGAGCTCTTCCATTGATGTTAAGACACTTGAAATATTACTTTGGTATTCAATCCAGTCAATATTTTTTGTCAAATCATATGGAATATTAACTGAATTAGCAATGCCTTTGTTACTGCTAATTGAGATGATGATTGGTAAATGATCGCTACCATGTAAATCAGGAAATACTTTCCAGGTGCAATCTAGTCGAATTGAAGTCGAACAAAGAGGTAAATCTAATGCACTTGGACGTGCAGGAGGTCATTCTAAACGGAACCCCACATCATTCCGTGCGAATTGAAATCTCTTAAAATCAAAAGTGGAGCAGGAAGGGCTTCGACAATTTCATTAAGCTGTCGTTGTCCAACTTGAGCTCTTGGAGGAATATATACCGAAGCAATGCAAATGACCTTACCTTTAATGTTTATTTGACAAGCAACAACTTCTGTACTAGAAGTCGAAGGAATGTTTAATCTATAAAAGGAATAACATTTCTTAATTCCTAAAAGCACTCCACCATACGGGGAGTCTCTATCGAGACGTATAATATTAAAGTCATTAAAATTTATGGCTATGTGTGATGTAAGCCATGTTTCGCACAAAGCAAATACATCACATTTTTGACTATGCAACAAAACCTTAAATGAATCAAGTTTTGGCATGATGCTTCGACAATTCCACTGCAGGACAGTGATTGAATCATTTGCGGCGGATGATAAATTATCCATCAAATGATACAAAACCTGAGAGAACTGGCCATTGAACTGATAACTGTTTCAATAAAGTTCTAGCTATTGGTAGGAATGCCGTTATGACAGTCTTTAGAGGTTCAGAAATATTGAATGCAGCGAAAATCCATTCTACAATTTCCGAAAATTTCAGTAATCCTGTTGGTGAATGTGAAATGGAGCCCACTGGATTATTGTCTTTTCTTGAGCTAGTTCCTGGATTGGTTTGTGAATTTGACAAACCAGGAGGCACAGTTTTTGGTTTTAAATATGGCTTTTTAGATTTAACACGGGGATCTTTTTTTGAAGGTGTAATTTTAGGTGTCTTTTTTGGTATTTTGTGGTTTGTTAATCTCCTCTTAACAGACCCTTGAGGAGGGACAAACGAGGTATTTCCGTCAGAGTCAGATTCCTCTGGCTCCGCTAGATTTGAAAAACCGTTTTCGGATTCCAAAGGTGGGACATAAATAATGGTTTTAAGCATTTTTGCATATGTGTGCTTAGACCGTGCTTTTAAAGAAAGCTTCATTTTGTCTTTGTGCACTTTGAATGCAGCGCATAGTGAAATATCATCATGAGGACTCTCCCCACAATAAATACATTTTTCAATATCTTTATCGCAAAGATTATCCTTATGAGGCCCTTGACATTTTATGCATTTAGATTTATTACTACAGTAAGTAGCTGTATGTCCGAATTTTTTACAGTTCGTGCAATTCATAACATGCGGTACGAAAAGCCGAACAGGAAGACGAATTTTATCGATATAGACATGGCTAGGCAACGCAGATCCGGCAAATGTTACTCGAAACGAATTTGAGGGACGATAAGACTTTTTTCCATCGACATTAGATGCTGAGTACAATTGCTTGCACTCGAGTATCTTAACTCCCTCAAGCATGAAGTTTTTAAAACGACCAACTCCATTTTTATGTAAATCATCGGCTGTCAGACTTGCTTCAGTCACAACACCGTCAATTTCCACCTCCTTCGTTGCTAGCTTTCCAGTCGGGAAACGCCACGAATATTTCCACTTGCTATGAGCACTAGTAGTTTAACTACCTGAAGCTTGGAATTGTCTCGGTAGCAGCCGTTAACTCACGATCCAGTACAATCGAAACACAACTTCTTCGCTTGAATGGTTTTTACTGAATGACCGGACGGGAGATGACCAGTAAGGATAAAGCCACTTTCAATAAAGTTACAATAAACATTTCGTATTTTAATATATTTTCATGTGATTAAGCTGACTAATTCAGGGAGTTATAATAGTAATAAAATCCACTGAATGGTGAAAAATCTTTCATTCAATCTGTTCTAAACAACATTCAATGAAAGAATTTACGTTCTGATGTAGAAGTTATAAGCGAGCATCCGAACATAAAACTCAAAACATTAAAGTAAATTAGAAATATTGAAGGTCCACGATGATTACCTTGCGAAATTGCTGAAGAGAAATGATACTGTTTGCGGACACAAACATCAATAACGATGACTGCAAAGATAGAATTTAGTTCAACGAAAACATTCTACAAACAAAATTGTGCTTTGAGAGAGTTATTTGAGGTTCTTGAAAAAAAAAGTTAAAATACTAACAAACGAACATGCTGCAAAAATTATGTTCCTCGAAAGTATCGTAGCTTGCTAAATAAACGGTTAGATTCCAGTGAGCTGATCGTGGCACACGTATAAAATACACACAACCTTACAGGTTAGCAAATACACAGCCTTCCTGATGATAACACTAGCAGATTTTTTTTCGCCTAATTAAGACACTTGGTATAAACTTACTCAGCACCTTCCTTGTTCCGACACGGATGGCGAAGCAACAGACGCACATATAAACACACACACACACACTCACATGAACCCGGTGAAGGAAGCAATTCTTTACATCTCGTTAGCGCATGCAAACAAACTTTCCCGAGTGCCTAATGAGCATCCCTCTTCCCCTTCAGAAAAAGGGGGTTTCCACTACTGGAAGCGCCAGGCCACCGCTGTCTGTTTCACACGACAATGACACCGAGCAGGACGACGTCAACGTCGAGAACAGTACAGGCTCTAGGAACACATACCATTTTACTTACTTCGGCTCGGCTTTTTTTTGCTCGGCAAAACTTTGTACTTAACAGGACACACGGCCCGAAGGAGTTGTGTTCTGTGTCTGATGGCACCCGCAAGCAATGAGCTGTTGCGGAATTAAAGAAAACCAGTCCAAGGCCGGCCCCAAAGACGGCAGTCAAGCGGAGCAACCTCGAGCGTGGTCGAGCGCATAAAGTGGTTTTCGGGGGACCTTGTGGGGAGAAGGTCTAAGATTGATGTGTTTCTGTCCTGCGGTTAACCGTTTTATGGCTACCGACAATGATTCCACAGACCGAAGCGATTAGCGGTGTAAGTGCGTTAATTCACTGCGGGGAACCATTAGCGATGGGATTTTATCGCATAGAGGGGCAAACACTTCCGTTGGGTAAGAAAATTTGGCAGACACTAATGATAATGGGTTCGACGGATTAAACTGATTTAGCTCACCGAAGTGAATCAATTGAAATAACAGTTTCCGATTCGCACTAATTTGTGCTAGATGGTTTTCGAGAACTGGTAAGCCATCAAAGGTATTCTGAGTGTGACGATGAGATGATAGGAGGGATCTGTTTTCCCTTTCAATAAACATATGTTCAAAATTTCATAGCGATTGCTTTGTAGAAAGGACTTCGCAAGCTGCAATAATATTTTGCAATTCAAAAAAGGTGGGTGGCTAATGTCAGAGACATTACTGGATGACGTGAATACGAATAAAATGGATGGTTCAGTTTTTTTGATATCTAAATTTTGGACCTGGATTTGTGGAACTAAATTTTGGAACCGAATGCTACAACTGAATTTGTGATTCTGGATTGTAGAACCGATTACTGAATCTGTGCTATGGAACTGAAATTCTAGAACCCAGTTCTGGAATTTAGTTAAACAATCTTCAGAATTTAGAATTTAGTTATCTGAATTTAGTTGTTCTTCTATAATTGCAGAATTGAATTTTTAAAACAGATTCAGTGCAGGACTGAACTGAATTTTGAACATGGATTTTAGAATTCAATATGTTTCTGGATTTCGGTCTGTGAAGTCTGAACTCAGTTTTGGAATTCTGTTGTTGACTGCTGGGTTCCGGACAGAAACTATGAAACTGAATGTAGCTCATTCTCAACTTCCAGAATTCAATTTCAAAATTCAAATGCAAGTCCAGAATTCATTACCGAAATATAACTCGGGCGTCCGATTCAAGATTTCGACTTTAAAATCCAGCTCAGAATCAAGTTCTAAAGTTCGGTTTCTTTTCCGGAATTCTGGAACTCGATTCGGGAAATGAAAAAGAAAATCTGGTTTTGGATTCTGAGCTTGAATTTCAGAAGTGAAGTCTGGACCGGAATTCTGGTCTGAGCTGAACGAGTCAACTACGTCCACGGCTAGAATGAAATTTATAGCTTCACTTACCAAACATTTTAGAAAATTTTAATTTTAAATTATTTGTGGTTATCTCATACTACTGATATTTTTGTCATAAATTGCTGATTATATCTCCGATGACGTGGAGGAAAATATATGTTGATACGTTGAATAAATCAAGAGATATTCACGATCAATAACTTATCACTCTCTCATATGATAAGTTTTGAAAAGGCACCCCATAGTAAAGTAAGACGTATGCACGTCAAAATCGACGCAATTCACGAATCGATCCGATTTTTAGACTTCGGCATGATTGGAGAAGTACCAGGCCATGGCTGCATCTACGAACAAATAGTAATCGGAAGGGGCAATATCTAGGCTATTGCAAATGGGATTTCGGATTTGATCGCAAACAAGCTTCAATAGCTACGAAGCTATTAAAGTAGTATATAATCTGGGATATCTAGATTAATTCAACAGGAGCATGATAACCCAAACCTTTTTCTTTTAAATCATTTCAAAGAAAAATTAAAGGAAGCAGAGGAAGCCTTTCACATTCGAGAACAAACTCTGAACTAAACAGAAGCAACAGTCTTTGAACGTTTGGCTCAATGAAGTGTAGCATAATTTTCATTACGATCATCATACAGCTGAATGTATATGCATAATAAAAAGGATATTCTAATCCTGAAACACAGGCTGGAATTTACGCAAAAACACGCTCTGCTCTGTTCTGCCAAATTGGCCATAAATCTTCCCTGCTTATAATCGGCAACATCAACCAAAGTTTCATTCCAGGGGAATTAAATGCGGTTCAGATTGTTTGGTCCTCTTTTTGCCACCACCCGGAAGCTTCCGTTTCGTATTTCAACGTTTCAACGTGTTTCTCGGTTTTGCGCGCGCGAGTAACTCGCACCTGATTGGATAGACAGACAGAGAAGAAAAAAAAAGCTCACCACAACATCAGCAGGGAACCACTAGACTAGACGAGGAAAGGAAATGAAAACTTCTCACTTCTGGTTGTTTTTATCACTGTTGTTGTTATTGTGCATGAACGAAGTGCACGTCAACTCCAAAGTGGATTTAAAATTGCTAGCGACGAGAAAATTACGGTGGACGGCATGCTGGCTGGCTGACTGTGCGAGGGAGAGCGGTTCGCTCGACCGAATTTATTACTGCAATTAATCTTAAAATTTACATTTCCTCGTCCAGTATCCTCGGTTGGAGCTCTTAACTGCAAGTTTTCGCGCAGAACTGTAATGGCGTCGACGACGACGGCGACGGCGATGGAGGAAAATAAAAATTATACCTCAACAACCAAGTTCTACCGGTTTCCACTGAAAGGGGAACTCGGTCCCCGTTCGTAGTTTCGCTCCCGGAATGGAGAGATTTAATTAATCGCTGTAAAACTTTTGTTTCTTTTGCCTGCATCCAGCCACCCAGTGAGAAATTGCGATTGTTTTCCATTCGGGTGAAGAAAGGACGTAATTTATGCATACGATCCTGGACTATTCGTTGCGCGAGTCGAGATGATTTTCCGGGTAAATCGAATGGAATTTTAATCCAGTATTGTGTCATGATGAGTATGTAAATTATCGATGACTGTTTTCTGAATTGTTGTGATTATATTATGCTATATTTCATTTCACTTGATTTTCAGAAACAACACAATAATTTGATTGAGTTTGAACCGGACCGGAACGGATCTCAAACTCGGTGCCAGCCCGGTAACCTGGTTAGGATCAATTAGAACTGAATAAATGGTTCGGTTCGGAAAAAAACGGAAAAGTTCGGATCATCGAAGCAGCCAGTCATCATCTATCGACAGATGCATAGACCGTTGCCAGCACCGAGTGTCATCGTCGGTTCATCAGCTACCGGAACTTCTCATTCATCACGTAATACATTGAAAGTTCATCCGTTCCGGTTGTTCTCCTTCATCTCTGTCCAGTCAGACCTGGGCGTCGTCATCGTCGTCGTCGTCGTCGTCGTCTGTTGTGTATTTAGAACTTCCCTGCAAGACGTGGCGAGGCGAGGTGATTTGATAGAAAGAGAAACAATTTCAAGACGAAGTTAACAGGTCATGCTTTGTGAAACTGCTTTTCCACGGTATTTTCTTTTTTTTTTTCGTTTGCAACATATGTGCAAGCGGGTCTGTGTGTCATTTGAAATCGCATCGAGAGTAAGACTTTCTCCGACAAAAAAAAATCTGGATTGTGCATTTGACAGCTGTTGAACTGCTGGTGGAGTGCAGAACCGAATCTAGCCCGGATTGAATGGTGAATGGGAAACTTGAAATCCGTCCGGACGAGGAAATTGCTCTGTAGCATTTTGCTACTTTTTGCTTTCTTCCAGCAACCAGCACCTGTTAAAGCGTTTGTATAGTCGATAGTAGAAGCAGCAGCAGCAACCGAAACGTGGACGACCGACGATTCTGCAAACAGCGCAACAAGCGACGGAAGAAATTTCTATACATGAAGTATGACTTTACAAGCGAAATGATTGTCACCGAAAACGTCAATATTTTATCGGGGAACCCTATTGAGTTTATTTTATTGGATTCTATAGATTTGCTGCTGTTTGAACTTCAATCAACTTCACATTACGATAGATTGATTGATTATTAGTGCACTGTTGAAGCTTGATTCACTGAATATCTGGACACACTGTTTATTTGACAGTGTCACGCATAGTTGTCAGATCCTAAGACAAGACCTGACAACTGGCTTCTTATTCTTCGTTCCGAATCATCCTTCTCGTCATTTTCGCCCTGTGGAATTTAGAGATGTGCGAAACAGCTCATACCGGTGAGCAGCTCCGAACCGATCAGCTCACTAAAGTGAATCGATTCAATGCATCAGCTCTTCAGCTCATTTAGATTGAACTGAAGGTTAGTTTTGAGCGCCGTTTTTTTTGCACCGTTTTTTCTTGCGCCGTTTCTCTTACTCCGTTTTTCTTTCATATGCATGATCGAAATCATTAATGCACAAAGAACAATGCTATGCGAACTAATTTGTGTGTGAATCATTATTATGTCACATTTGTTGGCATCCCTGAATGTACCTTAGCCTACTGAGTGAGAGGTAAGATTTCTTATTGACAATAGCTCATTCAATCTGTTAAAGGAGGATAGATGCACATTTGGTAGAACGAATGAAAGCATACATTTCTTCTCATTTAGAAATCGCTCTTCAAGAGCCGACGATCCGTTCAACTCGTAGCTTGTTACCACCTTACCAGTGCTGTGAACTGGTGAGCTGCGGTTCTTTTAAAAAGACCTGTGAGCTGTCAGCTCACTTTAAAGATTCGATTCACTGTAACAGCTCAGGAGCGAATTACCCATCTCTAGTAGAATTAGGTTTTTTACCGTCACTGCTAACCTCAATCGGATGAACACATTTTGACAATTCAGCGGTACTGTTTGTAAACAGACTTTTTTGTTTGTTTGTCTGCTGACAAACGAATGAGAACGTTCACGGTCCATATCGCCTAAATAGAGTTTCAAAACATTTGTTAACGCTTCGTTTCAAAGATTTATTGAATAAAAGTGGCTAGTTGTGAAGTGAAAAGATGATTGTTTGAGATGTGTTTCTCGATTTAGTTTAAGCTTATTTGTAAACAGTACCGATGAACTGTCAAGGAAGAATTCTTGTTCATTTGTGACGTCACGATAAAAAACCTAATAAATACCTACACAGAAAGAAAAGATGAAACTTACACGACATGTAAACCGACAGTACTATGAAATGGACATCAGGTGAAACGAAAATCTGATTTAAAACCATGATTGATGTAAAATTACTTTAAAATTCATTTAGTTTTTCATTGAACAAGAATGTATATTTACAAACCGCTTAGTTTTGTAACGTAACTTTCCATTCAAAATGCTCCAAATATGTGCATGAAAATAAATGTAAATTCACAAAATATTTTTATCTGTGTAGGACAGGACCTGACAATTGTTAATCCACTTTTAGGACCAATTTCGGACCAGCTCGTGATTGGTTGAAATTGACATAAGCAAGTACAAGTTGTTGAAATCAATATTACTGCAGGGCAGAATTGCCAGGTTATTTTTTCAAAAATCTGTCAAAACTCAAAAATTTATTTGGATTTGTCTGGGTCTACTATATACAAGGAATTTTTTGCCGGGCTTCATTTTCAGTGAGCAAAAAAAAAGGTCTCCCCACCTATCGTATAGAGGCCAAAACCGTAAAGATCTAGTAAGATCTGACTAAATCTAGGAAAAAATGAAAAGTCTGGAAAAATTTGGAAAATCTGGCAAAAGATCTGGTTAGTTTGAGTGTCTGGCGAAACGAGGAAAATCTGGCAACCTGGCAACGCTGCTGCGGGGTGGTAGAAAAAGTGTTGTCAGTATCGTCGGTGACAATGTAGCTTAATATTGGATATTAATATATAATTTCATATATATAATTTCAGTAGGATTTAAGTTCAATTTGTTTTTAAGTCCTGTCAATGCGGAAAGTATACGAGTACATTTAACAATCACTGGATGATACAAAGAGAAAGCCTGAAATCACGAAGTGTGATATGGACGAGAATATTGATTATGTTGGTTGAGAATAGCACCGAATCTTTGGATACTTCTGTAAGTTATTATTTTTCTCAAATAGAATATGTTGAATACTTTAGTTAATCAAGCTGCAAAAATTAATTACCCAAAATTGAGTGTTTTAGAAAAATTTTATTATGCTGTTTCAACCAAACGTTTTCTTCAAAACAAACATCTGATCAAAATGAATCCAGAGCTATATTTTTGACCGATATAACAGTTGTCTAGGTGTTTCTAAATGATAAATAATTGCATGTCATAAGGGGAGAAAGTTTTCAGAATGAATAATTATCTCTACTGGCAACAGTGATCGCGAGGCATTTATTATTTACAGTAGGGAGCAACCGGAATGAGAAGAGAAATATTTTTTTGGGAAAAGAAGCCAGTTCTCTAGTCCTGTCCTAGATAAATACCAACGATTCGGTTACAGTGAAGCCATATTTACAGATTTTTTAAAAACTTTATGCTAAGACAGAAGAAATAAGAATAAGAATAATTTTTTAAATTTAAATTTTTAGATTCGGTTTTTGATTTG
Source organism: Malaya genurostris (assembly GCF_030247185.1). NCBI lineage: Eukaryota > Metazoa > Arthropoda > Insecta > Diptera > Culicidae > Malaya > Malaya genurostris. Next base: position 123,468,468 of record NC_080570.1, read on the forward strand.
AAATAAACATGAAAAATGTTTTTGTGAATGCATTTTTTTATTATTTATTAATGCTTAAAACAATTAATTGAGCGTTGATGACAAAACACAAAATATCTCATGTTGAACGCGAAAACGAATCCATTGTTGACGTATTACCGGATCTTTAAGGAACCGGAAAAAGACAAGTTTGGATAGAAATGCTTAGTGTGACCACAGTGTGGAACACAACAGTTCATTCTTCTTGTAAAACTAAACACACTTTCGAGTTTACACTAATTTAACAAATCGTTTTTGGTTGCAATTTAATTCACTAAAAAGAAAAACGGCTTGATGGTGATTTTAATTACACAGTGCTGTCACTATAAACATTTATTACAAATAAGATTTTCAAAAAAAAATGTGAAACATTCTCTGAAAATTTTTTGGTGAGTTAATTTTTTTACATTTTAATAAACTTGTTTTCTGATTTTCTTTATACTTGGCATCATTGCTCGCGTACCCTGCAAAAGTTTTTTCTTTTCACAATGTGCGAGTTGCAACATCAAAATCAGCCAATCAGAAACTGGTCCATTTCGGAACAAAAGCAGCCCACCCAGTTGTCAGGTCTTGTCTTAGGTCAGATCTAAAATAATTCAATCGGCAGGAACCAGAGATGCCAGATATTTTCATAGAAAATCTGTATCTCCTTATATTCAAAATCTGTATTTATCTGTATTCACAACTAAAACGAAATTTTCGCGATAGTAACACCATTTCACGATTGCAGATGAATATTAGTAGATATCTTCAATCTTTTTGAATATTTTCTCCTTCAATTTTTACTATCAGCAATCCCTCCCTCCAAGGCTTTGAACAATATAATGAGCTCTGCTAAACTTTTTGAATATGCGCAAAGCTCTTTGAGTTATTGAGTCGACATGGCATTTCAGTGCCTAATCTGTAAATTCAGTTTCTCAGTTTGATAATTACATCGATTTGCAGTTCAAATCTAAGTTCCATATTTTAATATACCAGATGTGTAAGAGAAGTTTTGTTGTCGACATATAGTGATAAAATCTATTCGTTTTGTTTTTTGTTTGGACCCCACTCTTCAATGCGGGTATTTCTGGTTATGTGGTTTCGAGAAAAAACTCGCTCTTATTTTGTACTAACCATGTCGAATTTCGAGCCAAACAAAAGCATTTGTGTGGCAAGATATGATTTTATTGTTCAATTAAGTGAAAAAAGTACCGAGTTCTTGTTGAGATTTATGGGGATCTTGTTGCAACTGTCAAAGCTTGTGAGCTTTAGTTTCAACGTTTCAAAACACACACCAAAAAATCTGAATAATACAGGAGTCTTAATTCCTCATACGATGTAATTCTTAAAGACCTAATTCGTCAAATGACGGATAATTTCATTTGTATTGAATTAATGTTAGACTAGCTTGAATTTTACTGTTTTCGACTGTAACTTGCAATCTGCTAGCAGGTGCGACTGAATGAATTTGAATGCACCTTTTACCAACCAAGCAGATCCAATGATTCTCGGTTCAAGTCGCGGCGGTTGCTATCAGTATTCTTTGTTTTATTTCAACGAATTTCATGTCATGGAGCTTTAGACACAATATTAAATGTTCTTCCACGTGAATTTGCGTGAACTGCGACGCTCCATTTATGTGCATCTAATAAGATGTAAAATCACAGGGATTTTTTTAAGTGTGCAGGTTATTTTTATGTTATTGACAAAGAACTTTATAATCGACCACAAATGTATGTAGATGCCGAACTACAATTATCATTGGACTAAAATGATACAAAAATAAAAGAAATTATGGCCTAGCATTTCAATTTCATCCTGAAGCTATTTCTGATAGTATCAGAAAAAAAATTTTTAAATTATTTGTAAATAGGTTCCACACAAACAGAATGAACATGCAAAAACCCAGTGCGAAATGCTCCTTCCACGCTTTTAAAGAAAACTGCATTGGATTGTAACTGTCGACGAAAGATAAGTATATTTATGAACCCGAAACGCGGAAATCATGGATAACTACTCCAGGACAATCATCAACATCGAGTTAAAGATCGTATAGTTCTGGGAAAAAGACAATGTTAAGTGTCTGATGGGTTTAGGAATAGTGAATTACGAACTTTTTGAACCTAACGAAACAATTAATACCGTCCGCACCAGGTAAAATGCTAATACTTCAAATAAAAAACAATTCGCCATCGTTTTCGAAAAATTTTTGAAAAATTCTTGAAGAAAAAGACATTTTCAATTTTCGCAACTTAGTAATTAAATCAAATTTTGTTCTTTGGCTACGAAACTTCTATCTCATCTCTAGTACTAAATCCTAAATTATGGCTTAGGCCAAGTGCAGAAAAAAAATCGTAGTTTTTTTTATGAAATCTGTATAAATCTGTATTAAACATGCGAAATCTGTATTCTGTATAAAATCTGTATAGGCATGTAAAAATCTGTATAATACAGATACATCTGTATAAATGGCATCTCTGGCAGGAACACAGCAAGCGTCGTAGTGGTAGAGTAAATATCGGTATAGAAGAAAAGCAGATAAAGAAGATAATCTTTGCATCAGAAATCAATTGCATAAATAATCAATTAACTACAATTGGAAACTAACATTTTTGATCCTCCCAGCGCTACTTTTTGTTTTAATAACCGTTATAAATCTTTAAAACAGTATTTCAACTCGAAGCATACTGTTGAATCGAAGATGGGGCCTAAGGTCCGTAGAGTGACTGTTATGAGAAAATTCGTATATCAAAGAAATGGCTTTGTTTCTCTAGATTTTTGTACTGTAAACAGAGATTGCAGAAAGTTAAATACTAAGTATCAACCTACGATTAAACGTTTTACACGGCTAAAATGCTTGTTTAATCGAAGCAAAATCTTACACCGTAAAGCTGCCTAATGATATTTTCAGTTTTTGCCTTTCTCATATAGAAAGGTTATGCAATCACTTGAAAAACCGACTAGTAAAAATTGGCCCGGAGGGCCAAGTGTCATATACCATTCGACTCAGTTCATCGAGCTATGTGTGTGTCTGAGTGTATGTGTTAAATAATCTCATTAGGTTTTCTCGGAGATGGTTGAACCGATTTCCACAAACTTGGATTCAAATGAAAGGTCTCACGGTCCTACACGGAGACCCTGAATTTCATCCGGATCCGACTTCCGGTTCCGGAGTTATAGTGTAAAGTGTGTTCAAAGTTCTTTTGGTCTTATGGTCCTACCAAAAATTACTGCATATTTTCGGATACAGCAAACATTTAAATAGTCTTTTAGAGTGCGATGGTAAAATTGTATAAAATTTTCAAAATTTGAATAAAAACTAGTACAGTTTGTACGTCATGTTGTGCGAGCCTACTTCGATTATACCGGTTCTCGGGTTCAGGTGGCGGAAGTGCATATAATAGTGAACCCACTTCGTTTTCTAAGAATAACCTACACGAGCAAAATATTGTTTCATTCTGTATGTTATACTAGTCCATGCACAAGCAATCCCATGTTTTCTTTCAACAATCGAAGAGAAAATGTTTGATTAGAATACCACAATATTGTACATGAGAAAGGCATCATTACACCACTAGGTGTATTAAAACAGGTTTTCATATTTTCCTGCAACCGACAACTGCCAAATTTGCATAGCAGAAAGATCTGAGGCAAAGATACTGTTAGTAATAAAACATTTGTGTAGAAAAGTCCTGAATACTTTAAAAAGGAAGGGGGGGCGTTTTGGCCAGCCGGGACGCTTTATAAACACTTTCCCCTACTAATGAATGGAAGCTGTATTTCAAGGTACGGAGATCCTAAGACAAGGCCTGACAACTGGCTTCTTATTCTGCCTTCCGAGTCACCCTTCTCGTCATCATCACCGTATGATTCCGAAACCGGAGGTAGGATCCAGAAGAAATTCAAAAGTTGTATAGTATGTATATAATTATAAAATATATGGAAGGTTTTAAATTTTAAATCCTTTCCCTCTTATACATTTTGTTTCGACGGATTCACATTCAGTCCGATCTCAGTTTGATTATCCGTCTTTATGAGCCTAAGTCGTTTGACTTCAGCTGTGTTGTTGAGCAGTTTCAGGTAACTTGGCTATTCATACCATGTGATACAGAACGTCGACGAAAATTTTACCTTAAAACTGATAGTTTTTTTTTAAATTTCGTTTGGTTTATAATTTTCCTTGATTTTGCGCTTGGTATCTAAGAAATTTTTTTTTTTTTTGCAAAAGAACTATAATTTAATTGTCCTTTAGATTTTTAACTAAATATAGTTATTATTAGATTTAAATACAATAAATGAAAAATGACTTATCAGTTCATGCATAAAAACTTTAAACCTTATATTAAAACCTAAATATTTGTCAATTCATTAGTTCTGATTCATGTTACTCTCACCGATTCTTCCTTATGAAAATTCTTTCTTAAGCCCTGAACTCAAGTTGCATATGGAAACGCATGGTATTGAGTTCTAAGGGCATGTGATATATGGTTTTAGAACTAACTGCCTTGCGTCTCCATCGGATGATGACAATTTGATGGAGACGCATGGCTTTCCGAATGATTTATTTTTTCAAAGTCTGATATTATACCCGTCTACATTTTTTAAAAATCTGAAAAAATACAGCGTAATGTACTCATGAACGATTTATTTTTTATGTAAAATCTAGAGTGGTACCAAAATTATAAGTGCGATTTAAAAAAAAATCGAAAATTTTGAACATTTTTTTAAAAATTTTTGAAAAATTCTGAAAAAAAAAATCAGAAAGGTTCCCCACAATTCATAAAATATTCCTAAAAAAAATGGAAAATGGATTATGGCTGCCTATGGCCTCCTTCCCGTTCAAAAAGGTGCCGCTAACAAGTTCAAATTCGTTTCTGCAGATAAATTCACAAGAAAACTTATGACCTGGCAAGGTATTTGCAACTTCGAACAAAAAAAAACAGATTTTCGTTACAAACAACACTGTGGGTTGCCAAATGTACAAGTAAGAGTCTCTTAAAAAGCGTATTCTTTCCTAGCGCACAAGCTCTGAATAGAACCTATAAAGTAAGAGCCTGAATTAGCAAGCTGTCGGAGAAGTGCTTCAATGGAATCAATACGGCGGAGTGGATTAGTTCGAAAATGACATCAATCCACTCAACTACCATCAATTATCAAAATATTGCGCAGTCAGCAAACAGAAGTTGAAGAAATAGAAGCTGACTCGTGATTAGATAGAAATGAACCAACCAGCTTTAATACAACTAGTGGTGTAATGAAGCCTTACTTACATCACTCTTATTCTCTTAAAATACACTTTGATATTCTTCCAAATACTTTCATGCAACTCTATGAAGAAAACAAAAAAAAATTGATTGGACACAGACTAGCACAATATATAAATCTAAGCGGTTTGAAATTTGAAACACATTTCCTCCTGTAATTCCGGAAATGAAAAACAAATGTGCATGAAATTCAATAACTGCTAAATTATTAAATGATTGAATACCGTTGGAACGGTCAAGATTTTGTATTGCTGAAACTACCATTTGGTCTCGGAAGATTGCGTTTGAATTCTACGAATCGGCAATTTAAGACAGATTCCTAAATAAGTTCTTTACGTTACTTTTTGGGTCCTGAAAAAGACCGTGGGTTGCTTTGGAGTCTAGGAAAGGACTATTTGGTTACGGATAATTACGTTTGTGTTTCAGAAAGTAAGGCACCATCCCAAGTCATTTGTAAGTTTGAGTCTTGACCTAAAAGAAATGATTACATAAATATAATCATAACACAAGTCGGTAAATCGTTCATATATTTGAATACATCATACATCTCAAAATTTAAGTAAAATAAACTATCAAAGTGCTCGATTCATTTCCGGCTAACAGAAGGGCCGAACTGTGGAACTCTCTACGATATTAAACACTTTTCGAACACTATGCTAGAACGCGAAGCAGCCAAATGCTAGCTTTATTTGTGCTCATTTGGTACGAATTTCGGTTCCCGAAAACTATAGAAATTATTCTTCGATTTACAAAGAAGTAATCTTAATAGCACTTCAGATAACACTTAGAGCCAATGGCTGGTTCTGTATAATGTTACCCATATTTTTTTTCTCCAATGTAAACGACCAGCAGCAGGATGATGCAATCACTTTTGTTTGAAACGAAACTCACACTGCGTATGTTCAACAGCAGATATGCTCACAGAAAAACTAGTTGGTGTTTTTCTACGATTAGGTATGAGGAACGAAACCTAATATTCGCCATTGACTTAGGCACCAGTAGAATAATGCCGGGTACAGTTCCACGGAAGCTAGCAAACCTATTTTTTACTATTTAAACAATTAACAATTAACAAATTCGTTTCGCGAAATAATTGAAGAAAACAACAGGGAACAGGGAAAAAATTATTAAGAAATCAAATCTGGAGTAATTTCGTTACACTTTCATGCTGTGAAATTTTGACAATTCACCCAGGATGATAGTAAAGAAAGACGTAGTCCTACGTCAAAAAAATGAATGAATACGATTTTTGGTTCTTCAAAAAACGGAATTCGAGGACTGTTATAGACGAAGTCGGTTTGAATAGTTTGCAACTAACAAGATATACAATTTAAGATACGTATTTTGGAGCATAATTCATAATAATTTTCTCGTTTTTCGCATTGCCGTGAAACGTGACAATTTGAGATTTTAAACATTCATCACATAGACATTTTGCAATTTCAACGAACTGATTCGAATGGTATATGACACTCGACCCTCCGAACGTTCGGGTTTCTCAATAATTGTATAGTTTTTTTTATGAGTAAGAAAACAATGGCCGCTTAAGTCCTCAGACTACAGTGTGTCTAAAATATGATGAGTGGTATTCGAAGAAGCTGCTAGGAGAACCACCTATCGTACGGACAGCTAAAATCGGACGTCTACGATGGGCTGGGCATGTCATAAGGATGTCGGACGACAGCCCAGTGAAAATGGTTCTTGAATCTAATCCGACTGGTACAAGAAGAAGAGGAGCGCAGCGAGCAAGGTGGATCGATCAAGTGGAGGGTGATCTCAGAAGCATCCGTGCCTTGAGTGGCGGGCGACGAGCAGCCATGGACCGAGTTATGTGGAGACGTATGCTTGATACAGCAAAGGACACCCCAGGCCTATAGCTGTTAGGTAAGGTAAGTAAGGTATTCAAAGAAAAGATCGATTTTTTTCAAAACCAAATCGGATCATAAATTTTTCGCATTTTGTCTTTCTCTATAGAAAGGTAATAGAATTTCTGGGAAAACCGACTTCCAACCGGACTACGAGATCGAAAAATGTCTGTGTGTATGTTTAAACACTTTTCAAAGATTTTGTTACCGCTCAATTTTCTCGGAGATGGCCTAACCGATTTCAACAAGCTTAAGCTCGTTCGAAAGCTACTAATGGACCATTACTCAATTTGGAAAGTCAAATGGCTGTCACCTCTGGTTCAGGAGATATAATGAATCAAATGACGTAGCCGACAAAAAGCGTTGTTTTCATACCACTATGCCGTGTATAGCAAAAGCATTGAAGTATTTCAATAATACACTATTGAAAAACCTGTCTCATTTGACCCATGTCAACAACAGCCAATCAGAACGCGTTCTGAGGAAGAAAACAAAATATCTGTTGCTGTACAACAAATCGTTCGAGAAAAATGTTCCGAACAGTGCTTAATATCGTAGTGAGCTCCTCAATTTGGTCCATCTGAATGCTAGAAACGAATCCCTACAGCATATTGATAGTTTCTTTCAATAAATTATGCAAATCTGAAATGAAATAATTGACATTAAAATTTTGTATGCGGCTATTTTTATAGCCTTTAGGACCTCCCATTAGTGAAAAAGCTACAAACGAAATCAAGTGAAAAGAAAGCTCCTAACAAAACTTGGATCAGTTTTGATTCTATCACCACTGCGAGCAGATGTATTTTGTGTCGTTTGCAAAGCTAGTTTCTCTTCCGACAAGAGCGATTACGTTACAGCTGCCAGTCATTTGCATTGATGAAAAAACAACGGTGGAGAGCATTACACAAAATCAGCCGTTCTAATGGCTCTAAAAGTTTTCTAAAGAACTATTAGGATTTGTTGTTCGCAAATCGAAGGTAAATATCCTCAGTTTAGTGAAAATCTAGAAGTGCTTGGTTAGATTTGTGCACGTTTCGCTGTGTGAAATTCACAGTAATCGAGATCAAGTGAAGCCTTCTTTGTTTTTGCGAAAAATGTTCCAGAGTTTAATGTCGTAGATAATTACGCAATATGACCCTTCTGAATGCTAGAAACGAACCCCTATAGCTTATTGATAGTTTCGTGCAATAAATTAGGCCTATTGTATCATTGATCAACCCAGCGAATTAATGTTTTCTTTATCGGAAGATTATAATCGGTTGTAAACGCTACACCTACACCAACCATATCAGTATCGCACCCATGGACAACAGTTCAGCCTGGAATTAGATGACGGAAGTCAGCGGCATCCATCGGAATTCGAATTCAACTCATCACTCTCCATCACAAACGCTTTCATAAAAGGTTCTTTTCAGAGCCACCATTATTTGATTATAAAGAACTATACTGGTTATTTCATAATATTCGTGTTTCAGAATGTTAAATGTAACTAATCTGTACTTTAGTTTAGGTGCATCGTTTCAAATTCTACATACAATTTCATACTATTGATCAACTAATTGATATTCGGAAGTATTAAGGAACATGTCAGTTGTTTTCGTATTCACGACACCCAGCTATGTGTCTGACATTACCCACCCGCCTTTTTGTTTTCGTGTTTGACATCATGTTAAGAATGAAAAAAAAATTTTTGTTTTCTTATAAAAATTTTATTTTTGGAGAGACTGCACGAATTCATCCAGACCAGATTTCCGGTTCTGAACTAACAAGGTAAAAAAATGAAATAAGTAGACTCGTTTTCTTCGCACGCCGTTCAACCGATTTTTGCAAACTCCCCCACGGGCTTTTGGCTACCTGGGCACCAGACGGCTACCAAAATTGTGTCAGTGACGGCTGTCAAACCCAGTTTGGCAAAACATAGTCGCTTGTATCTTAGTTAACCGAGTGTTTTCATCTTTTCACTTTCGCTGAAAATGTCAAAGATTTCGATCAGTATGACAGCCGGACGCCAGAATGGTTCCCAGTCCCATTTTACTCCCCGACAGTCAAGCCTACGCGGGCTGTGTTTGAAATATAAAGTCTCATGCACACATAGTATGCTGTGATATTCTGAATCTGACATCCAATTCCGAAACCGAAAACCGAATCGTCATTCAAAATGACGAAGCCAAGACCGTACAAACTACAAAACTGTGCTAAAACAATTAGGACAATATGTAGATCTTGTCTGTTGTTGGTCAAATCGCCTTCGCTATACCGTTTCCCGGAACTCGATTCCGGAAAAACCGGAAATGATGGGCAAAATCTATAAAAAATCGAAGCTCATTTCGATATCTCCGGGATAGTTAGACCGATTTTCATGGACACAGAAACTATTATGACCTATTTTATGAGTATTGAAAATTTCATTGGGAAAGGGGGGTGTAGTGCTATGCGATGACATTTTGGTTTAATGATTATTTTTACTACTTCAATGAGATTTTTATTGCGAGTACAAATTTGCATTGCCTTTAGTAACTAAAAACTCAACTAAAAATTATGTGTATCTTAAATATTTATCACGATAAGTAATTGTTCAGAACGATCTAAAAAAAATTTTTGCAGGGTTTCATTTTCGTTCCTGATGCCGATTTGAAATTTTAAACACACTTTACCCTTCTGTTGTTCTGAAATGATCCGGTGTACCCAAAATCAATGTATTTGAACATCAACTAACCAGACCTGCCTAAATGAAGAATTATACAGCTGAAAGTATTTTGCTCGATTTTTCATAGTCATTTACAGAAATGCGTTTTTGAAATATAAATTTTTATACTTATCAGTCTGTAATTTCGGAACGAGTACTCAAATCCGGATGAAATTCGTTACGATTATAGAGTATTGTGAACCTGACCTATTTGAAGGGTGATTTTTTTGTTGATATCTTTTTGGCAACACTGTTTTTAACCGATTACGCGTGAATTGTGTCTTGTGCCCTTGTCCAACTTGTTCATTTTGGTCTATAATTTAATTATGAATCTTCGTTTGGTCTATAAATCAATCATGAATGACCGCTGGCGAAGTTGAAGGGAAATTCACTTTTTATCGAGAAATTGTGTTCTGCGACGAAGTTCATTTCTAATTGAATACGTCAACAAACAAAATCGCCGTATCTGGAGTGAAGACCAGCCAGAAGCATTGCGAGAGTTACCAATGCTTCTCAAAAAAAAGCAACTGTTTGGTGTAGATTATGGACCGGAGGCACCATTCGTGAAAACGTAGCTCGTGTTTTTTTTTTTTTTGAAAATCAAATCCTATACTTCTTAAAAAATCACCCTTCATTGTAGTCAGAAAAATTGTTAGTATGCCTTTTAGGAAGACACAAAAACTGCTGTGATACTAATTGATTTTTCAATCCTATTTAAGTCAAATTTCAAGAGCCCTAATCAAATGCGAATATTTTCAGGGATAAATAATTCAAAGCCAAGTGCGTTTAATCTAAACAGAGTTCAATCTCACCAACTTACCATCAGCTTGAATGAATCCTCATGTGAATGTGCTCACAATTCCGGTTTTAATACATCGAGATCTTTGAACCGAGGTAATGTAAGCATGTAAGCTTATATGTTTCTGAGTTATCCGAGCAAAGGGCATATTTACTTCCAGGACTTCCGGCCCGACCACGTCATCTTGCCCGCAACCCACAAAACCGTCCAAAAGCGGTTGCAAATGTATGCAAATCTTCACGACCCGCAAGAATATCGACCCCGATTCACTGTGTGTTTGTGTGTGCATGCAAAAGGGGATCACATTTACGATTGTACACGCATGCTTACACTAGCGGTACAAACATCACTTATGGTACCGACTACTACTTACTGGAGAGTACGACGATAATACGGGTAAACATTCAATATCATATTCGAGTGTAGATTCGACACTGGATGGTACTGAACTAAAGGACGGATCTGGATAATTGTGGCTAATAAAGCATGTGTGTTTTCGGTTCTTCGTTCAGTTTGTTGAGATGGAAAGCCACTCGTCACTGGGACAGGAGCCTACGGAACACAAATCTCTGGATTTCAATGAGTCTTTTCGTAAGCCTGAAGGTGCAATTGAGTTCAATTTTTACGATGTCCAGTAGATTGACAAGATTTTCAAAGAAAACGAGTGAAGAGTATCAATTCCAGAAAATGTTTCCCGTTCAACGTTTTCCACATTCATTACGCAAAGCCAACTAAATTCGATAATGCCCCGAAGAGCTTCCCAAATGTTTGGAAGCTTCAATTCGCTTGTCAGGTTCTACCTTCCTTTAAAACCTGTTATATCCTTGGAAAGGCCGAGACTCGATTGCCGGAATGGATAATCAGCTCGGTACCGTTTATCTCGACGATGACGACGACGAGGACGACGAGGAGACAACGGAGAGCGGAACGGGATTGGTGTTCTACCGTTTATTGATTTCTTATGAGCTTATACATGTGCAAACGAGCGGCAGGATGCGAGAATGGCTTCCGGGCGGAACGTGGAACGCATGCTGGCATCCTCGACAACTTCCGTTTACCTTCACATTATGTGAGGATGTAGGCACTTGAGCTGAGATGCTATCTCATTTGCATCTGCTGCTTCAGATGAACACATCCTGGAGGGAGGGGGTGGAAGAATATGTCGCTGCCCCCCTCTCTATTTCGTTCGGCTTGAAGTCAAAGATGTTGGTTCTCACCCCGAGACAGTCAACCGACCAACCCGGGGGGAAGGATGGGGCTGAAGGTTCCATCGTAAATCACACACAATTGCTCGAAACACAACACGAGAGAGTGATCGAACCCGATGATGCTGCTGCTGTGGTTCAAGTGGATGTCGTAATTGTTATTCTATTGTCATCGCGCGCAACATCGGACATCTAAATCGAACGGAAAATCCTGGTTGACAGCTGGATACGCTCTTTAGGCGCACATCACGGAGCCTTCGGACAGGCAGATTACTTTCGTACTTGACTGCACTTAGGACAAGAGTATTACTACCTTCGGTCATTATTTGCTAATTAAATGATGTTGGTTACAAATATTGCATCAAGTTGAGGCGGGAGCAGCACATAATGACCCAACTGGGCATCCCACGATGGCATTAATTGCAATCCGATATTTTCTATGCGTATTGGTTTACTAAAAGCAAGATACCTACCTGCTTTATAGATTGCCCCCTAAATATTATTCCGGCAAGATAAATCACGTGCAATTCATCCTTATTTAAATTGCTCACCGAATATCTATGGAGAAACTCCTGAAGCCAAGCGGGAAGATTCGTTAGCTGAATATTAATTAGTGGTGCTACTGGTCAGCAGTGTTCAACAGTTTCATTACTGTTATTCCCTGCGTCAAGCTAAACGCCTCGCGCCTAAGTTCATTTTACCGTTGAAGCACCAACCCATTAAGCTGCACATCCATTCGAATTATCTCTGCGATACAGATCTGCTGCTGCTACTAGCTCCTAGCTCCTAGCTGCTGCTACTACTACTACTACTGAGAGCAAGCCAAAATTAATAGCCATCCTATTCATCACCTAGCCAAATGGTTTTCATCCGATAGAGGGGGGGAGGGAGAACTTTGCCATCACCAACGCATCCGTTAATGAACCGGGGCTTCGCAGCAGAATGGAATGGCCAAGCTCGGGAACGCAGCGTAGCGATTGGTTTTGTTTGCAGTCCGAAGCTCTAGCTAGATAAGGTTGGTAAATAATTTTAAATTACATATAATTGAATCGCACTACCGGACCATGTGCAGGGTCAGTAGTAAGGACCTTTCCGGGTGGCTCCGAGCGAAATTGAATTTCTATTACAAATTACGTGAAGGTGCTGCTGCACGTGAGGATAATGGAATTCCGATAAAACGTCGCAGCAAAGGTTTTTTTTTCTTGTTGCTATCGGAATGCAAATTGAAGTGGGAGTTCTATTTTTGTAGGCTGTTGTTTTCTTTCTCTAAAGTTCGATGGTTTTTGCCTTTCTCATATAGAAAGGTTATGCAATCACTTGAAAAACCGACTAGTGAAAATTGGCCCGGAGGGCCAAGTGTCATATACCATTCGACTCAGTTCATCGAGCTGAGCAATGTCTGTGTGTGTGTGTGTGTGTGTGTGTGTGTGTGTGTGTGTGTGTGTGTGTGTGTGTGTGTGTGTGTATGTGTGTGTGTGTGTATGTGTCAAATAATCTCACTAGGTTTTCTCGGAGATGGCTGAACCGATTTTGACAAACTAGGATTCAAATGAAAGGTCTCGTGGTCCCATACGGAATTCCTGAATTTCATCCGGATCCGATTTCCGGTTCCGGAATTATAGGGTAAAGTGTGTTCAATATTGTACACCGTCACTTAAACCGGCGAAACAAATAACGTAAAAATTTTCTAAACTGGTCTCAAAACTACACAAATCGATAGTCATTATCAGTAGGCAACTAATCAAACCGATTCCGGCTATCCTGGTTCCCGGTATCCGGTTCCGGAAGTACCAGAAATAGTGGTCATATATACCAAAATGGTTCTCACTCACTTTTCTCAGCGATGGTTTGACCGATTTTCACAAACTTAGATTCAAATGAAAGGTCTTCCGGTCCCATACGGAATTCCTGAATTTCATCCGGATCCGACTTCCGGTTCCGGAATTATAGGGTAAAGTGTGTTCAATATTGTACACCGTCACTTAAACCGGCGAAACAAAACACGTAAAAAAATTTCTAAACTGGTCTCAAAACTACACAAATCGATAGTCATTATCAGTAGGCAACTAATCAAACCGATTCCGGCTATCCTGGTACCCGGTATCCGGTTCCGGAAGTACCGGAAATAGTGGTCATATATACCAAAATGGTTCTCACTCACTTTTCTCAGCGATGGTTAGACCGATTTTCACAAACTTAGATTCAAATGAAAGGTCTTCCGGTCCCATATGGAATTCCTGAATTTCATCCGGATCCGACTTCCGGTTCCGGAATTATAGGGTAAAGTGTGTTCAATATTGTACACCGTCACTTAAACCGGCGAAACAAAAAACGTAAAAAAAATTCTAAACTGGTCTCAAAACTACACAAATCGAAAGTCATTATCAGTAGGCAACTAATCAAACCGATTCCGGCTATCCTGGTTCCCGGTATCCGGTTCCGGAAGTACCGGAAATAGTGGTCATATATACCAAAATGGTTCTCACTCACTTTTCTCAGCGATGGTTAGACCGATTTCCACAAACTAATATGCAAATGAAAGGTCTTCTGGTCCCATACGGAATCCCTGAATTTCATCCGGATCCGACTTCCGAATCCGGAGTTATAGAGTGCGTACTAGAAGAGTTTGTGTGTCATGTTAGTTGGTGGCCGTACGAACCGACTTTGACTATACCGGTTCTCGGGTTCCGGTGCCGGAAGTGCATATAATAGTGAACCCATTTCGTTCTCTTAAGGATGGCTTACGCAATCAAAGCACTGTTTTATTCTGTATGTTATGCATAAACAATCACTTGGTTTCTTTCAAAAATCGAAGAGAAAATTTTTGAATAGAATACCACAATATTATATGTACATGAGAAAGGCATCATTACACCACTAGGTGGATTAAGACAGGTTTTTTTAGAAATAAACTCACTCAAATAATTAGATGAATTCTAAGATAAGAAGATTCTCCATGCTAGAAGCGGCTGATTACCGTCCTTGTGTCAGTGTGGGACTCTAAACAGTGCTGACACGATGGCCCTCCGGCGAGACAGGAGGCTGGTGTAGGCCTAACAAGTGGCCCGTAAAAAGGAAGTTACGAACAATCAAGGAAGAAATACGACTCGGAAAAATCGGCAAAGACCTACGCGACGAACAAAGGACTACGATTGGAAGTTTGGCACATGGCACTAATTTTAACGTATTCCGGCACGACCGAAATTTATCTCTCTGTCAGAAAAAATCTGGAGGTGGAGTCCTCATAGCCATAAACTCTTGCTTTACTTCTGAAGAAATTATTACTCCTAAATATAAAGAATTTGAGCATGTATGGGCCAAAGTCTCAATATTGGGAGAAGAAAATATTTACTGCTCTGTCTACTTCCCACCCGAAAATGCGAACAAATCCTCTTTTGAATTATTCTTTCAATCTTTAGACACAATTATTTCGAATATGGAACCTGAAGTAAAGCTTCATATTTTTGGCGACTTCAATCAACGTCATGCGGACTTCATTTCTGACATTGAAAATGAATCAATCTTACCTCCAGTCGTAGGCGAAAACGAAACATTGCACTACTTTTTCGACAAAATTTCTTATTTTGGCCTGCATCAAGTAAACTCCGTAAAAAATCAACAAAATGCATATTTAGACCTTCTTTTCACAAATTGCACAGAAGACTTTGTGTGAATGCATCAAACCTGCCATTATGGAAAAATGAAGCATTTCACACCGCAATTGAATATTCATTATTTTCACACAATGCATCCCTTCCCTACGACTTGGAATATGAGGAAGTGCCGGAATACAATAAAATTGACTTTGAAGAAGTCAAGTGTAGACTAAGTATAATAAATTGGCGGAACATACTGAGTACAGAAGGAAATGTCGACGCCGAAGTAAACAAATTTTATCACATTATAAACAAAATATTAGCCGAAACTTTGCCTATGGAAAGAAGAAGAAAAAATCATAACAGCAAATTACCTGTATGGTTCAATTCACAACTAAAACATTTGAAAAATAGGAAACAAAAAGCACACAAAACTTACAAACAAGAAAAAAGTGACGCTCATCTTCAAAATTACTTAAATCTATGCAATCAACTTAAAATAGCCATTAACACAGCACATGAAGAATACAACCGCAAAATTGAAAACGAAATAAAGACTTGCCCTAAGAACTTTTTTAACTACACAAAAACTAAACTAAAAAACAACAATTTTCCATCTCAAATGCACCTCGACGAACATGTAGGGAAAAATAGTACAGAAATCTGCAATCACTTTGCAAATTTTTTCCAAGAAGTATATACATCTTATTCAGAAACTGACCGTGATCGTGAATACTTCTCTTTCATACCTGCATTTTCCAACTCCATCTCTGTAAACTATCTATCAGAACATGACATTTCGACAGCACTGAAAAACTTAGACGCCTCAAAAGGGCCTGGACCTGACAGTATACCACCAATATTTTTAAAAAATCTTGCCGAAGAACTTACACTACCACTACAACTACTTTTTAACTTATCACTTAATAAATGTACTTTTCCTAAAGCATGGAAATCTTCCTTTCTTGTACCAATATTAAAATCTGGTGCAAAATCTCACATTCGGAACTACCGTGGAATAGCCATTATCTCATGCATTCCAAAATTATTTGAAAAAATTGTAAATGAAAAACTTTTTCATCAACTTAAAAATGTAATAACAAACAAACAACATGGCTTTTTCAAATGCCGCTCAACGACAACAAATCTCTTAGAATTTATGACATTAACTCTGAATGCAATGGACGCCGGAAACTACGTAGAAACTCTTTACACTGACTTTAGCAAAGCCTTCGACCGTATTGACATACCATTACTTCTACACAAACTACAAAAATATGGCATAAAACATACTCTTCTGGCTCAAATCATACTTAACGAATCGTGTACAGGTAGTCCGCTTCCAAAACATTCTGTCTGAACCAATTAATGTAACTTCTGGCGTACCTCAGGGTTCTCACTTAGGGTCTCTCCTTTTCATTTTACATATAAACGACATTTTCTTCATACTCAAAAATCTGAAAGTGCTTATATATGCAGACGACATGAAACTCTTCATGGAAATTAACAATATCACTACTCCAACTCAATGTAAAAAAATGTAACTCAATAACTTTCAGCAGGAAAAATGAAACTATATCTATAAACATACATCTAGGAAATCAACTTGTAGAAAAATGTAAAATTGTACGAGATTTAGGCGTAATCTTAGACTCAAAGCTCACTTTTGTGGAACACTACAACACCATAATCAATAAAGCTAATAGCATGCTGGGCTTTATTAAACGCTTCAGTCATAACTTTCAGGACCCATACACAATTAAATTATTATACACTACATATGTCAGACCTATTTTGGAATATTGCAGCCTAGTATGGAATCCATACAATATTATTCACGAAGAACGCATCGAATCTATTCAAAAACAATTTCTTTTATATGCACTTCGTAAATTAAACTGGACAGCATTTCCTCTACCATCATATGAAGCACGCTGCATGCTCATCAATATACAAACACTTAAAGAACGCCGCGACTTTGCAATGCTTTATTTTATCAGCGACATTATTTCTCAACGCATTCAATCAGCTTCATTATTATCCCAATTAAATTTTTATATACCTAGCCGTCAACTACGTTCCAGGAAATTATTTTTAGAAAAACAAGCTAGAACAAATTATGCAAAATACAGTCCAGTCAATCGAATAATGCGCCATTACAATCAATACTGCGAACATCTTGACCTTACTATGTCAAAAAATCAAATCAAATCTCAGCTTTGTCGTAGAAATAATGCGTAGTATGTAAGTGAACATTGTAAACAATTTATATGTAGTCTACATTTGCTTGACGAAATAAATAAATAAAATGCTTTGTTTTGATTGCTGTCGCCATTTCTAATTAATAGGATGAGCAAAAGGACCAACGATAGGATGAATAAAAATCCTTTGAGATGGAATTAGGAGTAGAGTACTGAACATATCAGAAGCGTTTGTAGCTGATTTTTTTAACATTATTTCAATTTCCAAGGAATGTGAATCAATTCTCCATGTGCAGTAAGACGAATTGAGCAGAAAAAGGAAAAAATCATTTTATTTTAATGACTAAATCAGGTTTTTAAGGTAACGTTCTTACAAATGAGATGAAATAGGGAGCTTTTACCCTATAACATTTTTATCACTCTTCACCCTGTAATTCCGGAACCAGAAGTCGGATCCGGATGAAATTCAGGAGTTTTGTATGAGACCATAAAACCATTCATTTGAATCCAAGTTTATTAAAATCGATCTCTGAAGAAAGTGATTAGGTTTTTTGAGATTGAAAACTTTCACTAGATCCCCTGTTATTCTGGAATTGGATGTCGGATTAAAAAAAAACAGCACCTTTATATGGGACTACAAGACCTATTATTTGAATTTGAGTTTGTCTAAATCGGTTCCATTTTGCGAAGGCACCTCGCGTCGCGTTTAATGCATCTTGAGACAACTTTAAACGCGTTTTTCTCGAAACACGATCACAAATCTTTATCGATTGTTTCCAAATTTTGAGGGGACTTCTATTAACACATTATCTAAATACACCACATGTTGTAAACTTTTTTTTATAAACAATATGAAATTTTCATGTAAAAAATAGAATTTCCCTACGTGGTATACTAGTTCATGATATATACTTAAAAAAGCTTTGGCTCCTGTTCCTGCTTAAAATTTGAAGACACTGGCGGTTCACCCGTTTTGGACCACCCGGGAAACTAGCCGCAACAACTTGGTCATGAAGAGACTGTTTTTCATCGAAATTATGTAACAATATTTTTTTTGTACGTTGAAGTACACTTGATTAAACACTGAAAAAATTAATTTCGATAGCTTTCACTATATTTTCGGAAAACGTTTCTGAAATTATCTTATTTTTTTAAAGCACATGGTGACCTTACCCCTTAAAAAATAACTTGTTTTTAACTGTGTTAGTTATGAGCCATTTTGTGTTAACCAAGTAGAATTTGTGGAAACTTTTAGTTTTCTGTTTTAATTGGAAGAGTGCAGATGAAGCTCATCAATGCTTGTGAATGATTATGATGATAATACACCAACAGATAAATCATGTAGGAAATGGTTTCGATGTTTCAAGAATTAGCGTTGAAGACAGGCCTCGCTGTTAAAAGCCTAAAAAATTTCGAAGACAAACAGTTTTACGAAACAATTGGACAGTTGCGTTTAACTCGTTCCTGAATACAAGCAAAGACATGATAAACTTATTCTCCTGCATGACAACGCTCATGTTGCAAAAGTCGTGAAAAAATATTTGAAAACGCTCAATTGGGACATTTTGCCGCACCCGCCGTATTCTCTTGACATTGTTCCTTCAGATTACTGGTTGTTCCGACGCTCTGGCAGGTCATCGGTTTACTTTCTCTGCAGAACCCGAAAATTGGCTTCAAACTTATATCACCTCAAAATACGAGACATGTTTTCGAGGTGGAATTCGAAAATTGCCTGAGAGGTGGGAAGAAGTAGTAACTAAAATTTCCTTACCTAACAGCTATAGTCCTGGGGTGTCCTTTGCTGTATCAAGAATACGTTTCCACATAACTCGGTCCATGGTTGCTCGTCGCCAGCCACTCAAGGCACGGATGCTTCTGAGATCACCCTCCTCTTGATCGATCCACCTTGCTCGCTGCGCTCCTCTTCTTCTTGTACCAGTCGGATTAGATTCAAGAACCATTTTCACTGGGCTGTCGTCCGACATTCTTATGACATGCCCAGCCCATCGTAGACTTCCGATTTTAGCTGTCCGTACGATAGGTGATTCTCCTAGCAGCTGTTGCAATTCGTGATTCATTCGCCGTCTCCACGTTCCGTCTTCCATCTGCACTCCGCCATAGATGGTCCTCAATACCTTTCTTTCGAAAACACTGAGGGCGCGTTGTCCCTCTGCCAACACAGTCTAGGTCTCGTGGCCATAGAGAACAATCATTCTAATAAGCGTTTTGTGTAGATGGTCAATTTCGTGCGGTGGCGTACTTTTCTCGATCGAAGGGTTTTTCTGAGTCCAACGTACGCACGATTTCCTGCCAAAACACGTCTCTGAATTTATGTGCTGGTGTCATTATCGGCGGTCACCAGTGAGCCCAAATACACTAACTCGTCATCCACCTCGATATCGTCACCGTCTATCAATATTCGTGGTGGGAGGCGTAGTGTTTCTTCTCTAGAGCCTCTTCCTCTCATGTATTTTGTTTTCGACGCATTTATGGCCAGTCCGATACGCCTAGCTTCAGCTTTCAGTCCGATATTTGTTTCCGTCATCTTCTTAAGGTTACGAGTCACAATATCAATATCGTCAGCGAAGCCAAAAAGTTGTACGGACTTTCGGAAGATCGTGCCACTCGTGTCGATCCGCGCTCTTCGAATCACACCTTTCAAGGCAATATTGAACAAGATACAAGAGAGTCCATCACCTTGCCGTTGCTCCCTCCAAGATTCGAAGGGACTCGAGAGCGTCCCAGATACTCGGACGTAGCACATCACTCTATCCATCGTTGCTTTGACCAATCGCGTCAGTTTATCCGGGAAACCGTATTCGTGCATTATCTGCCATAGCTGTTCTCGATCGATTGTGTCGTATGCCGCTTTGAAGTCAATGAATAGGTGATGCGTGGGTACGTTTTATTCACGACACTTCTGGAGTACTTGTCTTATCGCGAATATGTGATCCGCAGTGGCGCGGGCTCCAGTATATCCCGCTTGGTACGGCCCTACGAATTCCTTAGCTATTGGTGATAGACGACGGCAAAGGATTTGGGAGAGTAGCGTGTAGCGTTCACGTGAGCGGTTCACCTTCTCATAGAACTTCCGTGTGTCATTTGCGCCGTTCAACTGTTCCATCGCTTCGCGATCTTGGTCTTCTTGGTGGCGCTTTATCCTCCGGAAAACCGTGTTCTGTCTGTTACGCGCCTGTCTGCAACGTTCCTCGTCCGCTTTCGTGCAGCGTATCAGCATCCTCGTCTTTGCTGCAGTCCTCTCTTCGATCAACTGCTGATATACGCCGTAAAACCAGTCATTTCCGCGATTCGATAACTTACGGCGGACCTTATGTTCCTCCAGCCGTCTTCAAGAGTCGCCGTACCAAGCTGCTCTTCCGTTGGTAGCACTAGCTTAAGCTGTTGCGCGAATTCCTCTGCAGTACGAACGCTACGTATCTGCTCGAAATTGAGTCTCGGCGTTCCTGTGCGACGAGTGTTGTGAACCGTCGATAGTTTTGAGCGAATACAAACCGCGACAAGGTAGTGGTCAGAATCAATGTTGGCACAGCGGTAAATGCAGAGGTTGATGACTTAAAAGAAGAATCGCCCGTCGGGGAGAACGTGGTCGATTTGATTTTCCGTATGTTGTTCAGGGATCTCTAGGTGGCTTTGATAAAATCTTTTCGGGGGAACAAGGTTCTTCGAACTTCCATTCCTCGGGAGGCTGCAAAGTTCACGCATCGTTGGCCGTTGTCGTTTGTTGCCGCGTGCATGCTCTCCAGTCCGATCACGGGCCTGTACATTACCTTCCGGCCTACCTGAGCATTCATGTCGCCGATGACGAGTTTT
Organism: Malaya genurostris; assembly: GCF_030247185.1. NCBI lineage: Eukaryota > Metazoa > Arthropoda > Insecta > Diptera > Culicidae > Malaya > Malaya genurostris. The sequence goes on from NC_080570.1 coordinate 123,489,915, forward strand.
ACAGCCCGCCGTGGAGAGCTGTCGTAGGTTCGTTCCAGCTGCGCGTAAAATGCTTCTTTCTCGTCATCGGATCTCGACTCATGTGAGCAGTGCACGTTGATGATACTGTAATTGAAGAAACGACCCTTGATCTTCAAGACGCACATCCTATCACTGATTGACTGCCATCCAATCACGCGCTGGCGCTTCTTGCCCAACACTACGAATCCCGTTCCTAGAACGTTGGTTGTGCCACAGCTCTGGTAGAAGGGTAGCCGCTCGATGCCCACTTTTCCACACCTTCTGTCCTGTCCAACAAAATTCCTGCAGTGCTACGATATCGAAGCCGCGGATTTTAAGCTCATCATGCATCATTCGGTCGTATCCTTGAAAGCCAAGCGATTTTGATTTATTTATTTATTTCGTCAAGCAAATGTAGACTACATATAAATTGTTTACAATGTTCACTTACATACTACGCATTATTTCTACGACAAAGCTGAGATTTGATTTGATTTTTTGACATAGTAAGGTCAAGATGTTCGCAGTATTGATTGTAATGGCGCATTATTCGATTGACTGGACTGTATTTTGCATAATTTGTTCTAGCTTGTTTTTCTAAAAATAATTTCCTGGAACGTAGTTGACGGCTAGGTATATAAAAATTTAATTGGGATAATAATGAAGCTGATTGAATGCGTTGAGAAATAATGTCGCTGATAAAATAAAGCATTGCAAAGTCGCGGCGTTCTTTAAGTGTTTGTATATTGATGAGCATGCAGCGTGCTTCATATGATGGTAGAGGAAATGCTGTCCAGTTTAATTTACGAAGTGCATATAAAAGAAATTGTTTTTGAATAGATTCGATGCGTTCTTCGTGAATAATATTGTATGGATTCCATACTAGGCTGCAATATTCCAAAATAGGTCTGACATATGTAGTGTATAATAATTTAATTGTGTATGGATCCAGAAAGTTATGACTGAAGCGTTTAATAAAGCCCAGCATGCTATTAGCTTTATTGATTATGGTATTGTAGTGTTCCACAAAAGTGAGCTTGGAGTCTAAGATTACGCCTAAATCTCTTACAATTTTACATTTTTCTACAAGTTGATTTCCTAGATGTATGTTTATAGATATAGTTTCATTTTTCCTGCTGAAAGTTATTGAGTTACATTTTTTTACATTGAGTTGGAGTAGTGATATTGTTAATTTCCATGAAGAGTTTCATGTCGTCTGCATATATAAGCACTTTCAGATTTTTGAGTATGAAGAAAATGTCGTTTATATGTAAAATGAAAAGGAGAGACCCTAAGTGAGAACCCTGAGGTACGCCAGAAGTTACATTAATTGGTTCAGACAGAATGTTTTGGAAGCGGACTACCTGTACACGATTCGTTAAGTATGATTTGAGCCAGAAGAGTATGTTTTATGCCATATTTTTGTAGTTTGTGTAGAAGTAATGGTATGTCAATACGGTCGAAGGCTTTGCTAAAGTCAGTGTAAAGAGTTTCTACGTAGTTTCCGGCGTCCATTGCATTCAGAGTTAATGTCATAAATTCTAAGAGATTTGTTGTCGTTGAGCGGCCTTTGAAAAAGCCATGTTGTTTGTTTGTTATTACATTTTTAAGTTGATGAAAAAGTTTTTCATTTACAATTTTTTCAAATAATTTTGGAATGCATGAGATAATGGCTATTCCACGGTAGTTCCGAATGTGAGATTTTGCACCAGATTTTAATATTGGTACAAGAAAGGAAGATTTCCATGCTTTAGGAAAAGTACATTTATTAAGTGATAAGTTAAAAAGTAGTTGTAGTGGTAGTGTAAGTTCTTCGGCAAGATTTTTTAAAAATATTGGTGGTATACTGTCAGGTCCAGGCCCTTTTGAGGCGTCTAAGTTTTTCAGTGCTGTCGAAATGTCATGTTCTGATAGATAGTTTACAGAGATGGAGTTGGAAAATGCAGGTATGAAAGAGAAGTATTCACGATCACGGTCAGTTTCTGAATAAGATGTATATACTTCTTGGAAAAAATTTGCAAAGTGATTGCAGATTTCTGTACTATTTTTCCCTACATGTTCGTCGAGGTGCATTTGAGATGGAAAATTGTTGCTTTTTAGTTTAGTTTTTGTTTAGTTAAAAAAGTTCTTAGGACAAGTCTTTATTTCGTTTTCCATTTTGCGATTATATTCTTCATGTGCTGTGTTAATGGCTATTTTAAGTTGATTGCATAGATTTAAGTAATTTTGAAGATGAGCGTCACTTTTTTCTTGTTTGTAAGTTTTGTGTGCTTTTTGTTTCCTATTTTTCAAATGTTTCAGTTGTGAATTGAACCATTCGGGTAATTTGCTGTTATGGTTTTTTCTTCTTCTTTTCATAGACAAAGTTTCGGCTAATATTTTGTTTATAATGTGATAAAATTTGTTTACTTCGACGTCGACATTTCCTTCTGTACTCAGTATGTTCCGCCAATTTATTATACTTAGTCTACACTTGACTACTTCAAAGTCAATTTTATTGTATTCCGGCACTTCCTCATATTCCAAGTCGTAGGGAAGGGATGCATTGTGTGTAAATAATGAATATTCAATTGCGGTGTGAAATGCTTCATTTTTCCATAATGGCAGGTTTGATGCATTCACACAAAAGTCTTCTGTGCAATTTGTGAAAAGAAGGTCTAAATATGCGTTTTGTTGAATTTTTACGGAGTTTACTTGATGTAGGCCAAAATTAGAAATTTTGTCGAAAAAGTAGTGCAATGTTTCGTTTTCTCCTACGACTGGAAGTAAGATTGATTCATTTTCAATGTCAGAAATGAAGTTCGCACTACGTTGATTGAAGTCGCCAAAAATATGAAGCTTTACTTCAGGTTCCATATTCGAAATAATTGTGTCTAAAGATTGAAAGAATAATTCAAAGGAGAATTTGTTCGCATTTTCGGGTGGGAAATAGACAGAGCAGTAAATATGTTCTTCTTCCAATATTGAGACTTTGGCCCATACATGCTCAAATTCTTTATATTTAGGAGTAATAATTTCTTCAGAAGTAAAGCAAGAGTTTATGGCTATGAGGACTCCACCTCCAGATTTTTTCTGACAGAGAGATAAATTTCGGTCGTGCCGAAATACGTTAAAATTATTTCCAAATACTTCTTCGCTTCTTACACTTTCATCCCAGCTGCTTTCAGTTCCAAAGATTACGTCGAAAGAGGAGGTTATTAAATTTTGATGAATTTCTTTCATTTTGGCCGGGCTTTTCATGCGGTTGAAATTTTGGCAATAGACCAAAATTTCAGTCACATTTTGTCTATGAAGCGAAGAAGTTTTTGAGAATTCTGGAATACTTACATTACTAATTCCTGTTTCTATTCCTTCGTCAAAAGGCGTCGTTATTTCCGAAAATTCGGCCTTGTTAAATTATGTTCGGCTTCCCGGATTAGTTGGAGTCGGCGGGTACGTTCACTTGTCCAAAATTTCCCATAAGAGTCCAGGTCGGCCTGCGCTTCCTTAGGTTTCATTCCATATTCCTGATGCACTTCGATGAAGATTCGTAGAAGGTGGTCAGGTGTTGTTGGAAGGCCTTCTGATGCTAATAGCATTTTTATAAATACTAGTTGGTGTCATACCCTCGATGCATACTGTAGGTTGTTGATTTTTCTTGTACGACAAATACAGACGGACGACGTGCATTATTTTCGGGTCACGAAGTCTTGCTTTCAAGAAGCGTTCGTCGCCATTTGCAGATTGTGAAGTAAGACGTACAATTGGAGGACGCATTGGATCAATTTCGAATTGGCTGTCTGTACTCATGTCCTGTGATACTGTAGATGTATTTACGTTCTGTGATATTGAAGATGTATTCACATAGTTAGTGGATGGTGCAGCTTCGATGTCATTACTTCCTAAGACCGGAGTAGTGTTGTTTTGAATACTTCTTGTTCCTTTGTAAGGGTTGATGGTTTCACCTTTTTGAAAATTTATGAATTTTGAGGCAATATCTGCACCTGGATTCCCGGAGAATTGAACCCGTGCAGCTGCTAGTAGGTCTTTGTCCAAGGGTAAGGTATATTGTAATGACACATTATTGTTATTGTTGTGGCAGGTATTGTTACTATTAGTGTTCAAGTTGCTGTTATAGTGCACATTATTGTCGTTGTTGTTGTTGCTGCTGTTGTTGTTGTTGTTGTTGTTGTTGTCGTGTTTGCTGTTGTTGGTGTAGTTGTTGTTTTTACTGCGTATACTGTAATTTGTATTATTTTGCTGTTTCCGCTTCCGATGTTTTCGTCTGAGGTTTGCTGTTACACTCTCAGGCTCAAAATGTCCGAATTTTTCTTAAAAATGGCCTAATGCCAACTATAATACAACACACGATATTTTTAGGACCAGTTTTGAATTATTTCGAAGTTTTAAACATTTTTGGGTCGTATTCGTTACCTTTCGTTTAAAATTTAAAATTTTACTGTGCAGTTAATTTGGTACACTTAACAACAAAACAAAAAAGGAATTGTTTTTATTTAGGCATTAGCCCTTCTCAAAACAAAATGCAGAGCCAGAGATGCCATTTATACAGATTTATCTGTATTGTATAGATTTTTGCGTTCGCATACTGATTTAAATCAGAGTTCAGAGTTTAACAGATTTCCGAAATTTGATACAGATTTATACAGGTTTATAAAAAGTGAAAAGTAAAAAAATAGACTTTTTCCTTTGAGTATCTATTAGTATTTGATTGCAGTAATTCTTTGAAAGTTTATTAATCAACGTACAAATCGCATGTTAAAATGGAAATCTTCGCCGATATGAAGAATTACCTTTTAACATCATTTCATTAGTGAGAACAGATAGAGCAGATATAGGCTTTTTATGCAAACCAACACATATTTTCTATGAAAATATCTGACATCTCTGTGCGCAGCCGATGAAACACGGTATGTTGACATATAGCGGAATGAAACCAGTGCTACTAGATTTGCCACAATGGTTATTTCATTAGTATTTAACACACTCTTTCTGGCAATATTCGAAGCCGAAATAGTTTTATTGAAACCTAAATATCAATAATATAATTAAACTAATGTCACGGATACCAAAAAAAAAACTTGATGATAATTTGAAGAAGAAAAACAATTTTGTTTTGTAACATTATGAGAAAACCTGGCAACTTTGCGAAAGCAAATGAGATGAAAACAAAGTGCAATCAAATGAATTAAGTGAAAAACTTCTTCTCATATTTTGGAAGACTTTTATTGATTGTCGGATAATTTTTGAAGTTTTTAATCGTTAATTAAGCAAGTGGCAAGTGAACATTGCTAATTATGAAGTCAACCAGCATTCAATAGTAGTGTAATTGTGCGAAATAGTGATCATGTTTTGAGACGAATCGTTTAGTAGATATTCAGAAACATGACGAACTGTAAATCTTGAGACGAAAATGTGTCCTAAACCGAAAAGTGAGTTTGTTTTAAATGAAAAAAAAATGATCACCGAAGAATTTAAAACCATTTCTTCCAATGGAAACGTGTGACAATTGCTTAAATATTCAATTTTAAATATTTCACAGTTTGGTTCAGGTACGTTGTAAGATATTATTCATGTTCAAAGTAATGAGGTGATGAGATGGAAATAGGAGCTCAGATGAAATGGGGAGCCCTTACCCTATCGTCGCTCAAAGCGACGAAGAAAAAAACGTAAAAAACTTGTCTAAAGTGGGGTCAGAACTGTTACAATCGCTAGCCATTGTCAGTAGCAGGCCAAATAAACCACATCCGACTCCGAATATACTGGCTCTCGGTTTCCGATTCCAAAAGCACGGGCCATATAGTAACCATATACTCAAAATTTTTCGAAAATGAAAGGTCGTATGATTCCATAAAAAAAACTTCAGAATTTCATCCGAATTCGACTTCTGGTTCCGGAATTACAGAAAGAAGATTATTAAAAATTGTATATAGTTCAAAGCGGTGAAGCAAACAACGTAAAAAAATGCTGAACCAATCTCCAAATTAATCCTATCGAAAGAGAATTTCAGTCCGACTATTCTGGTTTCCGATTCCAGAAGCACCGGAAATGGTGGAAAATAGTGCTCACAAGTCAAAATTGACACTAACTCAATCAACCGCGGTTAGTTTTACCAGAAGTCTGATCGAATGAAATCTAAAACCCGTTGTCATATGTAGCTATTCAGAGGATTTGGTGCCGCTGCGATTTATAGTATGTTAAACCGTTAGATGGAATTGGCAGTTCAATGAAAACTGCTAATGCACTGATGAGCCGTAGGCGAAACGTTAAAGTAAGTATGTTTTATGGCCAAAGACAATGAAAAAGCAACCTTCGTCCATCTGAACATAAACAATCGGTACTGATGACGGCTGATACCAAATACAATCATGATGGTGATAAAAGGCTTAGTTAGAACTTCTAAGCCATAATCCCTTTTCCGAAAAAAAACGTTGATTATGTGACAATTTTCACTGACCCGAACCCACACAACAGCTCCCCTATCTGTTCGAAAGCCACTCCAGTAACAGCCAGCCTACCAACTACCGGTTCGGATTCAGTTTTCAACAGCTACCGATCCCGTTGGCTAGTTCAATTATTTAGTAACACTATCCAACAGTAGATGCCGGTGTTGTTATTGTTGCCACTGCGATGACCACTCTCGGGGACAATAAATTACAGCATTACCGGAGCCAACTACACATTCGACACGGGCTGAACTAATAATTCAACAGCAGCCCTTTACTGCCCTGTAACAGCCAGACAATCCGTGTTTCTGATTTTGAAGTGATACATAATGGAAGGAGTGGACCCTTCTCACGTTTGCTGTTGATGTTGGGCTGTCGAGAATGTGTACTTTATATCCGCTCAAACATCGACACCCATTTGCAATTTACCCACGGCATACGGTGACTGCCACGGTTTGGTTGCGGGGTGAGGCAGGAGAGACGCACCATAAATCTATATTAAACCCATTAACGGTGGCACAAACGAGGGCCATCAAAATTCGTCAAACAACGCTGGCATCAGCCAAGCACCCCGGCTGTGATTCGAGGAGCAAACCGGAGGTGAAGCGGAGCGGAGAGGTGGAGGTACTTAAACTGAGATTAATAAATTCCTCGTAAGCGAGAAATTATGACAGCGCATCAAATGTGCAGGGACAATGATCCTAGAGCCTGGGGGCACTGCATCGCAGTAAGCGTCGTAATTGCAGAATTTACGGTCGCATTCATTTTGGGCGGGACGCGATTATGGCGGATATATGTAGATAATGATGGAAATTGGCCACTCAATCAGCGTTCGAATTGCCGGTCACGGGTTTTAGTTGAAATAGTCATAAAACTTCAAGTGACACCAGCAGAACTGCTAGATTCATGAATTCAAAGCTCAGCAACGATTCGGTACCTACTACTTCAAACCCCTTTGGAGCAAGTTATTTATCCTTTTCATAAATAATAGAGCTTACCAGCCAGTACAATGAGCAATGATCAGCGTACAAGCGAACATAAAGAACCACACTTGGAGAAGACCACTAGCGGTGCCAGACGCAGTAGCCAAGTACTTCCAAGGGCTTGTTTCGCCTGTTGTCGCTTGGCAGTAGAACAGAACACAATAACCGGGACCTCCGTGGCTTGGGCTTGGGCTTGGTTCGCCGTGTTCCACCCGTTTGACACTGTTCATTAATCTCGTTCGCTCGGTAGAAAACCATCCGACGTCCGTTTGTAGAAATTGCTCTGGCACAAGATTTGCAACACTCACTGGAAGACGACGAAGATAAACTACTATTTCCTCGCTATCACGATGGAACGAGCAGCAGCAGGATGCTCTACGGCCAGCGCCTGCGGTAGGACCCGGGCACACGACTGCTTTCTATTTTCAGCGGAACCAGCATTACATTTGTGTACTATACCCGTAATACTGCGTACTGTTCATACTTAAACAAGCGAAAAATTAAATTACATTCTTTATGAGATAGACATTTGAAGATAGATTGTAGCATATTTTCTCTATCGTTCGGGAAAACATGGAAATTCATTTGCTGGATTGAAATAGTTAACTACACTCTTGCCAAGTTCAATTCCTAGACTTTTACTACTTTAAATATTCAGTTTTTTTTTGTCGTGAATACGACTTACTTTACTATGGGGTGCCTTTTCAAAATTCTGAAAGAATGATAGGTTTTTGATCGTGAATATCTCATGTTGTATCTAACGTATCAACATCATTTTTGCTACATGCCATCTGAAATATGATCATCAATTTATGATAACATTTTCAGTTGTATGACATAATCACAAATTTGTCGTTTTCAGACATTTTGTTCCCACATCCCCTTTTTTGCACGTTTTCCACAATATTTACTTCTCTTTCATTCTCTTCGGCAATATCATCATCACCGCCCACGGAAGACCGCTCCAGTCGAAAACCAGCATACGGGCTACCCGCCGGGCCTTCGTAGCCTGGGGGTGTTTCCCGCGGACCCACACGGACCAACGCCATCTGGAAGACTCATGCAACACTCAATGCATCGACCACTGCCGATCGCCATTATATTTCAGAATTTAGTTCCAGATACAGAATCAAGCATGCAGTTCTGCCGCGTGACTGTTTTTTGTGCATCGTTCGCGCACTTCAAACAAGAGCGATTGCGTCATCCAGCTGCTGGTCGTTTGCATTTGAGAAAAACACAACGAAAAGTGAACAAAGATGGGGAACTACAAATGCAGTGAAAATAATGCACCAAAAATGTGAAAATAATGTCACTCACTTTTCTCGGAGATAGAAGTTCTTAAGATGCCTTAAGAATCTTCCAATTTTCATTCGGATCAAACCCTTTGTTCCGGAGATAGGGTGCTCGGTATGAAAACGTCAATTCCAGGAATACTTTGTTCATAAGCTACTTCTTTATATTGGCTAGTGATTTTCTCTAGTTTGCATTTGAGATTAAAGCGAAAGGCCTTGAAATTGTTAAAAAAAATTAGAACATTTCAATTGGATTCGACTTCTGGTTTCGGAACTAGAGTTCGATAGGTGGGAAATTTTCAATTTCATGAGTGTTTTTTTTTTCACAACCGATGGCAAAAACAAGTACAAATCTTATAAGTTCTTCTAGTTTGCAGAACTTTATATGCAGGGCATATAAACTTAATTAGGCACTAATAGTTGCCCATTTTCTGTTCCGGAAGCACCGAATTTAATGAATAAATACTTCAAAAGCAGAACTTACTTCGATGCCTAAATCGATTTTCACTAATTTTGATTTAAATTGAAGTTCATATTGTCACAAAAGCTACTGTGACATTCCATCCGGAGCTGACTTCCGGTTCCGCAATTACAGGGCGATGAGTGTGAAAGCTTCCAAACCGCCATATAAAATGACGATACAAAACCAGTACGAGAAAACACAGCTCGCCATTACAAACAATGCACACAGCGGGCTTTGTTCGATTTCGTACACGTTACAAAGAAAACGAGAACCAACACTCAAACTGATTACTTACTTACTTTCCTTAGATAAGCGTTAAAAATGTTAAAGCGACGAAGTGAAAGAGAGAAAAGTTCGTAACTAGGTTCAAATCAGGTCCAAGGTCCAAGGTTTAAATTTGTAGGTCATGGTTGTTGCTGGCCATACGAACCAACATCGGCTATTTCGATCCTCAAATTAAGTTTCAAAAGTATTGGAAATAGCCAATTTTCACAAACTTATGGATTCAAAGGAAAATAATTCATACAGAATCACTGAATTCATTGTGGATGATACTTCAAGTTCCGGAGCTATAGAGTGTTTTGATTCGTACACTGACGTTCGAACAAAATTTCTTGTTCCTATTTAATGAACAGTTGTTTTTAGAACTACATAGTAATATTTGTGATGGTATAAGTAATACGAGAAAGGCATCGTTACACCACTTGGTGGATTTCTAACAGGTTTTCTCAATTACAATTTCTTATTATGTTTCTCCTTACTAAAAATCCGGCTACACTAAACTCCGTCGATAATTCGGGGAACGTTTGATCAATGCATCTATTTTTATTCGGGTTCAACGTTAAGTTCAAGACACGCGCGTGAAGTTTATAATTTGCATTCGAATGAGTATTAGTTGATTTAGCGCGGACTTGAATTTTTATCCTAACAACATCTTAAGGTTATATTTTATATTCCCATCATACGACTTTTATTATAGTTTCGAAATATCCAATTTGTTTCAAACAAAACAAGCGATTGGTTAGGCCGTTATCAGTCCGCATATTATTCTTATTCGTCGACGAGAAGACCTAAGACAGCAAACTTATTCATTGTTTAAGAACAACAGAACAGTTTCCGAAACAGCAGGGTGAAATATGTTTAAAATTTAAAACCGTCGTTTAGAGTGAAAATGCTAAGAATTCCAATAAACTTGAAATCTAAAATAAAATAGATGCAACATTTAATTTAAAGTGAATTTGTTATAACACCGTTGCCTAATTTTCACTTCAAGGAATCGTTCATAGTAATAAAAACGACAAAGGAAATTTAATTTCCTTCGAATATGTATAAGACATCTTAAGAGTACGTAAAACCTAGAAAATCATTTGATGAATGCAGGAATATCGCTACAGAGGTAATCGAAAGGGAGAAGAGTCTCCGGTGACATTCTGATGCTGAATTTCCACTACACTTCAGTTCGACGCCGAAGTGATTCGTGCAAAATTTAACGATTTTATTCTCATCAATAAAAAATTCTCTACTGAACAAATTCGCAACTAAGAATTGATGACTGTAATATTTTCGTTGCACGTAGGGTAATAAATATGAACAACAATTTTTTTCCATTCTTCAAATAGTGATTACAGCGACGAAAGGCTGTTTTAATTCCAACTGGTTGATTAACACTCATGCACTAGTTAGATTATACCCAATAAAACGCAATTTAGCATGAATTTTATTTATAAAAGTAACAGGACCGCAGCATTTTGCATGTCTCGATTACACAGCACAGCGTTTGAATTTGCATAGCGATATCCTGCGCTCCAGTTACTTCTGCGTATGGTATTCAAGCTAAATTTTTCAATCAGCTGCATAACATGCTATGTGATTGGTTTTTTGTAACTGTTGTATTTTTGTTTCGATTATAGAGGTTTCAATTTCAAGGTCATTTGCATCTTCGGGCCAGAAAAATTTTCTGATCCTATGTGCGGGGTTGGGAATCAAACCAGGCAGACTGCGTGAAAGGCATCGACTTACCCATCACGCCACACCCGTGCCCTTTGTTGATGTTTTTATTATCATTATAACTAACCCTCATATCCGTACTGTATTATACAGCATTGTATCGTATTTTCAACCCAAATACTGCGTACTGTTTTTTACCCTCGAATGCACTGAATTTTAATTTGCACTGTATTTTTACACTGAAATGTACTGTATTTATCACATTAAAAATAAGTACAGCATTTTAAACCTTTAACGCATCGCTTTTCGATTCGTGGTAATACAAAACGTCAGAAAGGACAGTGACAAAAAGTAGCGAATGTGAATGTAAATGTATGTACATGCAAACAATATTATTTTCATTATTCATTCTTGTGCAGACCGCGTCACATCAATTAAATGAAATTTGGATGACTAAAAAAAAAAGAAAAATGTCTCAACCAAGAAGAATCATGTGCTTCTCAAAAAAAGTTCCATGAAAAATTCGTGCATTTTTTTAGTTTTTGTCAAACTTAAAAATTCGCACCAAACGAGCGCAAATAAAGCTAGCATTTGGCTGCTTCGCGTTTGAGAAAAATGCTCGAAAAGTGTTTAAAATTCGCCAAGAATTCCACAATTTGACGCTTTTGAAAGCCGGAAATCAATCAAATTCCAATCAAATATTGGATGTATGAAATATTGAAATATATGAGCGATTGCACGACTTGCCGATTGTACCGATTTCTTCTAGACTCAAACTTACAAATAACTTTTAATGGCGCCCTACTTCTTTCCAAGACTCCAAAGCCACTAACGGCCCTTTTCAGGATCACAAAAGTAACGTAAAGAACTTATTTAGAAAACTGTCTTAAACTACCGGCCTAACTCCAAGAATAAAAACGTAATCTTACGAAACCGAATGGTTCGTTTCCTGACAACAAAATCTTAAACGTTCAAACGGTATCGAATCAGTTGATATCTATAAACATCTCGAATGCAGTCCTACGTCAATCTCGCGGCTATGTCTCTGACATTGACCAACTCAATCACAGTCCCGCACAGTTTCTCTGATTCTAGAAACGAATGCAAGAACCGGAACTGCTAAGTAGCAACAGAAAATTCAATATGAGCTGCCGGGCAATGATAATTTGAACATGAAACGTAACTAAACCGAACAATGTATGCTATAATAGGCTCCTACCAAATCAAGCGCATTGTGACAAGCTCGATTTTGAGCTGTATTTGGAAAATCAGCAGTTACTGTGCTAGTGATGCCGGAAAAAAACCCCGCTAAGGTTCACCTGCACAGCGAAATTCTTCGTCAGCGAGAATGGAATGGCTGCGGCAAATGTACTTCAGTCGTTCCCAACAATTTCCGTAGCCAATCAAATGCAAATTGGCTTTAACTCGTAGGTAGTGATTTGCTGTTGAAACAAAATTTTTCGATTACCAACCGGTCACACACGGGTGAAGCCGAAGAAAGTGTGTTGGACAGTTGCCACAGTTGCACACAGAAGTTTCGCTCGAGAATGGTGCCATTCGCCATTCGCCGGCAGCGCACAGACAGGTCACATCTGGAGGACGGAGAGCAAACTTTGAATGTTTCCAGTTGCAGCATGGTGTCCATCCGTTACATAAAATATTACTTTTGCAGAAAAGGCGGCAGTAGAATTTTCCCTCTAACAAACCAATCACGACTCACGACCACCCGGAGCACGTAGACCGCCATCACCATTTCGTTCGACATGGGAATGCAACAGAAAAATATCCTTCCTCATCCGCTTTCCCGGGGCTTCCGGGCCTGGTTGCGAAATTCTTCCCTTCTAATACGTATAACACAATACAATGGCAAAATGCATAGTGCGCTTTTCAGCATATAATTTTTCTGCTTCTTACAACAGAGGAGAAGAGCGTCGTCTACCACACTTAGTGCCATTCACTCGTCGGAGGCACGTTTCGTCAATGAGCCATGGGAAAGTGCTGGTGATGGTGGTGGTTGGAGGTGGTGTCCAGGCAGCACCTAGCTATCACCGATCACCAATGGGAAATGGTTTCACTATACGCTACATTGATCATTGTCGTCATCGCCTTAGTCGTCGTCGCCGTTGTCGTCGTCCTCGTCGTCGTCATCTAAAGCTTTCAAAGCCGGAACATTCCGGCAATCGATGCTTGTTAGAGGCAGCAGCTCTTCGGTTGGTTCGTGTCTCTCTCCATGTGTGTGTGTGTGTGTGTATGTCACTGTATAGAGCGAGTGCAACTCGTGTGGATTATGCTGCTTCCAGTTTCGCCCAATTTACTCCACTTTCATCAGAAGGAATAACAACAGCAATTGAGTACGGTTCTGCGCCAATATCATTTCATAATCGTGCGATGCGTTGGATGGCAAAAATGGTGAGTGTTTGTATGTGTGTGTGTGTGTGTGTGTTAAAATGTGTGCCGACACGAGAAATGTATGCTATCGCTTGAACCGCTTTAGAGCTTAGAATCGATACTTTTCATTTTTATGGATTGGAAGAAAAAAATCAAACTAGGGTAGCGTTGTGATAAACTAGAGTTAAAATTGGCTCCTACTTCACCTTGCTACGCAATTTTAATGAATTTCTCAAATTTTTGCAAAAACTCACCCCTGATGAAGAATGCTTCTACAGCAGATCGAAACGTCAGAACCGATGCAAGTGACACAATGTCCAAACCGAGAAAAAAACGATTACACCCCATTTCATCGTTGGTTACAGTTAGTGGAACGGATCACAATAAGGCCTGGGAGTTATTTTTTTATTCCCATCTTTCAATTGATCCACGGTTCCATGGTTCACTGTGGTAATGGAATGCAAACCTTCTCGAACATTCTTCATTGCATGTGTTGAGCGAGCAAAACGACAAATAGGATAAAGCTTAGAAATTTGAATCAGGCAGCATCGATCCTACGGTTGGTAGTATGTCAGGTAGGCCCTCGCAGCAGGGACTGCATAATGGCTCGGTAGGAATTGGGGTTCCGGTTATAATAAAAAAAAACGTGATTAATCCACCTAGCAGTGAGATGATACCTTTTTTTTATCAATCCGCATGTGTTTTTTGCATGAATATTCTTCGGTGTTTAAGTTTTCATTACATTATTTTAATGACCGTCGTTTTAAGCGACAATTTGAGATTTCAATCACTCATTACTCTGTAATGTCGAAACTGCAAATACAATCGAATTTATCTAGAAGTGTGATAATCGATTAAACATGCCATGATATGTAAGTTCCACTTTAGAGTTTACGGTAATTTAAGGTACTTCCAGAGCCGGTATTCAGGAACCAGCATAACCCAAACCGATTCGTATGGCCATATGACGAATAAATTACAGTTTTGAGTACAACTTTGAAGCTTAATTGGATAAAATCCATTAATTTTGGTATGTATGTATAAAACTAATTAATTTTGTATATAAGTTTAATTCAATTTGAATTTTTGTTTCTGAAATTTGATTAGGCTTTTTTGAGAAAACGATTGAGCTTTGAGAAACGATTTTATACTGGAACCGGAATTTTAAAATCGGTATGGCCGAAGTCAGATAAATTCACCTGAATAGCTGTATAGTTTGAATTTGTTTCAAAATATTTGAAAATCAGTGAAGACATCTTTGAGAAATCATAGCACGAATTGAATTTTTAGGTGCCTTCTGAATCGACAACTGAATACCACTAAAACTGAAAAAAGTTAATTTTTTTATCGACTATCCAAATCTGCTAACCCGATAAACCTGATTAATTTATGTGGAATAGACATTTTTATAGCAATCACCCTGTATCCCCGAAACCGGAAGTTGGATCTGACTGAAGAGCAAGATGTTTTAAAGAATCTTGAAACTTTTCATTTGCATCTTAGATGATTCTTAGATTTCATTTGAATCTTAGATCTGTTCAGCCATCTACGAGAAGAATGAGTTACACAATTTTGATTTCGTTTCATATATCATCCTGTAGTTCCGGAACCAGAGGTCGGAACCAAACATAATTCAGGAACTTTGTTTGGGAGCATACGAATTTTCGTATGAATCTGAATTTGTAGAAAAGAAATTTTCAGAGAAAATTTAGTGAAATTATTTGTCACACACGCATTTGCTGATCTCGACGAACTGATTCGAATGGTATATGGATGTTATCTTCTTCCAGCATTTATTGCTGTAAGTAGTTTAAAACAATATAATTTAAACAAATCTGCCATCATCTGGTTTATATATGTGTCTGGTTTATAACCGATGCAAGTGACACAATGTCCAAACCGAGAAAAAAACGATTACACCCCATTTCATCGTTGGTTACAGTTAGTGGAACGGATCACAATAAGGCCTGGGAGTTATTTTTTTATTCCCATCTTTCAATTGATCCACGGTTCCATGGTTCACTGTGGTAATGGAATGCAAACCTTCTCGAACATTCTTCATTGCATGTGTTGAGCGAGCAAAACGACAAATAGGATAAAGCTTAGAAATTTGAATCAGGCAGCATCGATCCTACGGTTGGTAGTATGTCAGGTAGGCCCTCGCAGCAGGGACTGCATAATGGCTCGGTAGGAATTGGGGTTCCGGTTATAATAAAAAAAAACGTGATTAATCCACCTAGCAGTGAGATGATACCTTTTTTTTATCAATCCGCATGTGTTTTTTGCATGAATATTCTTCGGTGTTTAAGTTTTCATTACATTATTTTAATGACCGTCGTTTTAAGCGACAATTTGAGATTTCAATCACTCATTACTCTGTAATGTCGAAACTGCAAATACAATCGAATTTATCTAGAAGTGTGATAATCGATTAAACATGCCATGATATGTAAGTTCCACTTTAGAGTTTACGGTAATTTAAGGTACTTCCAGAGCCGGTATTCAGGAACCAGCATAACCCAAACCGATTCGTATGGCCATATGACGAATAAATTACAGTTTTGAGTACAACTTTGAAGCTTAATTGGATAAAATCCATTAATTTTGGTATGTATGTATAAAACTAATTAATTTTGTATATAAGTTTAATTCAATTTGAATTTTTGTTTCTGAAATTTGATTAGGCTTTTTTGAGAAAACGATTGAGCTTTGAGAAACGATTTTATACTGGAACCGGAATTTTAAAATCGGTATGGCCGAAGTCAGATAAATTCACCTGAATAGCTGTATAGTTTGAATTTGTTTCAAAATATTTGAAAATCAGTGAAGACATCTTTGAGAAATCATAGCACGAATTGAATTTTTAGGTGCCTTCTGAATCGACAACTGAATACCACTAAAACTGAAAAAAGTTAATTTTTTTATCGACTATCCAAATCTGCTAACCCGATAAACCTGATTAATTTATGTGGAATAGACATTTTTATAGCAATCACCCTGTATCCCCGAAACCGGAAGTTGGATCTGACTGAAGAGCAAGATGTTTTAAAGAATCTTGAAACTTTTCATTTGCATCTTAGATGATTCTTAGATTTCATTTGAATCTTAGATCTGTTCAGCCATCTACGAGAAGAATGAGTTACACAATTTTGATTTCGTTTCATATATCATCCTGTAGTTCCGGAACCAGAGGTCGGAACCAAACATAATTCAGGAACTTTGTTTGGGAGCATACGAATTTTCGTATGAATCTGAATTTGTAGAAAAGAAATTTTCAGAGAAAATTTAGTGAAATTATTTGTCACACACGCATTTGCTGATCTCGACGAACTGATTCGAATGGTATATGGATGTTATCTTCTTCCAGCATTTATTGCTGTAAGTAGTTTAAAACAATATAATTTAAACAAATCTGCCATCATCTGGTTTATATATGTCATATTCGAACGATTATGTTGTCAAAAACGAGCCGTGCTAAAATCGGTCCGAGGCTAAATGTCATGGAAAAGGACTGTACACAGTCTTTTTGGTACTTAGAAACAATTGTATGTAACAGAATAAAAAATCGTGTTTTCCGTTGCTCCCTAGCATTGCTTTGTCATACAGCGCTCAAAACTCCTACTGCTGGAATAGCGGGAAAAGTCGTTTACACAAAAATTTCGATATCTCCGTTAAAAATGGACGGATTTTAACAATCTATGGCTTGTTGGATAGGTTTTATCATGCGGAATCTAAGTCTGAAAACATATTCTGTGTTCAAGGTCAATTGTGACAGATACTATCGAAAAACTGAAAATTTTGACATAAAACTTTGTATAACTCAAAAAGTAAACATCCGATCTCAAAACCATTCAATAGCGTTTTGGGTGACGGGGAGACCTTTCATTTGCGACTAGTTTGATCAAAATCGGTCTAGCCATCTCTGAGATCTCGACCTCTTAGTTGACAACACACATACGGACACACACACATACACACACACACACACACACACACAGACATTTGCTCAGTTCGTCGAGCTGAATCGATTGGTATATGTCATTCGGCCCTCCGGGCCTCGGAAAAATTTCCGAAAGTTTGAGCGAATTCTATACCTATTTTTTATATATATAAAAAAAGGTAAAACGAGGATTGAGCAAAGAAATTGAATTACTTGTTATACTGAAAATGTAGAAGAGCACTTGTTTATAAGATCGATCATTAGCAACCAATTAAGGATCAAGAGTAAACCAGGTTTGCTAGTGTTAGATTTTAGTGTATTACGACCGTTTATGTTGTAGATGTGCATTTGACTTATTTCCAATACACATACAAAATACACTTGATATTTCAATGAGTAGTATTGATATTGATAAAGATCGATATTCGATTATTTTTCACGCGAACTTTTAAAAAGTGTTAAGATATGAGAAAGGATTGAAGTGTGAACTTTGAGAAAGGGTTAAATTGGTATACACTATGTCGTTTTTCTGTACTGTTGCACGAGTTGTTAATAAAAATATACAAAATTATTTGTTTTTCTTTTAATTTTTAATGGAAATTTGATCTAGAATTACTTTTTTCACAAGAAATTCATTGAAAAATTTAAAAAATTTTAGGTTCAATGTGACTTCTGAAGTATGATTCATCTCTTCTAATTACTTTGGAAATATAATCACTAACATTGCTTGCATTGATAAATACAATCAAAGCGTTTGGAACGTCGCATATGTGCATAGATGTTTGAGACTCCACAATCATTCTTCTATCAATCATGATTTCACCATTACGTATTTGGCATCCAAGTTTATTGTTGGGCTTTTTCACAAACTCTGAAATTTTATCTGTTTTCTTCAATGATTTTTTCTTAATAATCAACAAATATTGTTTATCTTCAGATATAGCTGAAAAAAAAACATTATTTATTGATTATTAAAATTTTATTATACGAACCATCTGCAACGCAACACAAGAAACTATGACAACTATCAACAACCATGCGACTTCCTGTCATTGAATAACCATGGTTGTCTTTTAATATACCAATTACAGATCCTACGAGAGATCTATTTGATTTTAATATGTTCCATGTATTGGAGGTTAATATAATGGTTTCACGTTTTTTATCTAGTGTTTTTATTGTAGAACCAATGATATCAGCAACGCATTTCGATAGTATTCTACCTTTTGAAAACTCTTCCATTTCGGTTAGGCTTAAACATTCGTTTAAGCGCTTCTTGGATAATTCAGTCATCTACAAGTAATACCCGGGACAATATATTGATATCTATGCTATGAAAATATGAAAATGCAAGAAATTCTAACCTCGTATTGTTTTTTAATGACAGGCGTTTCTTTTTCGAAGTCTATTTCTTTCACTTCCACAGTTTCTATTTCAAATCCATAATCGTGTTCCACAGCTGGGTTACTTGACACAGCTTTTCTACTGTAGGAGGGACGCTTTTTTGATTTAGCAGTTGCAGCTTTCAAATTTGCCTTGTCAATATCCAATTGCGTTAGTAGCTTTCCGGGGCTATTTCCGGTGTAGAGCTTCATGTAAGTGTGATGCCACTGAAAACCCTCATTGTGTTGTAATGTAGTTATCCACACCCTTCTCTGGTAAGATCCTCTACTCGTAAGATTTATTCTTTTGCCGACATTATACTTACTAAGGCGACAGAAAATATTTTCAGCACTAAAACGGTTTATTACATAAGTATTTATGTATATATATATATATATATATATATATATATATATATATATATATATATATATATATATATATATATATATATATATATATATATATATATATATATATATATATATATATATATATATATATATATATATATATATATATATATATAACTCCGCCTTAGCTGTCAATGCTTCGACAGCCTCCTGAACCTTTGAAAAAATACCATATCTTTCTAACAACGGTACTTGGCAAACGTCATCTGTAGATTTTTTCGTGCAAAAATAACTTCGACAATTATCATGTTTCCCATAAACATGGGAAGGGACATTTCGAATGTCGTAACGAAGGCCTTCTACATCAGTACCACCCGTGTCATTAGCACAATGTATAATTGCACTTCGAACTCCAAAAGTAATTCGTTCTATATTTTTCGATACCAAGTCTCCAACATCTTTTGGGACTTTAATCTATAAACGGTAGATATTGATAAACTTAAACGATTTTTAGACACTTTCAGGTGAAATTTACAGCGAAAAGATTCCGGACTACTGAATGCATAAATACTACAGTTCTACGATAAGTTGTGTTTAATTAATTGATCATGTACGAATTTGGTTGCCCGAAGGGCTCTGAATATTTCAATATTTCGAAGAAATTCTAAATTTATTTGTTTCACAATTGAAAATAAATGTAATTCTGAATCGTTTTGAAAAATTTTTGACATCCATATCAATGCTTGATTAGATATGAACGAAAAGAAAAAAGTGGAATATAAGATATAATTGCTGCAAAGATGATTATGAAATTTTAAATATTCAACATTAATGATTACCTCTCGAAGCTTTCTTCCAAAGTTTTTGCAAGCATGATTGCAGCATAGTTGATGTTCAATAGATGGTCCGTATTTGATGGCATTCTTTAGCTTTGAGACCGTAGTCGAATCGCCATCAGTTGTAATTGTGGTAAGTAAAAGGTTTTGCTTTTCGAGTTTACGGAAGCCCTCAATCATGATATCTGGTTCCACACTTCCTGAAGATTTTGAAAAATTTCTGTAGCACTTATGCTTTGAGCCGGTCTTTTTTAGGCGATCGTTTCGAACACATATGGAACATCGCTTGTTCCTAACGCCAACGAAAAGAATTTTTTTCGATTTCTCCCCGATTATTACGCCACAGCCAGAAGCAGAATTGAATCTAGTTCCGTAGCTCCTTTTAGCCCAACTTCCATCTAAAGCAACCTTCACTTTGACTGGAGCATCCCCGTTTACGGAGAATCCTTTTCCTTGGATCTCTGCAATGCTTTCCCTTTTCTCTTGTTCTGCTGCTCTTCTCATCGAATCGTCTTTTGCTTTTTCTAGTATATCGTCCATTTTAACCTCATCCACAGCAAAAGTTTTCTTTGGCATAAACGGTACGTCGAGAAATGCTAAAAATTCACGAGTGTGGCTATATGTACCACCCGTACACAATGTTGCCCAAACGACACTTTTACGAAGTACTGGCTTATCAGACGGTTCAATAGTTTTTATTTTGAAAAGGGACTCGCATTTATCGCATTTGAACCATGTTGTGGAAACCATTGAAGAATATTGTTCTCGATATATGCACAGAATACCTGAACATTTTCTAGAATGACTAGCTTGAGCTTCTAGTAAACACTTGCATACATAATTCCAATCCACTATTCTACGTCCTTCGACAGCATTCCAACATGGATTTTTAATATGGGCATATCTATACATATCTATAACGCATGACTTTGTATTTTTAGTACTCGTATTAGGAACATCCATCATTGTATCGTTCTTGTGATTTATCTAAAATATTTGGAAGACATTATCTTCAGTTGTTTATGATCATGACTGAAACTAATTCTTAAAGCCTATTTGAGAGCAATTTGAATTACTAAATGGCATTATCGGCAGTATTGTAAATTAATTTTCAGATGACAGTTGAACATTCCCTGCTTTGTTAATAATGAACTTACTTTAAGTGTATAGTTCCTATCATCCTCAGTTTGGAAAATATCAGATATTTCTTCAAATGAACTCGCAGAAACTGCCAAAGTTGTAGGTACGGAAACGCACTCATTGACGTCAATCTAGAATGACAGTACATGATTCGCATTGAGAACGCAGCGAAGTAAGTGTTACACTCGCCAAATCGAAAACATTTTCCGGCTTTAGTTGATGTGAATATGCATCAACTAAAACATCAGTAGAACAGATAGCTGCAGTTCTGCTAAAAGAATAATAAACTTACCATGTTACACTCATTTTGATTCCAATCCAATGAAGCTGAGCACAAGTGCTGAAAAAACTCAACTGTTAGTCAGCAAATATATTTCTTCATAGTATGTCGTTTGAGAACGAACCCCTTGCATATTATTTATATCAAAGTCAACTGGCCAAACAAGCTCTTCAGAGTCTAACCCAATAGGAATTTCTTCCCAGTAATCATTCGACTCAGTGGATTGGTCAACGCTCTCGTCATCATACATGTCTATACCATGCGTTTTCTGATCTATAAAAGCACGTTTATCGTTCAAATTCTGCCTTGCGACTTTTTTCCTGACCTCTCGCCTCAGTGCAGCCACCTGCGCTTTCCGTTTTATTGGCATGCTAAAATACAAGCAGTAAAGCATTGAAAGCATCACGAAACCCAATAGAATAATTTAATATATAATATAGAAAGTAATCATTTTTACAAATAGTTTACCGTTGATGAAAAGTTTTATCTTGAATTGTATATTTAGGCTACTTGATATTTCGTGAAACTTTATATGTTTTTAATTATTTGTATAACGTGTGTCAGTTTTCGTCTGTTTTACGCATAAATTTGAATTTTTTTTCCTCGTGAATAATATGAAAATATAACCCTATTTCTATAAATGCATAACAATTTTAACTGATTTTTTCATCCTTTCAAACTATATGATGATTAAAATTAGAAAGTATTCATTAATCAGAAATATTCAGTTTGTGGTATGTAATTATATGTTTCAAAATTATATATTTTCATAACCATATTTTTATTATGCGCGAAAATATTTTTTTAAAGAAATAAACTCGGAAAAAAAACATTACAGTGTATTTACTTCGTAAAATAATTATATTTCGGAATATGCTTCGTATAATGTACTTTTACAACACTGTATGCTTCCAAGGTAGTGGCATTAAAAAAGGTTCTATCTAGAAATAAATGTCCATTCATGAAGTTCATGTACAGTCTTACACCTCGAGAAGAGCGTTCAATGTTATTTCGTTATAAAGACGTAGCTACCAGCAGATAACTTTGATGGTGTGATACATAATTTCCCATTGAGGCACGGCATACTACTACTAATGTAACAAATTTTGTGCAGCATCTACTGGGTGTGCAGAATTTATATTTTCAGCGCTGCCAGTTAATCAAAGTAATGTATAAAGAAGAAGAAAAATACATTTTATTTTCCAAACATGTCTCCTAAAATCATTTTGGAGTACTAATTCTAGGTTTATAATTTGAGGTTTACATTTGTTTATCATTATTTGTTGGAAAATATCACAAATTTCGAACTTAGATATAAATTAAAATAAAACTATTCTAGCAACATTGTATCAGCATAATTGTATGAGTTGACTAAATTGTAAACAAACAACAGTTTAATATTTTCGTTTAAAATTCAGTTTTATGAGAACCTAGAGGATTTTGTGTCAGTTTTTTTTCAACTTGTGCCTTCGTCATACTAAAACAATTGATTCTATTTTGTTGGAAAGCTAAGAAAAGGTAAGAGAATCTTCATTTTTCCACAAAATCAGCAAGTGAAAATGCACACGGAAATGTGTTGGTAGCTGATCAAGTGGCTTAGTGTGAAGAAGAAGAAATCGGTTTTATTTTCCGACTGCAGTTTTCATAAAAACTAAAAGATGTAGAACTTACCTCTTTGTTTTTTCCAAATCACAAATCAAAACACGAACAACCGATTCGTTGCTTATCTCGTTCTGTGGTGGTTTTATCGAATAAAACTGATAAAAATGTACTAAAACTTGTATTTACGCACACACTTTTTACTTCACCTACACACTTGCAAAGAGTCTTGCTCCTTAACACTCCAAATACCAAACCTCAAAAAAAGTTGGAACGGTAACTTTGACCTGTCATAGCTCAGCTGTTTTTCAACGAATCTCAATAAATTTTACACCCTCGAAATTTGTGAAGTTCGTAGATTGATTCTAAAACTTTGTAGCAGACGATTGGAAAAGGAAAACCAATGAAAATTTGATTTTTCCCGTTCCAAGTTTTTTTCACGCGCCCAATATGCCCTATCTGCTTTTCAATTTTCTTTCCTTTGGCATAAACGTCGCATTGAAAACATTGAATATTTCAACTTTACCGACGCATAACTTTGATGTTAGTCAACCGATCTTCAACATTTGTTCACCATTGGAAAGGTACTACTTCCACAAATAAAATGCACTGAAAAAAACTAAAAATAGAGTTGTCTACCCAAAGTTATAATGAAAACTGTACATAGATGACCTAAGAAAAGATGAGACTTTTTACAATGATCGTAAATATCTCGAAATTCCAGCTACAATTTTCGCTCAACTACCATTCCTGCACAATCAAAAGAAAACATTAAACAATCGATGAATTTATAAATATATATGAATTTTTCACTTTTTTTCACATGTTTGTATATAACTCAAAAATTAAAGCGATGACATGTTCATTTTTTTTATTCAAAATATTGGAATCATTACCAGAAACAATGTATTGATGATCAAAATTATATATCCGTTCAAAGAATCTCAAGAAATTCGCACAAATACAGATAATTTCTATTATTTAGAAAATTTTGCCAAAAAAAAACAAATCAAAACTTTGAAATTTTATGACATATATTTTTTTATTATTTTAGTTGGAAATATATTATGAACAAAATTTACAAAAAAAACTGAAACTTGGATTTCACGGAAAATCTTAAAAATTTTGGTAAATATACCTAAACTATAAAAATAATTATTTTTTTGTATTGGACAGAAGATCTAAACAATTTTTAGGCATAACCCAAACGAATTGATAACTACTAAAATTAGGTTTTTTTTGTTTTAGGTTTTACGTAAAATCTCAAAAAATCGGTAGAAGATCGGAAATTTCAAAATTTCTGAAAATATAATCCTTTTTGATTTCATCTGTTTCAAAGACACGTAGAATTTGTTTCAATTAATAAAATAAATTTTGTGACAACACGAAAATTTTAGATTATTTCAATTTATTATACAAATTATTATACAATAAGAAATAGAACGTAAAATTATATGAATTTCATTTACTAACCCATGGCAAAAGAAACCAACTACAATTTAAAAAAAATTATTGCTTGATTTTTGTTTTACAAGCAATTAAGGTGAAATGTAGCGTCATAAAATGCGCTCTAAATTTTATCCGCTTCAGTTGAACGAACCGTCGCACAAAGCATACCAAGAAAAACGGACACATAGAAACAAGAACTTTTTTCAATGATTGAGCGCAGTGGGTTTACCTCTCGTTACATTGACTTGTAAAAAATTTCTCAAAAGAAATGTAATTCCAAGACTTCCATACTCAGACATTTTCCTGGTATGGATTCAGTATTCTCCCAATACTAAGTCTGTTGAAACAAATGGTCATATTCAACAATAAATGTAATACCAAGACTTTGCTTTGCTTGACGACGTTTATTCGAGTTGTTTATTATTATTGTTTGTATCACAGGTTAATGAACGATAATGCTTGGCTTGTATTCATTTCATTCAGTAGCTTGTCAATGATGAAGTTATAGTTTTGCTATAAAAATTTCTACAATCTAAAATAATACCTGTTATACGATATTACACAGCAAAGCTTTATAGCTTCAGCAACATCAATGCATTGAACTCAACAGAATTGTACATTATTAGCATTATAAATGACAGTTACTTAGAAAATAAACGATTTCTTACAATACCCATTGTATTGTATTCAACTCTTTTTTATTTCAACACAAAACCCAATGCTGCATAAATTCGCGTCATTATTTTATATGTATGCATTTTTTTTTGCTCACGATATAATGCCACCGTGCCCACCGTGCATTTCTCACATCACCTCAATACGAAACAACAGCGCGCAAGCAATAAAAAAAAATGCGGAAAAGTTTATGTAAACTTTTTCAAATTTCGGTTGTTTTAGCTAATATTTTATAATTTTGAGTTGCATTTTCAGATTCTTTGTGAAATTCTGCTACAAACACTACTTTTCACTTCTAAAATCATCCCCGTGGAACGGAACAGTAACCGTTTATACATTTCAAAAACCAATTACGGCTCGGCAAAGCAAAATTTCAAAATTCTAAGAATACTTAGTTGTGATAAATTTGATTTCAAAAACTTAAGTGTTTTTGGTTTTTCGAAAATCGATCTAGTTTTTGAATAATTGATCAAAAACGCGATTTTCTCATTCCGCTACATTTCACCTTAAGAACAAAAACATATATCTTAAATTTTCCGCTATCCTAAACAACATCAATTATAATCGATAGAGTATTAAAATTTGAATATCACAAACAAATTAAAAAAAAAAAAAAAAAAAAAAAAAAATCACAAACACAAACTTAGAATTATTTCGGAATGAATAGAATTCGAAAATTATTTGAATTTTCTATTAGTAAACAATTCAGAAAAAGTAGAATTCTGAATTTAGCACAAAAAATCACACGAAATTAAGTAAAACTTGTTTTTATCCACCTAGTTGTGTAATGATGCCTTTCTCATATCTCTCTTATTCTCATATAAAAAATATATTCTTTAAACAGTTTTGTTTGATTTTTGAAAAACATTTTGAAAAAATGAAACAGTTCTCATATCGGTTAGGTCATCTTTTTTCACTATTTCAGGTACTTATGAAACTGGAATCGCCCCGAATATTGGCTTTGCAGCAGCCTTTGCGATTAGTAATGATGATATCAATCAGAATGTGCAGTTTAAATGAAAAATGCGACACCTTTCGTCAGAGATCTTGCTTCAAAGTCATTACAGACGAAGTCAATTCGACAACTACCGGGAGAAATACTACCACTGAATACTCTTATACCAAGAAAAGAACTAATGATTCCTTCACGGATAGAATAGAGTAATTAATTCACTTGAATAATATTTATGCTCATTATTCTTCAAAATTAGATACAAGCTTTCGTTTCGGTAAGATACGTCATTGTGCAAATTTTGATCAGTGTATTTCATGTCGTTGTACGATCATTTCTAAACATTTCATAATTTTGACATTTCTAGTAGATTTTGCAAATAAGGCACTCTTCAATATGTTAAAACTGGGATGACAAAACTCTCTTGAAACGCTTTTTAACATCTATAGCTTACAAAAAGCAACACATATAACGCTTCGTAACACACAAAACTTACAAAATAGTAACGGATGTAACGTCTCTCAACGGTTGTACCTTTCAAAAATGTAACACATGTAACGTTTTGTAGCATCTAAAACTTACAAACAAAGTTACGCATATAACGATTTGTAACGCCTATAACTTTCAAAAGAGTAACGAATGTAACACTTCGTAACACCTGTAATTCACAGAAGAAACTGTAATACAACTCAAGAAAAACCTGTTTTAATACACCTAGTGGTGTAATGATGCCTTTCTCAATCAATCATACTGTCATATATAGTACTGTGGTATTCTTCAATATTTTTTTTCGATTCTTGAAAGAATAACTGAAATCGGTTTGTTTGACCGTCTTCTGATGAAACAATCAATAGGAGAAGATTTGCACAAACACACACATACATACACACAGACATTTTGCGTACTCGACGAACTGAGTCGAATGGTATATGACACTCGGCTCTCCGGGCCTCGGTTCAAACGTCGCTTCGTAACGCCAAAAACTTATACAGAGTAGCACGTGTCACGTTTCGCAACATCTGTAATTTACAAAAAAAAAACACTTCGTAATGCCTGTAACTTATAAAAGATAAATACTTCGTAACGCCCAAAACATATATCAAATAACACATGTAACGCTTCGTAATGCCAATAACTTACAAAAAAGTAACTCATAAAACGCTTCGTAACGTTTCTAACTTACAAAAAAAGTACCGCGAAAAAGGCTTCGTAACGCCTACGACTCACAGAATTGTAGCGCTTGTAACGCTTCGTAACACCTATAACTCACCAAAAAGTAACGTTTGTAAGGCTTTGTAACGCCTATAACTTACTTAAAAGTAACGCATGCAACGCTTTGTAACGTTTACACTTCGGGCAAAAAGTAGTAAGACTTTTGAATCAAATTTCGTGCGGAAACCTTATTCGTCCAAATTTTTTTTCCTTGGCTAGTCTTGTCTAGTCTTGTCTAGTCTTGTCTAGTCTTGTCTAGTCTTGTCTAGTCTTGTCTAGTCTTGTCTAGTCTTGTCTAGTCTTGTCTAGTCTTGTCTAGTCTTGTCTAGTCTTGTCTAGTCTTGTCTAGTCTTGTCTAGTCTTGTCTAGTCTTGTCTAGTCTTGTCTAGTCTTGTCTAGTCTTGTCTAGTCTTGTCTAGTCTTGTCTAGTCTTGTCTAGTCTTGTCTAGTCTTGTCTAGTCTTGTCTAGTCTTGTCTAGTCTTGTCTAGTCTTGTCTAGTCTTGTCTAGTCTTGTCTAGTCTTGTCTAGTCTTGTCTAGTCTTGTCTAGTCTTGTCTAGTCTTGTCTAGTCTTGTCTTGTCTAGTCTTGTCTAGTCTTGTCTAGTCTTGTCTAGTCTAGTCTAGTCTTGTCTAGTCTTGTCTAGTCTTGTCTAGTCTTGTCTAGTCTTGTCTAGTCTTGTCTAGTCTTGTCTAGTCTTGTCTAGTCTTGTCTAGTCTTGTCTAGTCTTGTCTAGTCTTGTCTAGTCTTGTCTAGTCTTGTCTTGTCTAGTCTTGTCTAGTCTTGTCTAGTCTTGTCTAGTCTTGTCTAGTCTTGTCTAGTCTTGTCTAGTCTTGTCTAGTCTTGTCTAGTCTTGTCTAGTCTTGTCTAGTCTTGTCTAGTCTTGTCTAGTCTTGTCTAGTCTTGTCTACTCTAGTCTTCTTTACTCTAGTCTTGTCTAGATTAGTCTCAGACTTCAGAAACTGAATCCCGTCTTAAATTCAGGAAAAGAATTCTAAATCTGAGCTCCGAGCTCAGTTTCTATAACTGATTTCCGCACTTGGATTGTTCAACCGATTTCTAAAACTGATTTTTTATCCGGTACCGGAATTTGGACCTAAATTTAGATCAAAATCTAGAAAATAGTATTTTAAACTGGAAAAGAAAACAGATGTACAACTAGAAAGAAATGTATTGACGTTCAACAGTACTTCAAGACAGAAAATTCGGCCTTATTTCGATTTGTTTTGTTGTCTTTCCAGAATAAGAAAACTATAAATACGAGTACTCTAACTCAGTAATTCATTAAAAGATCTGAACCGATGTGACGGTTCAGACGGTTCTGTATTAACCTACGCATCGGAAATCGGTTATTAAATGGTTAAGATTATATAAGACACAACCATGCGTATCTCCCACACAACGTTGATCTGACAATAATCAAGTTCCTAGTTCACTATGTATTGACATCTTTACTTATCTGAATTCCTAATTGCCATTTTGAGGCTCTGTTTTGAAAATGACTAAAATCAAAATTGGACATAATTCGCTTGAGTGCTTCCATCACTAAGTGGTATGTCGCACTAAGTATACATTTTACAAGATGAGGTAGAACGTAAGTTTACACGGTCTCCACTTACAGAATCATTTTTTACCTGAATATTTTTCACTTGTCCAATGTGTCCAGGGTGACACCTTTACAAAAATCAGTATCTGAATTTGCTATTCTCCTTAAAGCATGCTTGTTCAGCTCTCATAAATCCTGTTCTCGTTCCATTTAACGACGACTAATTTTTTCCTGGAATTTTCCAACAATGACTACTTGATGCGTAAAATTCCTCAGGCAAACTTCTCGGTGACAGTTTCCCATTTAATCAAGCACCCGAAAACATTACGATACAAACATTCAACCATTCATTGACAAATTGAAGTCGGTTATGTAAAACAGATGGGCTAGAACACAAATTGGCATCAAATTAATTACGATTGTGTTGTTGTTCTTTCCATCTCTCTCTCTGTCTCTTGTTTGGTCGACGTCAACGGCAACCAAAAGCGCCATAATAGTTATCAACGATTATGACCTGGTTCCGTCGCGATCCAAGGAGGCACGGAAGATTAATTACTCGGACCATCGGACTATGGCGTCTGCCTCGTTAGGACCCGTGCTCATCCGTCCGTCCAGTGACGTAGCTGGAATGTGGTTGTTTGGTTCTAAGGTTGGTTAATAAAATAATTAGAGAATTTGCGAGAAAGAACGAAGTCCGAGGTGCGCTGTAGATTTGAGGATGAGAAGCTGATTGCACAAGCCAAATATTTAAAAAAACATGAACTGCAGAAAACATTCAAAGATGGCGTTTATCTGTCATTCGTTGCTTTAAAAATAAATATTTTTTCAAGTTTAATGCATGACAGAGAAATTACCATCAAATCAAATTATGAAACTTTATTCTAACTTTATGTACTCTTCATGAAAAAGGTTTTACTCTAGTCATTTGCCTCTCCGTGCAAAAAAAATATTGACCTTATTTCCAGGTTTGAGAATCGAACCCAAATAAGTTGGAAGAAAGAAATTCGGTATTCTATCTTTCCAAATGATTAATTAACTCAGTTTTGAGGTTTTTTGTTTGCTATCGACTCGCAGTAGATTCCATTTCCAAGCTCCAAGACCCTCGCTACTACATCACTGTGTCCTTTCGCGACGTCCGTCAGCACGTCGCGACTGTAGCTGTGACTCCTGTGACTGAAGCCCGCGCCGTCAACGGTGGCTGCTTTCAAGGATTTATCAATTAAGAAGCAATTTAATGAACGATAATTTAATTTAGCCTTCGGCCGAGGCATTCGCGGCGTCCGGAGAGTCTTCGGACTGACGGTCCTGCGTGGACTTCTGTTTCCGACAGGTTTTCTTCGTTGAACAGCCATGGTGGGACTGAACGGGACATCAAGGGATACCATTCCGATGAGAAAACCCATCAATCAATGCGAAAGCATGATTTGATTTGTCGCTGAATGTCGCCAAATGGCCACTGGTAAATGTTTCTGGTTAGAATGGGCAAACAGGGGGAGCGCCTAGCTCGTTTAGTTCGCTAAGTTTTCGGCTCATTTCGGATTCCGTTTATGGTTGTTGCTGACAGATACTTCAGCAAACAAGAAACTAATGACGTAAAATTTGATAAGAGATTTACTTATAGCAGCCAAGAGCTCTCGATAGAGCTTATCGCTAAAATTTCCGCTTCATGTTTCGGAAATCGTCATTCTGCAATTATATAAAACCTCGAAACTAAAATTCTACTTGCACCGGAAACATACATGAGTAAATAAATATGGTTTTCAAGCATAAAAACAATTCGTCGAGCTAGTCTACAAAATGAGAGCAGCCAACGAAATATAGATTGAAAATTACATGCTTTAAGTGACGAAAAGAATATTTCATAAGCAGAACTGCAACCAGCAAAGCTGAAGTCGTAGAATTGTTCTACCAATTGAAGGTTCTCAAAAAATATTCACAAGTGACACAAATGCATACTGTTGGACGACAAAAGGTATTTTCTTTAAGTAATTTCATGCAAAAGTTTTATCTGGTCACTGACTTGAAGACGTTCCCGAGCATTACTTGCATTCGGTTGAATAATTTCTGATTTGGCAAGCTATTTGCAGTTCCAAGTCAAAGAACTCTAAGCTTTACAAACAGGAGTACCTGAAAAACGTATTCTACCATATATCAAAGCACTGAAAGATGTTGTACATTTTCGTACCGATTTGGCAAATTGCCGCTCTAGTCGAGAGACACATCGACGTGACGGCAGGGTGTATTTAATTGAAAAGGACCTTATTACAATCTATTGCATCCGATCGAGTAACATTTGACGAACAAGCAGCACCAGTTTTGAAACAAACGCTTCATTTTACTATTCATAACCAAAAATAGTGAAAAGCTACTCAATTCTTATAAATTTGGTAGAGTTGACTCTTCGCTTATATGAAAATGCTCTTGGAATTCTAGAGAATTTTGTCTATATCTGTTTTTTTTTTCTTTTTGGAAAAGCATATTTTCTATACAAAGACAAAGACAAAGCTTATGCAAACGGTTACAAGTATGATCAATACATAAAATATTCATGAAATTTAAAACAAAAATGCACTATAATTCAACTGCCAACTTTTCAAGCCAATATATTTGAATAAAAAAGGCGGGTGGGTAATGTCACAGACATAACTGGAGGACGTGAATACAAATAAAATTGATATGTTTTTTTTGTAGATTTAGATACTCAGCAGAGGTAAACTTCTCATAGTCCTTTATATTTAATGGTTCTAAAAAAACGCTTTGTGTTATTTTCCCAATGTTTTTAGCTGATGAGTCTTTTTGCCATTATTTATTTATCTGCACCAGTACATAAATTCAATAACTAAATTCGAAACCAGGGACACGCTCCGAATTCAGCAGCAGATTTCAGGTTCGGAATCTAGATAAAAAAATCAGGTCATAAATTTAGTTCTAGAAATATGGAGCTGAAATCATTTTTAGAATTCAGATTTTATATTTAGTTTCAGAATCTAGATCGAAAATTCATATCCTGAATTTTGTTCATGAATTCTGAGGATGAAATCCTAAATCAGATTTCTGAATTCGAATCCCGAAATATGAAACTAAATTCAGTTTCAAAATGTACAAATGATGCAAGTACTTGTTAGTTGTTGCTTCAAAAATATTGCCTTTATTGTAATAGATTCGTTTACTTATATATCCTATTCTCTCCTAGCCTAGCAAATTAGTTCTTACAATTAGGATCTCTGAGAATCCGGGAGGAGGAGTTAGAACGCGCAATGTAAATCGGGTTTAACCAATGGGACTCGTTGTATCGTGTCGGCCATTGTATATTTTGCGGGTAAGAGCGTGAGTAAAGCTTCTTGATGAGCGTGAGCGGTTGTGATACGGACAGGAGAGGGCGATAGCATATTGGGTTATTCTCGTGAGTGTCGGTTTGAATTAGTGTGTGTTCCTGAGTTACTGTTAGGACTAGGTCGTGTTGACTTGTATCGATTGTGGGACATGAGGGACGTGAAGAAGAGGTAAGTAACACAGGCTGTTGTGTTTTTGTGTTCTGTTTTATTTCGAGGACATAACGATTTGAAACTTGATGCTTCCTTGTTTCTGTAGTCGAATTTTATGACCACGGCGTTTTTCGCTGGGTCACCGGAAAGTGCAAGTGTTGACATTTTAGTTAGCTTCATGTTTTTTTTTATTTTATATAGGTTCCTAGGTTTTCGTGAAAGGGTGCTTTCACGGATTTTTGTTAAGTGCGTGTGGTCTGGGGTGTGTGAAAGATTTAGTCTTAAATATTCATATTACATGGTCTGGGATGTGTGAGGAGATTTAGTGTTAAGGCTCATATTACAAAATTCTAGAATTAGGATTCAGTTTCAGAGTCATAATTTTAAATTCTAAACTTGTAATCTGACACTAAATTTTAAAATTGAAGAAATTAAATTCGGAACTTAAAATTAAGTTCAGAATTCAGGTGGACCAGAATCCAGTTCAGTTCTAGAATTTACCCAAAAATGCAGTACACTGTTGCTGCTTGTTGTCTTGATGGTTCCAACAGTTTGAGAAAACATAGTTTTTGAGTAATTTATGGTTATTTTACACTGTTGAAAATATAGTGACAGATTCCTGATTATATTCCAAAAGCATGGAGAATTTTTTTTTTAAAAGGCACCCCATGGTAAAGTAAATCGACAAAATATTATTTACAAAAAAAAACTTAAACTTCAAATTGATGGGAATGAAAGTATGAACAATATTTGCATATCGATACTTTAAAAAAAACTCAAAATATCAAAGATCAGCTTCACCATAAATATCGGACATGGATTTTGAGTTGATATGATGGATTTAAGAAGCTTAAATTCTATATTTTAATTCTGATCATCGAACGCCAATCTGTGTTATATTATTCTACTTCACTGTGACTGATGTGCACTGGATCAAATAAAATGTTCGTTACTGAGAACTTATCTGGCAACACATTTTGGCAAGTCACACAAACTCCGCCTCCTATGATTTTCAGGTTACATAGCAGTATTTCACGTTGCTTTGATTTCAATTTGTTCCATGAATTTGTTTCATATAAGTTACTGTCATTGAAGTTTTATAACGTGTGCTATTTAGACAGTTGTTAAGGGCAAGCCACAAAAAAAGCACTGGAAAAGTGACTAGAAGATGCGTCAGAGATGAAGAGCTGATGGATATAAAATGAGTTCGCGATCAGAATGTTCTGTACTCCAACAGCAGTGGTGCATATATAATTAAGTTGTGTTTCTGTTCCGTGTACAGGTAACATTGCTGAGAGTGTGTCATTGTTCAGTTGCACGGGTGACACCTCATTGAAACGTTTCATTTTTTCCTTACGGTGTATGTCATTGCTCAACTGTAACGTTACAATACTCGTTTGTGGTGCGTGTCCTTGCTGGGATAAATAAAAAATGACAGTTCAGTTAAAACAACAAGCGATTAGTTGTACTAAATTCTAACCAATCTAATTCAGAAAAACCTTTCATTTGAATCTAAGTTTGTGAAAATCGGTTCAGCCATCTCCGAGAAAAGTTAGTGCAAAAAAACGTTACATACACACAGACATTTTGCGTACTCGACGAACTGAGTCGAATGATATATGACACTCGGCCCTCCGGGCCTCGGTTCAAATGTCGGTTTTCACAGTGATTGCATAACCTTTCTATATGAGAAAGGCAAAACAACTAATATTTTAGTTGTTTTGCGATCGTTGGCTTTTTCGTGTAGGTTCAGTCTATGGTAATCCATCGAATGCGCAGGCTGCCATCTACGCCAAGACAATGGAACTACACCCGACATTATTCAACTGGTGCTTCAGTCAATGGCGAATGTGAGGTTCCGTTCCCCCAAGCCTAAACGCAGATAAACAATAACTATTTCTTCTGTGAGCATATCTGCTGTTGGACATTCGAGTTTTTGGAGAGAAAAAAACGAAAAGTAGACAACGATGGGGTATATTAGACAAAATTAGCCGTTCTAATGGATCAAAATGTTATTTTAAAAAAACTATTAGGATTATTTCTTTGCAAATCGAAGGTAAAAATCATCAATTTAGTGCAAATCTAGAATAATTTGATTAGCTTTGTGCACTTTTCGCAGTGCGAAACTCACACCAAACGAGTGCAAATAAAACTAGCATTTGGCTGCTTCACACTCGAGAAAAAATCTTCGAAAAGTGTTTAATATCGTAGAGAATTCCACAGTTTGGTCCATGGTTACTAGTTTTGTGGCCCTTGGGACCGCCCACTTGTGAAAAAGCACAAACGAAACCACGTAAAAAGAAAGCTCTTAACCAAAATTAGTTCAGTTTAGAATCAATCAGCACTGTGAGCAGATGTGTTGCGGGTCATTCGCAAAGCCAGCTTCGCTTCGAACAAGATCGATTGCGTCTTCCAGCTGCTGGTCATTTACATTGGAGAAAACGGAAAGTGGACAGCGATGGGGAACATTATACAAAATCAGCCGTTCTAATGGCTCTAAATGGTATTTAAAGAACAACTAAGATTACTTCGTTGCAAACCAAAGTTAAAAATCATCAAATTTGTGTAAATCTAGAATTGATTGGCTTTGTGCACCCTTCGCAGTGCGAAATTCGCACCAAACGAGTGCAAATGAAACCAACATTTTACTGCATCGCATTCGAGTAGAATGCTTCGAACAGTGTTCAATATCGTAGAAAACATAACCATCTGAAAACCTGAAATGAATCCCGATGATTCAGCTGCTGATCGTTTGCGTGTGAGCAACAGAAAAAATACATTTAATCGGCCCGAAAAATGAAAAATAATAATCTGGACGAACAGGAAAAAGTGAAGTCTTCTGCCCCAAGAAAAAACGAACGATTTTGATCTTTTGATTTACTATGTTCATCGTTCGCTCCGGTCGTTGTGCGGCTTTCGCTTTAAGCAAGTGCGGAAAATTCATCAAAATATGAACACAACGAAGAGAATACATATACATAAATCGACAGTTCGACGGGCCCTTAATGATAGTGTTTTAAACCACAATTACGATCAAATCACTTAGTTCCTAACAATTGGCAGTGTCTTCACATAGGATCAAGCGAAGAGTTGATTTGATTTCCTTATATACATTAATTTGATTTTATAAAATCGATTTTCAATAAGAATAAGTGTCGTCACTAATACACACAACATCCAACTTTA
This sequence comes from Malaya genurostris, assembly GCF_030247185.1. Taxonomy (NCBI): domain Eukaryota; kingdom Metazoa; phylum Arthropoda; class Insecta; order Diptera; family Culicidae; genus Malaya; species Malaya genurostris. Next base: position 123,525,465 of record NC_080570.1, read on the forward strand.
CGGGTGCCGCGACTCGTTGCGGAACGTTAGCGCCGTAGGAAACGGCACACAAGCAAGTGGCAGATTAACTCTATGCGCCGTTCGCCGAACGAGAGGCAACAAATTTGTTCGGAATTTTGTTCGTGAAAATAATTGTCAACTGTGTTGAAAGTTGGAGAAATGGTAAACCTTTGGTTCTTTCCATAACGCAAACCATTTTACAAAGAATTAATGAGATTTTACTTGGAAGGGATGATTTATTAGTAGAACAATGTATCAAAATAAATGTTCATTTTTAAAGGCCCCTCGTCGACAGCAGTCCTACCTCAATCTCGTGGTTCTGTCTCTAACATTACCTACCACAGGTTTTTTTTAAACTTTTTATCCCGGTACTCCCGAGCCGGAAGTTCAATCCAAATTAAATTTAATATCAAGACCAAGAGACCTTTAATCTGAATCTAAGATTGTGAAAATCGAACCAGCCGTCTCCAAGAAAATCGAGTGCACAGGCATTTTGCGATTTCGACGAACCTCCAGGCCTCGGTCCAAAAGTCGACTTTTCGCAGTTAAAAAATATTTTTGCATTTCTTATATAGAAATGCTATGCTATGGGAAATGCAAAAACATTTTTTCCCGCTACAAGTTGTAGGGAACCGTTGCTTATTTCGTATAGTCTGAGTTAGTAAATGTTTAGACGCAAAAATAAACTTATTTATCTCGGAACAATGCTGAAGAAATGAAAATATTGAGTAGTCGAAATGAAAGTCATTTTTAACACTCTAAAGGAAAACTGATGAAATCTAATATTTGGACTCTCTGTTGACTAACATGAGAGGCATTCGTGTGTCGCATACCAAAGATACCTTTCCCCTTTTTAAATTCTCTGTGTGTGTGTGGTTAACATATTCCAACATAGTCCAAAGATGTTTCCATGTGTTTTGTTTATACATCCAAATACCTTTAGTTCAGAACTCTGGGAGGAGTTGACTCAATCGAATTCCGATAATCCATTTCGTATACAAAGCATACCATGTTCCGATGTCACCGTTCCATCGACCAGCCCCGCCTTAATAAAATGTTTGCATCAAATAGACTTTGACGTTCATTTTTGTTCACAGTATAAATTTGTAGGGGAACAAAGCTCGACGGGTCCACTAATCTTCTATAAACGATAAATTTGGATGAAAATTTCTTCAGAGTTGTGACAAAAATGCCATTGTGGATGCTTTCATACAAAATGTTTCAAAAATCAGAATTTTTTCACATTTGAAATTAAACAAAAATATGTTTTCGACTATTACTTTTGATTGACCAGATAAATTTGCAGTCAATCACTCAGGAATTGAAAAACTAGGCTTTATAGTTTAATACGATATAAGCGGCTTATCTAAACATCAAAATCATATCATATAACTCCTTCGTTCTTGATTTTTAGGGGGAGCGTGTCATTTCGACGAAAGTCATTTCGCCGAACGTCGTTTCGCCGAATGTCATTTCGCCGAAAGTCGTTTCGCTGATTGTCTTTTTACCGAAAGTCGTTTCGCCGAACGCCGAATGCCAAAGGATGTGGTGGAGGCGCATTCGATATTTCTTTCATCTGCACTTAGTTATCGGGAAATACTTGGTAGATACTCTAATAAAGTCAACAAGTTTTCTTGGAAATTTTTTTTTGAAGATTATAAAAATAAATAAAATAAAAAAGAAAACAATTGAATCATTTAAGTCTTTCTGATTTATTTCAGAAGTACGATTGTAGTTAAACAAAACGAAAGTAAACATTATTATTTTTCATTTGTCTTTATTCCTAATAAATTCGAATCACCTTTTCAGTGAAATGGCGTTCGGCTAAATGACATGCGGCGAATTGACCCTTTCGGTGAAATGACATGCGGCGAAATAACCCTTTCGGTATAATGACTTCCGGCTAAATGACTTATTTTTCGTAGGAAATACCATAAACATTTTTTTTTTGTATGTAGACCATGTTCGATGTACGCGCTATTGTGTCTGTTTGGCGTTTTAGAGTGACTAAAACAAGATTCAGAGTGGCGAAATGGTAGCGCGTATGCACGGAATGCATAAGAACGCAGGTTCGAGTGCTGTCTCTGAGCGTATCTTTTTCCAATAATTCATCTTTTCTGTTAGTTTTGCATTCATTTGGCTTCCCCAATATATGTTTCCGCTCAGTCATTGCAAAAACTGAACTTAGTTATGGCGGCTTTACGTCAAACAACTAAAATTAATAAATCGACCATAAACATGCCAAACTAATTTTTCATTAATTTCAATTTTTATGAATATCAAATGAACGTATGCTATGAACTGTAAATTTAGGGAAAGATTTGTATTACTGCTCAAAACTAGTTGATAGAGGTTACCTCGGCGAATGACCGTAAGGTTAAAACCGAGGGTAAATAAAGCAACATATTAATAATAATAATAATAGTTGATAGAACATTTGGCTGAAATTTTCAATCGGTTGTCACTCATTGTTCCAAAAAAAAATATCCACGGACATTTTGTCCTTTGAACCTGAACCTCCTGGCAAAAATTTTTGACGTTCCGAACGGCGAATGGCATTCATGCAGGCGGATTTCGTCGGTAAAAATAGCTCTACCAACCCATTCGGTGTTGGGCGGCGGCAGACTGTGAGGAACTTTCTTTCACGACAAACCGATTGTCATCAATATCCGCGCGGTGGAAGGGATGTCGAACCTATAAACTCGGACTCGGCTGGCCATTTTTCCAACGGGCACAATCCGCCGGCGAGCTTCAGGGCCAATGTCGTCAAATTAAGTTATTCCGTTCACTTCGGCTGTCGATTTCTCAATTTAGTCTCCCCCTTACTCCTCTCCCTGGTGCATCTGGTTTCTCGGTCCGCCAATTGCCAGCCAAGCACTGTTGGAAGTGGATGTCAAAGCAATAAAAAAATACGATGCCCGGCTACATAAAGGGGAGCGCGGAGCACATTCTTTTTTTCTTTGGTCCCAATACCGCACCCGTGTTCGATAGCGGCGAAATACCGACCGACCGACCGATTGCAGTTCAAAACCCTAAATTGACCACTCAAACCGGCCAGCAGCCTTGGGCGTGTTTCTTTCTTCGGTTCTGGCAACCGAAACGATATACCGTTACGCACTAGACCGGCACAAATGTGCAGTTTTTCTCTCGGAACAATATCGGAATATTAAGTTTAAAGTTCTAAAGTTATATAAGACAAAGGGGATTGCTATCGCCATTTTGTGACTTTTTTTTCTTTCTTCTGTACACCATTAATTTTTGTTTTTATTTGTCCATGACATTTTCGTTTATAGCTGGAAAGTGAAATATTGCTGAAAATTGGAATTAGGAAATTCCGTCAAAGACAAACTTCAATGGAAAATCACGCATCATCGAACGATTCTCGGCGGAGGATATTAAATGCAAATAAGTTTGCTTTTCTTTTGTGTATCTTTCGGAAAAATTCTCGAGCTTTAAGATGAATCCCTAAATCAATGTGTCGTCATGGACGATATTTGTAATAATATGCTTAATCGTGGAATAAAGCTATGTCAATCCGCAAGTTTTATTTGGTGCTTCCTTTGGAAGTCCGCTTTCTTTCTCCATCGATTTTTCAACCAATACTAAGAATAGTCCCTCAGTATCGTCCTTAACATCCGCTCGACCCTCTCAATTTCCCGAAAATCTTCGAAACTAACTCGATCTCTATGATGTCACTAGTCTTTTTACAAAAGCGGGTGATCTTGATCTTTATGATGTCACTAATTTTCTGGAGCGTTACGAAGCGTTAGTTTGTTTGTCAGTTATAGGCGTTACATGCGCTACTTTTTTATAATTTATGACGTTACGTAGCATTACATGCGTTACATTTTAGTAAATTCTAGGCATTACGGAGCGATACAAAGCGTTACTTTCTTGCAGGTTAAAGGCGTTACGAAGCATTACATGCGTTATTTTTTTGAAAGTTATAGTCGGTACGAAGCGTTTGTAATATGAGCCTTTAACACTAAATCTCCTCACACATTCCAGACCATGTAATATGAATATTTAAGACTAAATCTTTCACACACCCCAGACAACACGCACTTAATAAAAACCCGTAAAAGCACCCTTCCACGAAAATTTAGAAACCTAACATACATAAAATAAAAACATTACCTACATGAAGCCAACTAAAATATCAATACTTGCACGTTCCGGTGAACCAGCGAAAAAACGCAGTGGTCATGAAATTCGACTACAGAAACAAGGAAGCATCAAGTTTCAAATCGTTATGTCATCGAAGTGAAACAGAAAACAAAAACACAACAGCCTGTGTCACTTTCCTCTTCTTCACGTCCCTCATGTCCCACAATCAATACAAGTCAACACGACCTAGAATAACAGTAAGTCAAGAACACACACTAACTCAAACCGACACTCACGAGAATAACCCAACATGCTATCGCCCTCTCCTCTCCGTATCACACCCGCTCACGCTCATCAAGAAGCTTTACTCGCTCTCTTACCCACGAAATATACAATGGCCGACACGATACAACGAGTCCCATTGGTTAAACCCGATTTACATTGCGCGTTCTAACTCCTCCTCCCGGATTCTCAGTGATCCTAATTGTAAGAACTAATCAGCTAGGCTAGGAGAGAATAGAGTATATAAGTAAAAGAATTTATGAAAATAAAGCAATCTTAAACTCAACCTTAATCAATTCTCACGCTGCATTTTAGTAAGTTACAGGCGTTACGAAGCATTACAAACGTTACTGTTTTGTAAGTTAAAGGCGTTACGAAGCGTTACATGCGTTACATTTAGGTGAATCGGTCTTTACATTTTTGTGAATCAGGCGTTTCAAAGTGTTACATGCGTTACTTTTTTAGTAAATTATATACATTACGAAGCGTTACATGCAAGGATGGCTTTTATCGTATCAAAGAACGCTCACCAGCAACTCTTCACACGATTGAATCAGTGCCATCAAAGAGAGACCGATATCATCGCAACAACAAAAACCCGGCATGGCTCATTTAACATAGAATCGACACCAGTGCGAGAGCGAATTCCTCTCGATGACCTGTCTGAGAATCAAAGGTTAGCTCGCTGCTGTAGGGATCCTCTCTGAAGCAACAAACGGTCGCTTATTCTCGTTTCGCGATCCGATTCTATACAGGCAGTTGATAATTGCGATAGAATCATTTTACTATTGCCGCTTATTCTAAATATGTGCATATAACCTTTGTATAAGTTGTGTCTATGAAAATGTCTGTGAATGCTTCACACAAGGGTTTTGAAACCTAGTATGAGAATCATCAAGTTGAATCATCGATTCGATTTTCTGCGATAATTGTCAACTTGCGATTCTCTCTTGGGAAATTCCACACAGCAACGATCATTATCAGACTGTATATTTTTTCATGGGCCGTGAAATACTCAGAGTATGAAGTGAAGCGAAGAAATGTAGAAATATTCTCTCGCGGTTCATGCATTGAGAGACTCGAGTTCTTATAGCATCTTCTTCCGGATTGAAAATGTTGTATACAATATAGATAGCAATATAGCAGCTACTGTTAAATTTTCGGCAATCACCAACACTGGTTACATGCGTTACTTTTTCTGAGTAATAGACATAAGGATGCGTTACATGCGTTACTTTTTAGTAAGTTATAGACATAACGAAGCGTTACCTTTTGTATGTCACAGGCGTTACGAAGCGTTATTTTTTGTAAGTTACAGATGTTACTAAATGTGACATGCGTTAGTTCTTTGTGATTTGAAGGAGTTACGTGCGTTACTCTTTTGTGAATTACAGGCGTTACGAAGTGTTACATGCGTTACTTTTGCACTCTTTTGTAAGTTATAGGCGTTACAAATCGTTACATAGGTAACTTTTTATCGTTACATGCGTAACATTTGAAGTATTACAAAATGTCACATGTGTTACATTTTTAAAAGATACAAGCGTTATGAGGAGTTACATCCGTTACTCTTTTGTAGGTTTTGTGTGGTAGGAAGCGTTATATGTGTTACTTTTTGTAAGTTATAGGTGTTAAAAAGTGTTACAAGAGTTGTGGCATCCAAATTTTAACATATTGAAGAGTCACTTATTTGCAAAATGTACTGAAAATGTCAGAAATATAAAATGATTGAAAATGATCCTAATGATCAAATCAATCTGAATGAATGTGTGGTGTAAACCAGCCCAAATTCGCGTCAGAAATTATCCTAATGAACAAAGTATGTTTTGAAAACAATATTTGATTGATAATAGATAGTCATTATTTCGCCATTAGCTACAGATTACGAAGAGTAAAAAAGCAGAACTTCTTAAATTCGCAAAACTTTTGAAACTCGCATTTCATTTGCCAAACCCCATTACTGTGAAAATTCGCATGAAACCCCGCAGAAATTCCTGAAACGTTAAGATCTGGTATTATCTCGAAAAAAGATTTTTTTTTTAAATTTAGACTTTGAGACTTTTTAGATTTCCGAAAATCACAGAAAAATGGTTTATCTCAGAGAGTCAAATTAACGAAATTGTTTTCAATATAACACCAAACCTTGACGTTCCGTGCATTTCTAAGCCAAAACAAGAAAACCGCATAACTTTGAAAATAAAAAAACCGCATTGCTTTGAAAATTCGTATAAAAAACGCATTAAATCGTTCTATCGAAAGCTATGCCTTGCGGCACTAGATAAGTAAGTCTCCGTAGAAAGCTTGGACGGGAACAATTTTCCCACCATTATTTCGGCGGAGCTGGGATGGTTCCATTGATTTTCATTTTATTTTATTTTAATTTGAAAAAATTAGACATGTTTTAGGTATTGTCAGGTATTACATTTTATTTTTTTCAAAATTTCTGAGCATGTATTGAAATATACGTGGAACAATTTTCATATTTCTAATCATAGCACCACTCTGGATTTTCAAGTAATCAATATATGTTTTTTGAAAGCGTGAGAGTGTTCCAGTTTTCATATTTAAAAAAAAAATTTGGACGACCACATTATTCGATTTGTTTTCAAATCATGCATTTCCATTGAACCTCTATTGAAAGGATACGTTTGATGGTAAGTTTTAGTAGTTATGCACCGTGCATTTCCTATTAATATGAACTTCAATGGAGATGCATGGTTGAATGGATTTTTTTTAAGAAAAACTCAAAAATTGTGGCGTTCCGCATTTTAAAATCAATAAACCTAAGTACTTACTAAAACATCCTAATTGGTATCAAAACCGTGGTATTTGAAGTGTAAAAATATAAGTTCCAAAATTTGTGTTTTTAATGCAAGAAGTACTTCTTCAAAAAATTTGAAAAGCATGGAACTTTCCTGACAACATCTGCTTTTGAAATCAAATAAAATAAAAATAAAAAAATAAGGATAATAAGAAGAGTAACGGCCCTGATAACGTCTCTGTCAGTGTACTAAAACATAATTCATTTGCATTCGCAAAAATACTCTCTCAGTGCTTAAACGAAATTATTCAGACCGGTTACTACCCTGATTGCCTCAAGGTGGCTAAAGTCATTCCTGTGTTCAAATCGGGTGACCGTTGTGATTGTAATAATTACCGTCCTATATCTACATTGTCCGTATTCAACAAAATATTTGAAAAACTTCTAGTCACTAGACTTATCGAATTCCTAAGTAAGCATAATATCCTCTTTAGATTCCAATATGGCTTCAGACAAGGTTCTAGCACCCAAACCGCTATAATTGAATTAGTTGACGAAATTATAAGCGAGATCGATAGTAAAAATATAGTTGGTGCATTATTTTTAGACCTTAAAAAAGCTTTTGACACATTAGATCATAGTATACTTTTGGACAAACTCGATTGCTATGGGATCAGGGGCATTGCTAATTCAATTATCCGTAGTTACTTGACTAATAGAAAACAATTTGTATCCATCGAAAGTGACAGTAGCAACCTTGCTCCAATAAACATTGGTGTTCCACAAGGAAGTAATATTGGTCCACTATTGTTTCTTTCATATATTAATGATATAGGTAATTTACATCTTAAAGGAACTCCACGACTATTCGCCGACGACACAGCTCTGTTCTATCCTGACAGTGACATCAATGCTATTATTAACTCAATGGAAAGTGATTTAAGAACTCTTGATCAATATTTCAATGCGAACTTATTATCATTAAATGCCACAAAGACTAAGTATATGATTTTCCGTTCCACAAGGAAAATTATACCAACGCATAATCATCCCCAGCTTGGACACAATATTATTGAAAAAGTTGACTATTTCAAGTATCTGGGCATATATTTCGACCCCACATTAACCTGGGCTCACCACATAAAGTTTGTTGCCAAGCACGTGGCGTCGTACTGCGGTGTTTTATGGAGAGTCAAGTCCTTTGTTCCCCAGCGTGTGCTGTTAAATTTTTATTTTGCTTATATCCATTCACAGCTCAACTACTTGGTATCGGTGTGGGGGCGAGCCGCTAGTTCTCATCTGAAGAAACTCCAAACTCTACAGAACAGATGCCTAAAAATCATTTTCAATAAACCCTTACTATTCTCGAGTCTATTGTTATACTCTGACAGAAACCATAATGTTTTACCAATAACATACTTATGTGATGTCCAAACGTTGCTATTCATCCATGATAATTTGTATAAATCCACAGTACACCATAACCTACAGTTCCCAACTATATCCCATTCTAGAACAACACGCCGTAGTAACAATTTGTTTCGTGTTCGAGCAGCTACAAGCCTTGGTCAAAGACGGATCCTTTTTGTTGGTCCAACTAAATATAATGCACTTCCGCCTGACATGCGAGGAATAAGCAATCGTGCCACATTTGCGGCTAGACTAAAGTACCATTTTAAGCACAGACTGAACGAGATATTTAGCTAATTTAGTTTTTTGTTTTATAATGTAATGTATTTATCGTCAACAGTATTTCATATAAAAAAAAAAAAAAGCTCTTGCTCTGTCAATCTGTTCTTTTAACTGTTCGAGTATACGATTTTAATTCTTCCTAATGTAAAATTGTTATCCTTTAGAAAGTTCTTTCAAACATGGTACAACCACAAATGAATTTCCAGACATGACAGTCACGATCTTTTTTTGTCGCACATCTACGGTCCTCCGTGAAACTGGCACCTATGATGACAAATTGGTTGCACTGCTGAGTTCCCATCATACATCCATAATGCAAATGTCAAACTGTGAGAACCCTTTCGATTCGGTAGCTCATTTGTATATATTGAGATTTTATGGCACACTTTGGTTGAAATGATAACAATGCAATTAATCTCGCGCTCCACCAAGCGGTGAGTGCGGTCATTCCAGAAGGTACCGGGAACGAACCAAATTTTTTTAAAATATTTATAAGCACGTACATGTCTTTATTATTTATCTTTGGTACAACGATATAAATTCCCTTTGGGGACCCCTTCCCGACTCCAGCCTTTACATATCCTAAAATTTGGTAATTCCTATCATTGTTGAATTGCTAATTCACCGATGTAAATATTTAAAATCTGTAACCTGCATTTACAGAATCTTGATCTCGAAATTATCTGGAAAATCGGTAGAATACAAATTAATCTGTACTTCTGGCAACCCTGCCTGCACTTTGTGCAGTTTTTGTTCGTCGTTAACTTTGCATGACAACCAATCACTTTTATTGGAAAAACAAAACCAAACGGTCCTGTTTCGGGCACTAAAAACTGGGAAAGAATTATCTTCGAAAGTATTTTTCGCATGCATGCAAGAGAAGCGCAAAGAAATGATATCCGAACATTAAAAACAAACATTAACAGTGATTTAAAAAATAGTAGTGTAGTCCTACGTCAACAGTCAACTTATCATTTACAGTTTTTTATCATTTATTATTTTTATCGAAAGCCAAACCAACGAGGGTCATAATCATCCAATAATGCCAATGCTGCTTAGAATGACACATGGTGACACCACTGCAGTGGTGCAGTGACTACCCGATCTGGTACCGGATAGAAATACATCACGTCCGTCATACCGCAAATCGGAAACGTGATTATCACCTCAAAGAGGAGACCCAACGGAACTAATGAACGAACATTCACAATCCCAGGCCATTACATTCCATTCCTCGTGAGCACAAGCAGGAGAAGTATAGTTCGGGTACGTGTAAATGATGGGTGATGACACACTACCCGATCAGATGCACATAACAAAATCATAACACAAGTATATAAACAGTTGATATGTATAAAAATTTGTGTTATTTTGAGATTTTTTTTTTATTCAATAGTAACATATTTGAAGGCACACTGCTTAAGCTCTTAGATGCCAAGGGCATTTTCTTATTTTAAATTATAACTAACTTAAAACTAGGGTATAATTCCTGTCGCAATGGTCGATTCTGGCAGATTCAGTCTGCAGCTGGCGATCGGCAATGGTCGGTGGATTAAATATGACATTAGTGTCCTCCAGATGACGATTATACGTTTCAATGGGTCCGCGGAAAACACCCCCAGGTCACAGAGACCCAGCGGGTGGCCCGCATGTTGTTCATCGACTGAAGCAGTTTTCTGGTGGGCGATGATTTTGCCTAAGAAAATGAAAGAAGTATAGAGAAGTAATTTTGTGGAAAACGGGGTGAAAAAGGGGGTATGAGAACGAATGACCAAAAACGATAAAGATCTAATTAGTTGACATCGAGATGGTGGAGAAACGGAGAAAGGGGGAACGAAGAAGTTAGTGACAGCAAAAAGATCTTGTTATTTTCTACAGAGATGGTGGACGCGAGGGATTTGGAGAATCGGGCGAATGTTAGTCTCGAACCTGTAGGTGAAGATTATTCTTAGCCTCGACAAGAGAGAGGAAACTACGGATTACACTTGTATATTCGGTCTACCTCGGGCCCTAAGGGATTCCAGTAGCTCCGACCTGACGTCGCGATACTCTACGCACGACCACACGACATACTCGATGTCCTGATAACCGTCGCCACAGGTGCAGAGACCGCTCTCCGCGAACTCAACACGCCGGAGATGTGCGTTGAAAGTGTAGTGATTTGACATGAGCCGCGACATAACACGAATGAAATCGCGACTCACGTTCATCCCCCTGAACCAAGGTTTCGTCGATACCCTAGGGATAATGGAGTGTAGCCATCGTCCCAGTTCGTCATTGCTCCATGAAGTTTGCCAACTTTCGAGAGTTTTCTGACGAGAGATTCTGAAAAATTCATTGAAGCATATTGGTCTTTCATAAATATAACCTTCTAATGCGCCCACTTTAGCCAATGAGTCTGCCTGTTCATTGCCTGGAATAGAACAATGCGATGGGACCCAGACTAAGGATATTAAATAAGACCGTCCAGATAAAGCTCTCAAGTGTTCCCATATTTTCCCCAGAAAATAGGGGGGATACTTTCCTGGCTTCATTGCCCGGAGAGCTTCTATTGAACTTAGACTGTCCGTGACAATGAAGTAATGATCTTTGGGCAAGGTTTCAATGATCTCAAGAGTGTACTGAATGGCAGCTAGTTCTGCGACGTAAACTGAAGCCGGATCACTGAGTTTGTGAGGAGCGGTGATGTTTTGATTGAAGATGCCGAAGCCTGTGGACCTGTTGATGTTTGATCCGTCAGAGTAAAACATCTTTTCACGGTTGACTGTTCTGAATTTGTTATAAAAAATATTGGGGGCCACTTGAGGGCGTATGTGATCCGGAATTCCACGAATCTCTTCTCTCATGGATGTGTCGAAAAATACAGTGGAATCAGAAGTATCCAAGAATTGGACACGGTTGGGCACAAACGAAGAAGGGTTAATATTCTGAGCCATGTAATCAAAATACAAGGACATAAAACGGATCTGAGAATTGAACTCGACAAGCCTTTCGAAGTTTTCAATCACCATCGGATTCAAAATATCGCATCGGATTAGCAATCGATATGAGAGATCCCAAAATCGATTTTTCAACGGTAAGACGCCCGCCAACACTTCGAGACTCATCGTATGAGTTGACTGCATGCAACCTAAGAAAATACGCAAGCAACGATACTGAATTCTTTCCAGTTTAATGAAATGGGTGTTCGCGGCGGATCGGAAGCAGAAGCATCCATATTCCATTACGGACAATATCGTTGTTTGGTACAATCTGATCAATTCTCCTGGGTGGGCACCCCACCACGCTCCGGTTATCGTACGAAGAAAGTTGATTCTCCGTTGGCATTTTTGTTTCAGATACCTAATGTGACATCCCCAGGTGCCTTTGGAGTCGAACCAGACCCCGAGATATTTAAATGTGAAGACCTGAGCTATGGTTTCATCCCCTAGTTGAAGCTGTAATTGTGCTGGATCTCGCTTCCTTGAAAATACAACTAGCTCAGTTTTCTCCGTAGAGAACTCGATACCCATTTGAAGAGCCCATGTCGACAAGTTGTCGAGGGTATCTTGTAATGGTCCTTGAAGATCAGCAGCTTTTGGTCCTATAAGAGAAACAACGCTGTCGTCGGCAAGTTGTCTAAGCGTGCAGGATGTGTTGATACATTCATCAATGTTGTTTACGTAAAAATTGTATAAAAGGGGGCTTAAGCATGAGCCCTGAGGAAGACCCATGTAACTGAATCGTATTGTCGACAAATCACCATGTGCGAAATACATGTGTTTCTCGGACAATAGATTACATAAAAAGTTGTTCATAATTGGCGAAAGACCATGCTGATGCAGCTTCTCAGATAAGATATTTATTGAGACTGAATCAAAAGCCCCCTTGATGTCAAGGAAAATTGATGCCATTTGTTCTTTGCGAGCCAATGCCAATTGAATTTGTGTTGAGAGCAACGCAAGACAATCGTTCGTTCCTTTATCCCTGCGGAAACCAAATTGTGTATCTGAAAGTAAGCCATTAGTTTCGACCCAATTGTCTAGACGGAAGAGAATCATTTTTTCGAACAATTTCCGGATACAGGAAAGCATAGCAATCGGCCGATACGAATTGTGATCGGAGGCTGGTTTTCCTGGTTTTTGGATGGCGATCACTCGCACTTGTCTCCAGTCGTGTGGGACAATATTACCCGTAAGAAACTTGTTGAATAAATTCAGCAAGCGCCTTTTGGCAGGGTCAGGGAGATTTTTCAACAAGTTGAATTTAATTCTGTCTAGCCCCGGGGCTTAATTGTTACATGACAAGAGTGCGAGTGAGAACTCTACCATCGAAGACGGTGTTTCGTTTGTATTTGATGTCGCGGCGCGGGTGATCTTCTGTTCCGGAACAGAGTCTGGGCATACTTTTTTAGCGAAATCGGATATCCAGCGGTTGGAATATTCCTCGCTTTCATTCGTGGCGTTTTGGTTGCGCATTCGTCGGGCTGTGTTCCAAAGAGTGCTCATTGATGTTTCTTTTGATAATCCGTCAACAAACCGTCGCCAATAACCAAGTTTCTTTGCTTTGACTAAGTTCTTCATTTGCTTGTCTAACGCCGCGTAATTCCGATAATTATCGGGTGTTCCATTTTTTCTTAACTTTTTGAACGCTAAAGATCTTTCCGCGTTGAGTGATGAGCACTCTTTGTCCCACCACGGGTTAGGAGGACGGATGTTGGTTTTCGCGCCAGGTACACGTTTCGTCTGAGCTTGAGTCGCGGTGTCGAGAATCAAGCCAGCCAACAACGTGTACTCTTCCTCCGGAGGAAGTTCTTGTGTTGATTCTAGTTTCTCAGATATCGAATTTGCGTAGTATTTCCAATCAATATTCCGTGTGAGGTCATACGAAACATTGATTGTCTCCGATGGTCTCAATCCCCTGGCGACTGAAATTACGATAGGTAGATGATCGCTACCGTGGGGATCGGGGATCACCTTCCACCTGCAATCCAACCGTAGCGTGTTCGAGCATAAGGATAAATCCAGCGCGCTTGGTCTTGCTGGTGGTGCGGGAATCCGTGTCATTTCTCCGGTATTCAAAATAGTCATATTGAAGTTATCGCAAAGATCATAGATCGCGGTTGATCTGTTGTCATCATGAAGACAACCCCATCCCGCACCGTGAGAGTTAAAGTCTCCTAAAACTAACGTCGGTGCGGGAAGCAGTTGCATAATACTGCTGAGCCAGTGGTACCCAACCGAGGCTCTAGGGGGAATATAGATAGAAGCAATGCAAAGGTCCTTGCCTTTCATTGTGACATGACATGCGACAACTTCAATACCTGGTATCGATGGGAGGTTAATTCAATAAAAGGAATAGCACTTTTTGATCCCCAAAAGTACTCCTCCGTAGGGATCGTCTCGATCCAGGCGAATAATGTTAAAATCATGGAAGTTTAGGGATGCATCAGAAGTTAGCCAAGTTTCGCACAATGCAAAAGCGTCACATTTCAGATTATTCACAAGAATTTTAAATGAATCTATTTTTGGGATGATACTTCTACAATTCCACTGTACAACAGTGATTGAATCCGTGACCTCGGTGGATGAGTTAGCCATCGAAGGATACGATCGCTGAAAGAAGGGGCCATTTTGCAGTCAACTACTTCAAAAAAGTTCTAACTGTAGGTATCAAAGCCATAAACAGGCTTTTAAGAGGATCAGAAATATTGAAGGTATTAAAAATCCAGTCCACAACATCAGAGAATTTTATGAGCCCAGCACCCAGCTGGTTCTCTGTTGGGTTTTCAGGGGCACCTGGGGATTTTGGTGTCCCGGGAAGTGGTGGGAATTCCTTCTCAGAATTGAGTTTTCCGAGACCAGGAACTGTTTGCTTCGGAGCTTTGTCTCCACTACTTCTAAACATAAATGTTGGAGGCCTATCGGAAGACAACTTCGTACCCTTACTAGGGAGCTTAGGAGAGGATTTGTTTACTCTTTTCCTATAGCTATGAGGGACCGCCGAAGATGAACCTTCTAATGGGTCGTCAAACTCGCTCTCGTCAGTTGACAAGCAGGTATAGATGTTCGTTGATTGCTTAGGGGGGGTGGCACTCTTGAGCATGTCAGCAAAGGAACGCTTGGAGTGTTCCTTCAGGGAACGTTTCAAACCATCCTTGCGCACTTTGTACGCGGGACATGCCATCAGGTCATGCGAACCCTCCTTACAGTAAAGACACTTTGCTGTACCCTTACCACAGGAGCCATCCGCATGAGCCTCCCCACAATTAGCACAACGGGGCTTATTGCTGCAATGGGACGCTGTGTGTCCCAGTTGCTTGCAGTTGGTGCAGTTCATGATACGCGGAACATAGAGACGAACAGGGAGGCGAACTCGGTCCAGGAGGACGTAGTTAGGTAAAGCCGAGCCAGCGAATGTCACCCGATACGAGTCTGATTGGGGGTATGATTTGGTACCATCCCCCGCGATCGACACTGAATGCAATCGCTTGCAATCCAGTATCTTTACGTTCTTAAGTAGGGGGTTTTTAAAGCAACCCATCCCGTACTTAAGAACGTCATCGCAAGTCAAGCTGGCATCGGTGACAACGCCGTCAATTTCAAATTCACGAGCTGGGATGTACACACAATTTTTTACTATCCAAAGTCTATACACTTCACTATTGTATTATGTGTAAAAACCTCTCAGCGGGACGAGCACAATTGTCTATTATACAATAACGGTACAATTTCGATTGTCCGATCGCTTTATCACACACGGCACTGGTTTTCAGCGTTTCGCAGTTAACAAAAGCACGTCCGTTCTCTCGAAAGGTTGAAACGGCAATGTTATTTTGAGATATTCAACGTATGAAAACAGTTTAAAGTTAAAACTTATGATAACAATATAATAAGAAAATCAGTTATGATGTTTTATTTTCATTTGCAAAACTCATGATGAAGTTCATTAATTGAAAAAATAAGTTCTTCCGTAGCTTGTTATCGAAATATAATGATCAGAATTTCAAAAAACTAAAAAAAGAATTTAGATCACTGAGGGGACGGATATAGAGTGATAGGTTAGTCGATGCCTTCAACGCAGCCCACCTGGGTTCGATCCCCAACCCCGCACATAGGATCAGGTAGCTTTTCTGACCCGATTCTGATCTTTTTTTCATTAAATTATTCATTTATTAAATAAATCATTCAACAATTTTGGATTGAAACGATGCTAAAAGTTAGCTGGGATAAAGTTTTTCTGTGTAGAATTTGCTACCTATTTTTTTACAACTATCATTATAAATTTCTGCTTTCGGACTTCTGTAGTTATATCAAATTCAATAATAATTGTGATACAAACGTTCCAAAATCTGTTACGATTTTGTTCCCGTTAGAGTCTTTTTTGTTATGATTTTTGTTATTTTAACAGCTCACCAGCCAAAAATATTTCTGAAATAAATTACTCCAGTTGTTATAATTCTGTTATTACCATCTGATCGGGTAAAGGGTGCATTTGATCAAAATGGCACATCAAAAATCTTAATCTTTAGTAACTTTTGAACCGGATGAGTGAGAACCTGTTTTAGTTCACCAAGTGGTGTAATGATGCCTTCCTCAAATAACACGTTTCAAAAAAATATTCCTAAATAATTCGAATCTTGAATAAGAATAAAAAAGCTTGTTTGAGCACACATTGACATAACTTTTCCAATTTATAAAAGAATTATAGTAATTCTTCGTTTTCTTTTGCATTTTCGCTCTACATTACTACATAAATTTTGAACACATTTCACCCTGTTGTTCCGAAACCGGAATTCACATCCAAACAAAAGTCAATAGCAGTCTATGAGACCATAAAACCTTTCATTTGCGTCTAAATTTGTGAACATCTACTCAGCCGTTCCTGAGAAAATGAAGTGGATTCCGTTTTTGAGTGTTTGACCACTATTTTCAATTCCGGAACCGGGAACTGTCAACCGGCATAGCTGAAATCGGTTCGTTTGACCAGCAACTAACACAACCCACCAATTGAAATGATTTTGAGCCAAATTAAGAAGAATTTTTCCATTTTTGCATTATCCGTTTGAATCACGGGTTGCATACCCTGTATTTATGGAACCGGAAGGTGGATGCAAAGAAAATTTTACACTTACTTATTAGAACATAATAGTTTTCATTCGAGTCTAGTCTTGTGAAAATCGGTGCAACGATTTCTGAGAAATTGGAGTGAATTCGGGTTTGAAATACACGATCACTTTTTTGCGGTACTTCCGAAACCGCAAACGAAGATACCCAAAACCAATGTATTTGATAATCAACTAACCAAAACTGTTTAATTGAAATATTGTCTGGCTAATTGAATGTATTTTAATCGATTTTTTCCGTGTCATTTATATAAACACGCTCTTAAAAAAAATTTCTACTTATCAGCATGTAATTCAGGAACTGAGAGCCGTGTCCGGATGAAATTCGCTAGGGTTCTATGGAATTGTGAAGCCTTTCATTTAAACTTAAGCCTGTGAAAATTTGTCGAGCGTTCTTTGAGAAAATCAAGTACACTTTTTTTACTTTTCTGCACATTTTACCCCGTTACTCCGGAACCGAAAGTCAGATGAAAATGAAATTCAATAGCAGGCAATGGGACTAAATGGCCTTTCATTTGAATCTGAGTTGAAGAAAATCGGTGATGCGAAAACCAAATGCACTTTTTGCCTTTCTCATATAGAAAGGCTATACAATCACTGCAAAAACCGACTTTTGAACCGAGGTCCGGAGGGCCGAATGTCATATACCATTCGACTCTTGGATCCGACTTCCGGTTCCGGAGCTACAGGGTGAGATGTACAAAAATTGTGAAAAAAATGTCACTCACTTTTATTCGAGATGGCTGAACCGATTTTCACAAATTTAGTTTCAAATGAAAGGTCTCATGGTCCCATACAAAGTTCCTGAATTTCATTAGCATCCGACTTCCGGTTCCGGAATTACAGGGTGATATGCACCAAAAAGGGGAAAATAATGCATTAAAAATGTGAAAAAAAATGTCACTCACTTTTCTCGGAGATGGCAGAACCGATTTTCACAAACTTAGATTCAAATGAAAGGCCCTACGGTCCCATACAAAGTCCCAGAATTCTATTTGGAACCGACTTCCGGTTCCGGAATTACAGGGTGATATGCATAAAAAATGTGAAAATAATATCACTCACTTTTCTCAGAGATTACCAAACCGATTTTCACAATCTTAGATTTAAATGAAAGGTCTCATAGTCGCATACAAAATTCCTGAATATGATTTGGATCCGACTTCCGCTTCCGGAATTGCAGGGTGATATGCACCAAAAATGGGAAAATAACGTCACTCCCTTTTCTCGGAGATGGCTGACCCGATTTTCACAAACTTAGATTCAAATGAAAGGTCTTGTGGTCCCATACAAAATTCCTGAATATCATTTGGATCCGGCTTCCGGTTCCGGAATTATCGGGTAAAATGTGCAAAAAATTGCGAAAATAAGTGCACTAACTTTTCCCAGAGATGGCTGAACCGATTTTCACAAACTTAGATTCAAATGAAAGGTCTTGTGGTCCCATAAAAAATTTATAAATAATTTTTGGATCCGACTTCCGGTTTGGGAGTTATGGGGTAAAATGTGCAAAAAAAAGAAAATATGTGTTCTAACTTTTCTCATAAATGGCGCCACCGATTTCCACAAACTTACTTTCAAATGAAGGGTCCTGTGGTCATAATTCCTGAATTTCATGCGAAACCGATTTCCGGATCGGGAAATATAGGGTAAAGTGGGTTAAAAATTGTTTACCATCACTGAAAATGGGGAAAAACCTTAAAAAAATTACTCATCAAACCCGTTCCGAAAATACCCATATTGTAGTAATTACCATTATTGTATGCAAAAACCTCTTTTTACGAAGTAGGTTCGTAAAAAAGCGATGTTGGACAAGAAAATAATCGAAGAAGAAAATGTTCAAAGGAAACAAGATAAGGAGTAAAAGAAAGACATTCAAAGTATAATCCGATAGCAAGAGAAGGCGCTGTCTCAGAAAACAAAAGCTGAACAGGAGACGCTAAATTTAGTTGAAACTGAAATCAAACAGATTAAAAGCTTGTCGACCAAGAACATGTTGAAGCAAAAAATTGTCTTCACTGAAAACTATTTACATTCTTTCAAAATCACAAAATTGTAAGCAATTTTTTTTCTATGTTACATTTTCCGTACGTCAGAGAGTATATATTAATAACTAAGGACATCGAAAAGGATGTAGAATAAAACGCGAGTGGTCATTGCTAAAGACATCACTGGATGTTCCATACAATTAGCTTACAGCAAGCAAATTCAGGACAGAATATATATTTACTCGGATTAAAACAACTATTAATTTGGTTTGAGAGACAAGTTTTTTTTTTCAAAAAAGTTTGTTTTTTTCTAACAATTAATATTTTTCTGTGTGAACATAAAGCAACTTCGTGAGTAATAACTTCTATCTATGGTTCTTGTTATAAAATTGAACATTATAAGTTTTAGTAAGATTAATAACATATTATTACGCGAAAAATGTTACCTCCAAGATGGGACTCGAATTCGTAGCTCCTAACCGGGAAAATTGTATTTCCAATTATGGGCTGAAGCCAGTGTGTTTTAGGATGCTTTAGAGGGCTATTTTCACACTTCAAATCTGATTTTCTCAGAAACGGTGACGAACATAAAAAAAAAACCAACATACAATCTTCTAGAAAATTAGTTTAGATTATTCTGTGAAAATTTCAGACTGATTAATTTAGATGCGATTACTGCATAAAATCATATATGTTGTCGCGATAAAAATGAAGCGAGTGTTAGTTTTGTGATGGTAAGTCGATTTCTATGGCGGCGCCATTGTTTTCTGCTTCAGTTTCCTGATAACGTATCGAAATATAAGAGAGAAATAAAATCGGCTCAAAAAGGCTGCCAAACAAGTTGTAACTTTTTAATGGATTTTATGTGATGTAGTCAAACTTGTAACCGAAAATATCAAAACTTTCTTGGCCACCCGGCCACATCGAGAGTCATTTTGCACATTTGCGAGAGAGCATGGGAGATGTAATACGCAGCGTAAGCCGTGTGAATATACGCGACCAACTGGCCTCAGCCCTTAAACTATAAAATAACATATTAAAACACATAAAGAGACATTTCAATTGACTGGAAGATCCAAGCATGCTTCGTTTCAATTAAGGAGTGTATCGAAAAGTAGTTAGCAACATTGATTATTGAATAAAAAAGCGAAAAAAAAACATATTTTGACATCAGTTTTCGATATATTGTAGAAAAATTACATTTTTATGCATTTCACTGATTATATTGAAGAAAATCCTAGTTTCTGTGGAACGCTCGCACTTTGGACTTGACATACTTCATTAAATTCTGCACAGTTACTTTTGTGACTTTCCTGGTGGCAGCTGTCCAGTTTTTTTTTGAACTCCTGCATGTTTTGGGACACTGTACCTTTCTTCCGAAAGTGCCGCTTGACAATTGACAATTACCTTTCAATTGGCCAAAGATCCGAGCAGTTCGGTGGGTTGATGTCCTTTCCACGAATTGTACATTTTTTGACAACCACTGTAGAACGGAGTTGGCGTAGTGGGCTGAAGCAAAATCCGGCCAGAAGAGATGAGGAGCCTTATGCTTTCTGTACAGTGGCAGCATTCTCTTCTTCAAACATTCTTTTTTTTGTCGTGAATACGACTTACTTTACTATGGGGCGCCTTTTCAAAATTAGCCATATGGAAGAATCGGCAGAACTTAATTGCGAATATCTCGACTTGTATTAATGGTAGCAACATAATTCTTTCACCATTTCATCAAAAATATGATCAGGAATTCAGGATAATATTTTGAACAGTGTGCGATAACCACAAACAACTCAAAAATTAAGTTTTCTTAAAATTTGAAAACAACGCGGAAAACTTTTTACTTTCGCTTGGGTTTTTCGCGCAAGGACGACGATTTTGAGATAGTCAGGCACATATCTTCAACTGAATGCGTATAAAAGGGGAACCGTGGTCGAAAATCGATCATTTCTTTTCGTGCGTTCGATGGAAGCAGACGTCGTGGGAGTGGAATCATCAACCAGCAGCGACAGAGAATGCACCTTCTGCGTGGTTAATAAAAACCTCAAACGCTCAGGTCGCATCTCTCATTCGCTTGCTGGCCATCGAGGCGCGAGGACCAGCCAGCAGCAGCAGCGGGAGTTCAACTTTCCACCAGCAGCGAGAGAGAATGCACCTTCTGCGTGGTTAAAAACCTCAAACGCTCAGGTCGCATCTCTCATTCGCTTGCTCGCCATCAAGGCGAGAACCAGCAGCGACTGAAACTGGATTCTGAGTCTGTTATTGGATCTAAATTTAGGTCTTGAACTCAGGGTCCAGTTCTCTATTCCAGACTTCTATTCGGTTCTTCTTAAAACCATAATAATACTCCTAAAGAATTATGCGGAATTTACTTTACTGTACCTCTACACAACCCATTTTTGTCGTGAATACGACTTACTTTACTATGGGGTGCCTTTTCAAAATTTACCCTCTGAGAGAGTGATAAGTTTTTGATCGTGAATATCTATTGTTGTATCTAATGAATCAACATAATTCTTGCGACATGCCGACATGGAAATATGATCACAATTTTATGATAAAATTTTCAGTTTTGTGACATAGTCTCAAATAATTCAAAATTAAACTTTTCTGAAATGTTTGGTATAAACGAGTATCAAAGAGGATAATTCATAAGGCGCGTTTGCCTTTCTCGTATTTTTAAAGCTCATAGCTCAGTGATCTGTGGAAGGATTTATATAATCTAACTACCAATAGAATCGAAATTTTTCAACTTACACGTGTATAGCAAAAGCATTGAAGTATTTCAATAGTACACTATTGAAAAACCTGTCTCATTTGCTCCATGTCAACACCAGCCAATCAGAACGCGTTCTAAGGAAGAGAACAAAATATCTGCTGCTGTACAACAAATCGTCCGGGAAAAATGTTCCGAAAAGTGGTGAATATCGCAGTGAGTTCCTCAATTTGGTCCTTGTGAATGCTAGAAACGAATCCCTACAGCATATTGATAGTTTCTTTCAATAAATTATGCAAATCCGAAATGAAATAATCGACAATAAAATTCTGTATGCGGCTATTTTTATAGCCGTTAAGACCGCCCATTAGTGAAAAAGCTACAAACGAAATCACATAAAAGGAAATCTCTTAACAAAAATTCAATCAGTTTGGATTCAATCGCCACTGCGAGCAGATGTGTTTTGTGTCGTCTGCACGCTTTCGACAAGAGCGATTACGTCACAGCTGCCAGTCATTAGCATTGGGAAAAAACAACGGTGGAGAGCATTGCACAATATCAGCTGTTCTAATGGCTCTAAAAGTTTTCTAAAGAACTATTAGGATTTGTTGTTTGCAAATCGTAGGGAAATATCCTCAGTTTACTGCAAATCAAGAACAGTTTGCTTAGATTTGTGCACTTTTCGCTGTGTGAAATTCACAGTAATCGAGATCAAGTGAAGCGTTCTTTGTTTTTGCGAAAAATGTGAAAATGGGGAATGCGTACATAATTCATACAATTGATATTCGGAAGTGTTAAGGAACATGTCAGTTGTTTTCGTATTCACGACATCCAGTTATGTCTCTGACATTACCCACCCGCCTTTTTTTTTTTTTTTGTTTCAATTATAGAGGCTTTAACATTAATGTCATTCGCCTCTTCGGGCCAGAAAAACTTTCTGACCCTATGTGCGGGGTTGGGAATCGAACCCAGGCGGGCTGCGTGAAAGGCATCGACTTACCCATCACGCTATACCCGTCCCCTTCCAAACATTCTTCCTCGTAAACCTTGGCGTTAATTGTGCCCTTCGTGAAGAAAATCGACGACCGCAAACCACAGGTACAAATTGCTTGCCAGAACAACACCTTCTGCCCAAACTATTCCATCGGCACCGTGGTGTCAGCGTCGTCCAGGTCCTGGTACACCGATTTCGTATAATATTGCGGTCCGGGCAGCGCTCGAGAGTCTTCCTTGGCGTAGGTTTCGTCGTCGATCAGGATGCATCCGTCTTTATTCTGTAGAATCCAGTTATACAGTTTTCGCGGTCTTGTTTTGGCCTGAACTTGCTGTACCAGGGACTTTTTCGGCACCTTCTGTTTCTTGTACGTTTTCAGGGAGTTCCGAACTTTGATCCGTTGAATCATCCCGATGCTGGTGTTGAACTGCTTGGCCAAATCCAGCGTCGACGCCGATGGGTTTTTCCTGATGTACTCAACCACTTTTAAGTCCCGGCCGGGCTGGTTGGGACCCGTTTTCCTACCGGATCGGGGCAAATCCTTCATGGAATCAGGAATCAGAACAAATTGGCTCAAATGACACGTTCTGACTGCCTTAAACAAGACGCACAAATGTCTTTCCCTCATATCAATTAAAAATATTTATGGTTTATAACCTTAGTGCTTGTTTTACAGCATCAGTATGTAACGGGGAAAATAGATTGAAAAATTGACATGCGAATGCAATTACGTAATGAAAACCGCAAATTCTAACTTCTTACCGAGAAAATTGTTCTACCAATTAAACTACCCTGTTTATGAAAATACATGAAGAGATAGTTCAATTGATTAGAAGAACCAAGTATGCTTCGCTTTACTTGATCATCACGGCATTCACTTGGGATCGTATATCTACGGAGCTGATGGTTAATAGATTTATTTATAAACCAAACGTTAACTGTTTGTACGATGCTTCTAATCGCTTGCTAAATCAGATACTTTCCAGACAACTTTTCTCGAGTAGGGGCTAGCTAAACTAAGATTTCACTCGAGAAGCTACCCGAATTATTTCTTTGCATATGCTTCGTCGTCCTCCAGTATGTATCCTGGCTACCCCGAAAGAGCTCCGCTATGTATCTTCCAAGTTCGTGGTTTGAACGTTTGAGGACACAGTAGATTCAGTAAAATTTCAAACGAAAGTGTCCTCAATTGGTTCCAATTTTGGATTTCATCTGTCACAACTTTCTAAAATCTTTACCTACCGAAAGAGAAAAACTTCCCAAAATGTTAACATTCAAAAATACTATCAGAACTTACTACTGGAAGCGTTGTAGAAGCCATGCCAGACGTCCATACATTGAATGCCTCTCTATCTTTTAGTCCATAAGATATGAACAAAATTGGGAACAATAAACTTAAATTCATGAGTTTTTATAAGTATATAATAAACCATAAAAATTGCAAAAACATGCGCTTGCCCAAAGACGTAACACCGGAAGATGCGTTCAGCCATTTCTTCGTGTCGAGTTCCTCTGTGGAGGTGGTCGATACGTACTCACTCCATGAACACACAAAAAAAACAATGGATCCCGAACCGAACGATAAATGTCCAACGACAGGGACAGAGAGTAAAGAATTATAGCCAATCAACCGTAAACCGTACATTCTGTTTGCACTCGGCACTCGTTGACCGGTGGTCACTCCATTGCCGGAAGTGGATTGGTTTTATTTCGTGCTGGTTTGTTTTCCTTTCTTCCGCACGCTGCTGCTCCTGTTGTTGTTATTCGTCTCATGGATGCGATTTCTGGTCCATTTGCGGGTTGGATTTGTTGGCGAACTTACAGAATGAAAAACAAAAATAAAATATATGTATACCGGAGAAATACCCTACAGGCTGGCGGTGGTTGTGTGTTTGAGATCTACGACGACTGAGCTGAAATATTAAAGCAACGGGATTGTAATTGACGTTGGCTAACGACCAAATTAGAAGAAGCAAAAGGTCCCCAGCTCGCCCGAAGGGACCGAGACGATTCCATTCGTGGCAGCAAGCGGTTCCAGAGATGCAGGATTAAGCTTCCGTGATTTAGCAAGCTGCAGGCATGATTATCCCGCTTTGTCGATTAGAGCGATTGGAGGACGGTTGTCCGCAGTGTTCTGAGCGATTGGGAATTTATCCGAACCTCTGGCCGTCTGGAACCGGCTAGCCGAAAGCGGTGGACATGAGTGGATAATGGGCAACTACTGTTTTGGTACCCGCAGTCTGTTTCGTGTCCGGTAGGTATAAAGCTTTGTTATTTTTTTCCTCGGTTTCATTGCTTTACTAATCAACCGAATTAACTACAATTTGGCGTTAGACAAATGGAATGGCTCCCGGAATTGGCTGTTCCATGGTCAATGAACAAGTGCACACACAAATTGGCATTATGTGAGCTGTGTGTTTGGGGCCTCTACGATTGGGAGATATTGGAACCGATTGCTTTATGCGGAGCCGGCGGACGTTTTCTTGGGATTATGCAATTTACGAGATGTCTATGGAAACAGTTGAGCAGAACCAGTCTGATGTCGTCGATAGTTTGGGTAATTGAAGCTTCATCGACCGGGCAAGTAGATAACGAATTTGGTTTTATGGGTGTTTTGTTCTTTTATCACGATGGAAATGTCACCAGATTTTCGTGCTCTAGGATAACCAGAAACTATATTCATTTGTTAAAAGATTCTGATTCACCAGAGAAGTGTGATAGCACTTTTCCAAAAATGTGTTATCTGATACCTACAAGCAAAGCACACGATTTTTGATACGAATACTCTTCTGATGACATGTCGTAGATATTCAACAAGTATTAAGAGTTTTACTCTTATAACCGATACAGCTTGGCGCATTACCGACCGCACTGAAAAAACTTGTACTTGACCGATCTAAAAAAAAAACAATTTCCCTGAGGGGATGCCGGAAAAATAGCAACTTGTTAACATGGTTGATAACAAGCAAGTTCACAGCCAATACTGTCGACTCGTGCTGAGCCTCTTTGAAGTGACTGTTATAACACCAGTTTTTCCTTAGTCATTTGTTCATTGTTTAGTCTAATGGGAAAAGAACACGATCGTTTTAAGGTAAGAGTAATGAACTTATTTATGCTAGGGTAAAGTGGAGAGAGACGTCGCACCTTTCTTTAAATTAAAATAAAATGAACCAGGAAGTTACGAACCGTTAATGTGATTGATTTGAAAAATATTGCTACAAATCCTTAATAATCTAATGAATTTGCTCGGAAATATATCAATGATTATCATAAAAAATGATTAGCATCCAAAAAAATTAAAAATGTCTACTGACCTTCTTTGACACATTTTCGGGGGACACAGATTTCGCATTACACCAGGCTTCCTTTTATAATGGGCATGCTTTCTGTATGGCGTAATAAAGGCGGGTGGGTAATGTCAGAGACATAACTGGATGTCGTGAATACGAAAACAACTGACATGTTCCTTAACACTTCCGAATATCAATTAGTTGATCAATTGTATGAAATTGTATGTAGAATTTGAAACGATGCACCTAAACTAAAGTACAGATTAGTTACATTTAACATTCTGAAACACAAATATTATGAAATAACCAGTATAGTTTTTTATAATGAAATAATGGTGGCTCTGAAAAGAACCTTTTATGAAAGCGTTTGTGATGGGGAGTGATGAGTTGAATTCGAATTCCGATGGATGCCGCTGACTTCCGTCATCTAATTCTAGGCTGAGCTGTTGTACGTGGGTGCAATACTGATATGGTTGGTGTAGGTTTATTACAATTACAACCGATTATAATCTTCCAATAAAGAAAACATTAATTCACTGGGTTGATCAATGATACAATAGGCCTAATTTATTGAACGAAACTATCAATATGCTATAGGGGTTCGTTTCTAGCATTCAGAAGGGTCATATTGCGTAATTATCTACGACATTAAACTCTGGAACATTTTTCGCAAAAACAAAAAAGGCTTCACTTGATCTCGATTACTGTGAATTTCACACAGCGAAAAGTGCACAAATCTAACCAAACTGTTTTAGATTTGCAGTAAACTGAGGATATTTCCCTACGATTTGCAAACAACAAATCCTAATAGTTCTTTAGAAAACTTTTAGAGCCATTAGAACAGCTGATATTGTGCAATGCTCTCCACCGTTGTTTTTTCATCAATGCAAATGACTGGCAGCTGTGACGTAATCGCTCTTGTCGGAAGCAAAACTAGCTTTGCAAACGACACAAAATACATCTGCTCGCAGTGGTGATAGAATCCAAACTGATCCAATTTTTGTAAAGAGCTTTCTTTTTACGTGATTTCGTTTGTAGCTTTTTCACTAATGGGCGGTCCTAACGGCTATAAAAATAGCCGCATACAGAATTTTAATGTCGATTATTTCATATCGGATTTGCATAATTTATTGAAAGAAACTATCAATATGCTATAGGGATTCGTTTCTGGCATTCAGAAGGACCAAATTGAGGAACTCACTACGATATTCATAACTTTTCGGAACATTTTTCTCGGACGATTTGTTGTACAGCAGCAGATATTTTGTTCTCCTCCTCAGAACGCGTTCTGATTGGCTGGTGTTGACATGGGTCAAATGAGACGGGTTTTCCAATAGTGTACTTTTGAAATACTTCAATGCTTTTACTATACACGTTTAAATTGAAAAATTTCGATTCTATTGGTAGTTAGATTATATAAATCCTTTCACAGATCACTGAGCTATGAGCTTTAAAAATACGAGCAAGGCAAACGCGCCTTATGGATTATTCCCTTTGATACTCGTTTATACCAAACATTTCAGAAAAGTTTAATTTTGAATTATTTGAGATTACGGGTGGCAACTAAAATTTTGGAATTTCTTTCTCAAGCTGTCAAAAAAAGACAAACATACTTATAGAAGATCTGATTTATTGAATTTTATTTCAATTGTTCATTGTTGAAAAAAGTACGGGAGTGTAATGTCAGAGACATAACTGGATGTCGTGAATACGAATATGACACGCTTTATTTATGCTTCCGAATTCGAATTGGTAGTTCATCGATTGTTTGAATTGTGCAACTTTCCCCTCTTTCATTACTAGAAATTTAAACGATGCGCCTAGACTAAATTACAGATTAGTTACATTAAACATTCTGAAACGCAATTAAATATTATGAAATAAGCAGTACAGTTCTTTATAATAAAAAAAATGGTGGCTCTGAAAAGAAATTTTTATGAAAGCGTTCGTGATGAAGAGTGACGATTTGAGTTAGTTCAGCACGCAGACTCTGAATTCTAAACCCATATTCCAGAACTAAGCCCTAAAACTTGACGATTTTTCGCTATGACTACCAGAATGGGTTTTATAGAGTACAGTAAAATAAATTTCCGAATAATTCTTTAGGAGTATTATTATGGTTCTAAAAAGAACCGAATAGAAGGATTCTGGAATAAAGAGCTGGATCCTGAGTACAAGAACTAAATTTAGAACCAATAACAGACTCAGAATCCAGTTGCAATTCTAGAATTGCAATTTCGAAACTCAAATTAGTTCCGGAATACAGTTCCAGAATCCAGTTTCAGCACGCAGGCTCTGAATTCTAAACCTATATTGCGGAACTAAAATCTGAAAATTGAACTTGTCGTTACGTCTACCGAAAACCAAATGATGGCAGGTGCTCTCTCCGTCGCTGCTGGTTTAACTCCCGCGATGGCAGTCTTCTCGCCTTGAAGGCCAGCAAGCGAATGAAAGTTGCTACCTGAGCGTTTGAGGTTTTAACCACGCAGAAGGCGCTCTCTCCGTCGCTGCTGGTTTAACTCCCGCGATGGCAGTCTTCTCGCCTTGATGGCCAGCAAGCGAATGAAAGTTGCTACCTGAGCGTTTGAGGTTTCAACCACGCAGAAGGTGCACTTTCCGTCGCTGCCGGTTGAAGGTTGAACTCCCACGACGTCTGCTTCCATCGAACGCACGAAAAGAAATGATCGATTTTCACCACGGTTCC
Source organism: Malaya genurostris (assembly GCF_030247185.1). Lineage (NCBI taxonomy): Eukaryota > Metazoa > Arthropoda > Insecta > Diptera > Culicidae > Malaya > Malaya genurostris. Next base: position 123,554,097 of record NC_080570.1, read on the forward strand.
CCTTTTATACGCATTCAGTTGAAGATATGTGCCTGACTACCTCAAAATCGTCGTCCTTGCGCGAAAAACCCAAGCGAAAGTAAAGAGTTTTCCGCAATATTTTGAAATTTTGAGAAAACCTAATTTTTGAGTTGTTTGTGGTTATCTCACACTGTTCAAAATATTATCCTAAATTCCTGATCATATTTCTGATGAAATGGTGAAAGAATTATGTTGCTACCATTAATACAAGTCGAGATATTCACGATTAAGTTCTGCCCATTCTTCCATATGGCTAATTTTGAAAAGGCACCCCATAGTAAAGTAAGTCGTATTCACGACAAAAAAATTAGTGAACATTTGAAAACGGTCCGTGATCAGATGTTCGGCGAAGCTTCCGTTTGATGTCGGAACAGGAGCGTTGTACGGATTTCATGTCAACTTTGCGAATGCATCTCTTGATTCTACCAATCAACTGTTAGCAATTCGTGGCTTCCGGAAAATTTTTTAATCAACCAGCGGCATTGGGAATTCAGCGTTGAAAGCTGTGCGTCAGTATATTCCGGAGCTCGTGTTTTCTTTCGGCACTTGATTCCGACTCTTTTCAACGTTTTGCAGATGTACTGGTGAGAACAGAGAACGTTTTGCAGATGTACTGGTGAGAACAGATTTTTTTTGCGGCATCCCTTTGAATCCTTGTTATTGAAGGCACGAGAAAGAGAACGAAGTCCTTTTGCGTCCATAATTTTGGCTGGTTTTCCACTACCTTCCTTACGAGCAGTTGTTGGGCATCTTAGGATATTGTAAACTGTCGAAGACGCAACATTTTTGCTTTTAAAATGTTGTACCGTTTACTATTTGCGGAGATTTCTGTGCAGTTCGTAGAACTGTACAATGCGCTCGTGAAATACTACTTGTTTCGACGGCATTTTGAGCAAAACTGAGCAAGCATGAACAAAACAGATAATACTAGCAGAAAGAGGAGAAAGAGAGCAAACACATACACACTCTTAGTTCTTTCTGAGCCTCGAAAAAATTCCAAAATTTTAGTTGTCACCCGTTATGTCACACAACTGATAATTTTATCATAAAATTGTGATCATATTTCCGATGTCGTGTAGCAAAAATTATGTTGATTGGTTAGATACAACAAGAGATTTTCACGATCAAAAACTTATCACTCTCTCAGAGGGTAAATTTTGAAAAAGCACCCCATAGTAAAGTAAGTCGTATTCACGACAAAATGTATGGAAACAAAACATTCTTCGATCAATTTTTTGAGTACTAGACGCATTTTATGTCATGCGTTTCATATTGAAAAGACGGCATCTCTCCCATAGTGCGGCGTCTCTACCCATTCGTAGATGTAGACACCGATTAATTCCAAATGACGATGAAAAATAAGCTTGGCTTGTGAATGAAAAAAATATCTTCAAAAACGTGAAAAACTTAGGTAAATTTGAAAACGATAAAATAATGATCTCCTTCGATGTTCAGGAACTAATTGGCTCGAGTGGCACGTTCCCCTAGTTATTTGAAGATTTGTGCCTTGCCGTAGCTTAACATCAATTTCCTGACGGGAAGGAAAGAATAAAAGGAACATGGAAGGGAATTGGGAAGTGAGTGATGTGGGAAAACAGTACAAACATAAAGAAACAAATCGTTCTGCATCCCCAAAACGATGCTGAACGATCTGCAGGTGCCAAATTGCACGGTTAATAAAACCTCCAACCCCCGAGAGGATTTAGAGATTTTACAATAGCGACACCATTCTGCATTCCCGGAAGAATGCAGAACAATTCGCAGTATGTACGAACAGAAGTAAATTCGGTACCCCCTAAAGGATGCCAAACAATCTGCTAAACCCTATTTAAGGTGAATACAGAAAGGATTCATTTACTCCAGGAAGAACGATGAACCCTTCTGACTACAGCTCCTTACCACATTGGGTGAGAAACAAGAGAATATCCTTTAATTTTAGCTCCGCATACACAGACTCAACCATGTATGGAGAACCAAATATCCGGATACGTAGTTGCGTCAATGCGGGATAGTTACATATCAGATGATATGAAGTACCGTATTCGCATTCACACAAATCACACAAATAATACTCAGCACGTTGAAGCCATGTGATAATTGAGTTTGCAATGTCCAGTCAGAGCTATGGATACCATAATACTGCAATGATGCTTGGAAAAATGCAGAAAACACTTTGACATTTTCAGATTTAAATCTGGTATAAATGCTTTTGTCTGAGCGCAAGTTTGCAAGCTGCGCCAGTAGCTGGCATGTTTGGATGCAGCCCAAGAACGAATCTTGTGCTTTATCCAACTAGTTTAAAGTGGTAAAGCTGGTTCCGGACCAACGAAATCATTCGTCTTCAATTTGAGTTCGACATGCGATCACTAGATTCGACCGTGAATCATTCGAACTGAGTGCTTTTAAAGGTGCCTGACTGTCAGAACAAAAATAAATTCGTCTACCACAGATTCTCTGCTGAAGTGCCGATTGTATTCCAAACACAATCGCGTAAATTTCTGCTTGGAACATAGTACAGTATCTACCGAGTGTATGAGACTGCTCTAACCTCATTTCACGACAGTAAACACCAGCACCAGCACAACATTCAACAGAGAACCGTCCGTATAACAAACTATGTGTTCATCAAGTTGTCGCTCCAAATAACCAGTCAACCATTTCTCACGAGGAGGATAGCTCACAGAGTTAGGTCACTAAGAGCAAGTAAATACTCATCCCACGTAACCATTTGAGACTACAAGCGAGTGTGGCTAGTAGCATAGTCTATAGGCTTACTGTTCCAAAGCCCTGTAACCTTAAGTCGGTATGCACAAGATAATGCTTCTTGTTTTAGGAACACATGTAGTAGTTTAATGCACAGTAGCGCCTCTAGAGCAGCAGTAGGATTTGTCGTGAATGCTTCTGTCATCGCCATTAGGACCATCCTTTGGAGATGATTTAGCTTTGACTGAACTGTCGCAACTTCTCCTTTCTGCCACCATACAAGACATTCTTATGCTTAAATTGGTCTAACGATAATTGTGTAGATCCAATGAATGTATCTGGGTTTGAGTCCCCAAAAGCTGGTCTGCATTGGCCGGAAGCCATGCAAGCTCTTTTAATCCTGAAGTCAATGTGAGCAGACCAATTCAGTTTTGAATCAAGAATAACCCCGACCCTTAAGGGCTGAGGTCAGTAGGTCGCGTATAACCACGTGTCTCGCTCTGCGTATTACATTTCTCTCCATGTTCTCTCGCATATGCACAAAATGACTCTCGATGGGCCGGGTGACCAGAAAAGTTTCGATATTTTCGGTTACAAGTTTGCATGAAATGTGTCTGCATCCAATAAAGCTAACGCTTGTTTGGCAGCCTTGCTGAGTCGATTTTATTTCTCTCTCATTTTTCGTTACGTTACCAGGAAACTGGAGCAGAAAAAATGGCGCGTGCATAGAAATCGACTTACCTTCACAAAAATAACATTCACTTCATGTTTATCGCTTCAACTTGTTCATTGAATATCTCGCCTTCAAAAGCATGAATCAAAAATTTATCCTGACAATGTCTAGATAATTTAATTTAGATGCGATCAGTGCATAAAACATATATGTTGTCACGATAAAAATGAAGTGAAAGTTATTTTTGTCAAGGTAAGTCGATTTCTATGGCGGCGCCATTTTAGTTCCCTGGTAACGTAACGAAACATGAGAGAGAAATAAAATCGGCTCAAAAAGGCTGCCCAACAAGCGGCAGCTTTATTGGATTTTATGTGATGTAGTTAAACTTGTAACCGAAAATATCAAAACTTTCTTGGCTACCCGGCCACATCGAGAGTCATTTTGCACATTTTCGAGAGAGCATGAAGAGAAATGTAATGAAAGGCTTAAAGAGCACATCGCAGAAATAGCGAAAGCTTCTGAATAATTTGAAAAGGGTTTACCATACCATTTCAAATCAAAGGTTTCACGACATTATAAACAGCATTTTCATAACATTCAATGCTACGTGCTCCTGTTGTTACGGAAAACGAGGAGTTTATTCAAAACCTAACTCAAACACCCATTAAACACTACACTTTGAAAACAAATAGTCGTCAAGAATGGAAAACTTCACGGAAGCGAAACGCGGGAAAGTTTTTAGCATCATCAAACTGAATCATAAAACAAATTCACCGACAATTTTCAACAAACAAAATACGATTGTAGCTGTTTTGATCACAACAATCAGCAGCCTACGGTTTGTCAACAGCGTCCCGGCAGCAAACCTCCGGAGATTCGCTTATCGCGCACTCCGGGTATTTTTACCAACAACAACAACAACAACAACCGCCTAATAAATGACAATTGCAACAAAAATATTTGCAACCCCCCTTTGGAATTTGCAGAATGACTCGGTGATCGGTGCCGGCACAGTATCAGAGCGGCATTTGCATCGTTTCTGTTGCCGGTGCTGCTGCAGCTGCCATCGACCGAGATAAAATGAGCGCTTCTAATCCCATGAGTAAACTCATTGGTAAAGCTGGCATTTGCACACCTCTTCGTCGCTATACTTGAGCGCCAAGCGCAACCCACAGGACCAGCAGCAGCAGCAGCAACCGTTGTCAACGAGAGATAGTAGAGAGGGCGGGCCGGGATTAAATCGCAAACTGCAGCTTTCGACCGAGCGGCCGAAGAGTCCGGTAAACAAGTTGCAGTGAGTTTTAAACTCCTATAAAACGCTAAACGGTTCACTCTGGAGAAATCAAATTAACTCGAAGCTTGGTGAAAGTGATACAGTTATTCAACGCTAATAGTTTTATCGTTCTTCCCGCACTAAACCGAAACCATTAAGCTAATCTAAGGAAATGAGTAAACTTGCTGTGGCCGTCGTTGTGCTGTTGGTTGGAGCAGCGCAAGGATCTCTCTTCGGTCCTTACGGTCCCTTTGGACCGTTCGGGCCGCAATCTTTTCAACCTGGACCCGGCCAGAATCCGTCGTACGGGACGCTATTCCCACCCGTAGGATTCCCCGTCCGACCGCCGGGCGGTCCCGCGTTTCGACCCAAACCATCCACCGTTCTGGAGCGACTGTCGGTGGCCGTTTTGCCAGCCGATTTACAGCAGCGGTTGGACGAACTAGTGGCGGCTTACGAAGCCGGAAATAAAGCATGCGACGATGCTTATCCGGCCGTGGCAGGACCTCTGTCCGGATTTCATCGTCGGTGCGTAATACTTCAAAAGCGCGAAACCGAACAGGCAGCCATGGCCCTGGAGCAGGAGGCCGCGGCACGCGCTGCGGCCGCCACCGAGGGCAGCCCGTCTGAGCCGCTGGAGGCTGCCCCCGAAGTCACACTGTAAACGGTTTGCTGGCGGTGGTAAAGTTTAAACATATTTTAGAGGAAATGGATCAGTTTATTAATTTTGAATTAAGACGGAAGCTTCCAGCGAACGAAGTGAAAAAAAATAAATTGAGGAAAGTGCAGTTCGTTTTGAGTTTTAGCATCTAAGTTTTCACGTTAGGCAAACCGGATACGGTTTTCTGGTTCTAAATGTAAATAAGGTGAAAAATAAAAATACTTTTTTCGATCAAACTGATTTGTGAATTAGTTATTTATGATATCACAATCCAATGTCTTCTAACAGAACATTTTCCACATTACTTTATAGATAATAATAACGCTAGGGTTACATCACTTGCCCACTTACAGCAATTACAGTCTGTTCATTGTTTATCGTTACTTTGACAACTCATCTAATGAATAGAAAAATATTGAACTAAAGCTTACACCTTTAAGTAAATTAAGGAGTGTATCGGAAATAACAGTTCGGCTGAAAAGTTTGTATCGTTTAATAGAAACACACATTTTTTTGCCAAAATTCGTTTTAATTATTCAACATAATTGCCATCAGAGGCGATACAGCGATTATAGCGATCTTCCAACTTTTCGATACTATTTTTGTAGTACGATTTGTCCTTTGCCTCAAAATAGGCTTCAGTTTCAGCGATTACCTCTTCATTGCTTTTAAACCCTCGGCCTGATCGATGCTTCTTGTTTCGGACCACGTTTTGGTTGTTTCTGCTTCTTATAGGTTCGAAGATTCAAACGTTCTTTAGCACGAAGAACATTTGACTTCGAAGTGCCCACTTTTTTGGCCACATTCTAAACTGAAACCTCCTTCTTTTGCTCGAACACCTTCTGTATACGTTCATCCAACTGAGGGTTAGAAGGAGCTTTTTTTTCGACCCGTTTTCGGTTTATCCTCAAAGGTTTACACCTTTCCTCACCGAACTTCCTGATTGCATTTCGCACGGCTTTTTCACTTACTCCTTCCATTTTTGCTATCGTTCTCAGTGGCAGGCCGCGTTCTTTGCACCATTTGTACACAATTTTTCGACGTTGTTCTGCTGAAAGTCCACGCATTTTGAAACAAACTAATGAAAACGAATAAACAACCGCACAAGTGGTTAGAGAAGAGTGTAAACAACAGGACGCAGCCATAAAAATTAACAGATTCTGAACCATTGCAAAATGGCAGCGGTTTTTGGTTGCGTCCATACTTTCTAGGACAGTCTTTATATACCAATCGATTCAGCTCGACGAGAATTTTCTCGTAAATAGCATCTGAATCGACTTTTAAAATCTTTGGTTAGTTTGAAAGTTACTCTTGGGGTGGGAATCAATTTCGAGGAGGTTACTTTCAATTACGAAGATATAATGGTATAAGTGACGTAACCGACAAACCCCTTTTTTCTCCACACAACTTGCTTAAGTTCGTTTGAAAGCTACAATCGGGTCATTTATTAAGTTCGAAAATCAAATGGCTGTCACTTTCGGTTCCAGAAGTGTAACGGCATAAGTGACGTAAGTGACAAAACTCATTACTGCTCAATTTTTTTGAAGATGAGTTACCCAATTATTTCAGAAAGTGATCAATGATCAAGTTCAAATGTATTAATGCTGATACAGTTGGTTACAATAACATGTTGCCAAATATGTGTCGTAAACGCTAAAGCATGCTTTTGCGAACTACTTGAATCAATCTGAATGAATTTGTATCAAAAATGAGCCAAAAATTCGTGTCAGAGATAATCCTTATAAAACAAGGCCAAAAATGTGTTAATACCGATGACAAGAAAAAGGCATCATCACATCACTAGGTGGATTAGAAATAGTTTTTTTAAAACCAAAATATTGACATTCGCGTACTGTCCAATGCCGAATCAGTCAGATTTATTGGCAAGCAATTGAACAATATTGTACAACTCTATCAGTTTAGATATATTTATTGACAAAAAATTCAACAATTGGTGAAATTTCGTTCTCTCTGACACACACCATCGTTAAAGAGACAAAACGGCAAAGCAAAACAAAGAAAAGTTGAATAATTATTATGGTGGTAGTGCTCCTTTAGATTATACTGCAAAGCATTGGATTCGAGAATATTTTGCAGATGAAAAAGACGGGTGGGTAACGTCAGAGATATAACCGGATTGACATGGATTGGCTCGCTGAACCTGAATCTGTGCCCATATAAAGCACGGTATCAACTCCGGCTAAAAATCCATCTGGAAGAAAACGCACCAAAGAGTTCAGAATGGAATTTTTGCTTTCCGGAATGTTTTTTGTATTGTCATGCAACGGAACGGCGAAGAGAGGAATTCCAAGACGAAAAAAAAGTCAAGTTTTCAAAAAATATATTTGGTTTGGCAGGCAATATGCAGCAGTGGTCGGGAAAGCCAAAACTTCACCACTACTGGAACGGTAAACAAGAAAATATCTCGTCAAGAATGCATAAGGAAGCGATTGTTATCATTCCTAAGCAGCCATGATATTCCCTCGCTATTGTGGCTTGATTTGGCATCTTATAACTATGCCAAAGATGCTTTTGAATGAAATAAAGCGAATGGAGTTCATGTTGTACCGAAAGAGAAAACACAAAAAATCAGTGAATATTGTATCAAAACAAGAAAGTTCATTTGGGTACGAAACAGCACTACTGGTTCAGTTTGTAAACAGTGTTGAGTCGAAATTAGAAGATATTTTTTTTCTATTTTTCCCATCGGCGCTCTTAAACGACAGTTTGAAATTTTAATATTACAAGTTCAGTTCAATAACGTTGAAACTAGGTTCGAAACTGTCTTTAAACCGATGATTTAACAGCAGTCAAGATGAAGACTATGTTAGTCTCGGTATCAAGCCAAAACGATATTAGTCTGTTAACTGAACTACTGAAAATAGTGATAGGCAGTGATAGAATGAAGTTATATAACACGTGTTAAAATTTAAGAGGAAAACTCAATCCTCGAACTGCTCTCGTCATCACATCAACTCGCTAGTTCCGTCTGACAATACAAAAAAAAACAACAACCTCCACGTGATCCGTCGTAGAAAAAAAGTTCCCCTTTGCTGTAGCGTTTCTCAACATTCAATATATCAACTCCAATTACCAACATTAATCATATTAATGAACTACAATTCGAAATATGTCGTGACCATGATTATTAGCTGAAATAAATTGGAAAACTTCGTCAGCTAGTGCAATTACCGATAACGAGGAACAACGGTGCTTCAGTAAATAAAATTTCTGGAAACTGCAATTCAATTGCATTCTCGAGCATCCGCGCACTCGTTCCTCCCTCGTCGACGGCACAGCACAGAACCCGTCGAGTCGATGTGCTCATCACGGCAGAAACAGTGCCTATTGTGAACATGAATGTACCAGGATCAGATATCGACTGAATCAATAAAAGTGACTAGCAAATACGGTAGCTTTTTGTCTACGGGACCGGGACAGCCTGTTTCTATTCTCTATAGTCCAGGCGAAATGTGAATTGAACGGCAAGAACGGCTCAACTGCTGAGAAATTTACTTCAACGAAGTATGAAACCTAATAAGTATGTATAGGTTTGCCGGCATTATCTACGTTTGAGAAAATTTCAAATTTCTAGTGAAATTTATTGTTCTTCACTAAGCTCAAGTACTAACTTCTATACATAGCCCACATTCAATCAACAATCTTTAACTAAACAACTTTCGCCGAAAAGGCTTTCGGTAAAACGGCTTTCGGAGAAAATCTACATACAACAATATACTTACAAATATTAGGTACTAGTTTATTGGAAGATTACTGGAACTTCCGGAACCGAGAACTGGGAAAAAACTAAATTGAAACAGTTTTGTGTAGTATCAGGGTTCAGTGTGTAATATTTGCGAACGAACCATTATATCAAACAGATTTGACAGTGTTGATACCAACAAACAAAAACCTGTTTTAATCCACCTAGTGGTGTACTTTCTCATATTACTCATAACATCATAAATATTACTGTGGAATTCTTAAAAACAACTGTCCGTTGAATAGACTGTCCATTGAATCCAAACTAGAAGAATTTATCAGACAGTTTTATGGGATTTGAACATGTTTTTGATCATCGTTCGTGAAACAATACTCATGGTATTGATAATTTTCCACTTATCACGCTTTATTTCATTAACCGGACGTCGGATTCGGATAAAATGATCCAAAATTTTTTAGGAAACTGTAAGACCTTTCATTTGAATCTTAGTTTGTGAAAATCGGTTCAGCCGTTTCAGAGAAAATTGTTTGTTCACTTTTTCTCTAATTTTCACATATTACCATGTAATTCCGGAACCGGAAATCGGATCAGAATGAAGTTCAATAGCAGGCTATGGGATCATGAGACCTTTCATTTGAGCCTTAGTTTGTGAAAATCGGTTCTTAATCCACCTAGCAGTGCAATAATACCCTTTTTCATCAATCAGCATGAGTTTTTCGGGTGAATATTCTTCGTTGTGTTTAGTTTCCATGAAATTATTTTAATGACCGTCGTTCAAACGAAAATACGAAAATACAAAAATACGAAAATACGAAAATACGAAAATACGAAAATACGAAAATACGAAAATACGAAAATACGAAAATACGAAAATACGAAAATACGAAAATACGAAAATACGAAAATACGAAAATACGAAAATACGAAAATACGAAAATACGAAAATACGAAAATACGAAAATACGAAAATACGAAAATACGAAAATACGAAAATACGAAAATACGAAAATACGAAAATACGAAAATACGAAAATACGAAAATACGAAAATACGAAAATACGAAAATACGAAAATACGAAAATACGAAAATACGAAAATACGAAAATACGAAAATACGAAAATACGAAAATACGAAAATACGAAAATACGAAAATACGAAAATACGAAAATACGAAAATACGAAAATACGAAAATACGAAAATACGAAAATACGAAAATACGAAAATACGAAAATACGAAAATACGAAAATACGAAAATACGAAAATACGAAAATACGAAAATACGAAAATACGAAAATACGAAAATACGAAAATACGAAAATACGAAAATACGAAAATACGAAAATACGAAAATACGAAAATACGAAAATACGAAAATACGAAAATACGAAAATACGAAAATACGAAAATACGAAAATACGAAAATACGAAAATACGAAAATACGAAAATACGAAAATACGAAAATACGAAAATACGAAAATACGAAAATACGAAAATACGAAAATACGAAAATACGAAAATACGAAAATACGAAAATACGAAAATACGAAAATACGAAAATACGAAAATACGAAAATACGAAAATACGAAAATACGAAAATACGAAAATACGAAAATACGAAAATACGAAAATACGAAAATACGAAAATACGAAAATACGAAAATACGAAAATACGAAAATACGAAAATACGAAATTACGAAAATACGAAAATACGAAAATACGAAAATACGAAAATACGAAAATACGAAAATACGAAAATACGAAAATACGAAAATACGAAAATACGAAAATACGAAAATACGAAAATACGAAAATACGAAAATACGAAAATACGAAAATACGAAAATACGAAAATACGAAAATACGAAAATACGAAAATACGAAAATACGAAAGTACGAAAGTACGAAAATACGAAAATACGAAAATACGAAAATACGAAAATACGAAAATACGAAAATACGAAAATACGAAAATACGAAAATACGAAAGTACGAAAATACGAAAATACGAAAATACGAAAATACGAAAATACGAAAATACGAAAATACGAAAATACGAAAATACGAAAATACGAAAATACGAAAATACGAAAATACGAAAATACGAAAATACGAAAATACGAAAATACGAAAATACGAAAATACGAAAATACGAAAATACGAAAATACGAAAATACGAAAATACGAAAATACGAAAATACGAAAATACGAAAATACGAAAGTACGAAAGTACGAACGTACGAAAATACGAAAATACGAAAATACGAAAATACGAAAATACGAAAATACGAAAATACGAAAATACGAAAATACGAAAATACGAAAATACGAAAATACGAAAATACGAAAATACGAAAATACGAAAATACGAAAATACGAAAATACGAAAATACGAAAATACGAAAATACGAAAATACGAAAATACGAAAATACGAAAATACGAAAGTACGAAAGTACGAAAGTACGAAAATACGAAAATACGAAAATACGAAAGTACGAAAGTACGAAAATACGAAAATACGAAAATACGAAAGTACGAAAGTACGAAAGTACGAAAGTACGAAAGTACGAAAGTACGAAAGTACGAAAGTACGAAAGTACGAAAGTACGAACGTACGGAAGTACGAACGTACGAAAGTACGAAAATACGAAAATACGAAAAAACGAAAATTTGAAAATACGAAAATACGTTAATACGATGAATTGTAATTAACATTTTGAAATTTTTCTCCATGTCATCGGAAATATTTTCAACTATGTATGGTCAAATTTTCAGTAGTATCAGAAAACAACGAATAACTCAAAATTGAAGTTTCCTAAAATGTTTGGTATGAGTGAGGATTATGGTGAAATTCAGTGCCAAAATAAAACACGCAAAATTTCAACTGCATGAATTGAACGAATCATCGCACAAAGCGTATCTCGTAAAACCGACGAAATGTAGCGAAATTGTTCATTCTTTGGTACAGATCAAAACATTGTTTAAATAGTGAAAAAACATCAAAATCCACCGAATCGATGAATAGACCCTGCAGCACTTTTGCTAGCGAAGCGGAGACGCATCAAGTGCGCAAGCTGTCATCTACGTCAAGACAATGGAACTACACCCATGGCATTATTCTACTGGTGCTTCAGTCAATGGCGAATATGAGGTTGCGTTTCTCAAGCCTAAACGCAGAAAAACAACAACTAGTTCTTCTGTGTGTATATCTGCTGTTGGAGTTTCGCTTCAAACAAGAGCGATTGCGTAATCCAGCTGCTGACGTTTGCATTGGAATAAAAGAAAACGTTTGCATTGGAATAAAAGAAAACTAAAAGAGGACAACGATGAGGAACATTATGCAAAATAAGCCGTTCTAATGGCCCAAAATATTATCTAAAAAACTATTAGAATTCCATATCTGTAGAAATATGCGAATCGGAAATAAATATAATCAGTAATATAGCAATACAGTGAAGGTGTAAATCAGAAAAAAAGATAGATTGTTATTAGAAAATTTTCGCAATTTTCTCTCGGCTATTTTTAACGTGAATACGTCTTACTTCGCTTTTGAGCGCCTATTCAACATTTATCATATGGTTGAGTGATAAGTTTTTTAATGTGAATATATCTCATGTTTTATTTAACGTACCAAAATATTTTTTCCACTGAGTTATTGAAGATACGATCTGCAATATCGAATACAACATGACCACAAGTAACTCGAAATTGAAGTTCTCTAATATGTTTGATAAGTAAAATAGATAAAAATTTGACCAGAATCCAGGTCCAGAATTCAATTCTAGAGTTCAGTTCTAAAATTAGGTTTTAAAATCCAAGACCAGATTTTTTGTTAGTTGCCTAAATTCTGCTAAAAAATTCAATACCTCGTCCAGAATCCAGGACCAGAACTGAATTCCAGAGCTCTGGAATTGAAACCGAATTTCAGAACTTGATTCTAGGCCATGATCTTGATTCTAGATTTGGACCCGAAAATTTTGGAAATTCTATTGTAATATGAGACATTGGCATTAAATCTCTAACACTACCCAGATCACATGCACCTAACAAAAACCCATAAAAATCACCCCGATACGAAAACCTAGAAACATGTCATGAAAACCCAGAAACCCACTTGAAATATAAACTTCACCTACATGAAGCAATTAAAGTGTCAGCACTTACTTCGACTCAACGAAAACACCGCGACCATACGACAACAATAAATAAGGAAGCGTCACGTTAAATCGTTATGTCACCCAAAACAAAAACAGCTATGTCATTTCCCTTTTCTTCACGTCCCACACCTCTCTCAATCAAGTGCCATACGACATGACCTAGAATAACAGTAACCCAGGAAAACACACTGACTCGAACCGACACTCACGAGAGTTTAACCTGACTACTCTCACCCTCTCCCCTCTGTATCACACTCGCACACTTGTCTAGAAACATTACTCACTCTCTCCTACTCAAATCATACAATGGCCGAGACGTTACTACGAATGCCATTGGTTAAATCAGAATTCTTCCAGCAATTATTGTGTCAAGCAGTATAAATCAATATAAATCCTTCTAATACATAGGGTAAGGGCTCCCTATTTCATCTGAGCTCCAATTTCCATCTCATCCCTACACCTCATTACTTTGAACATGAATAATATCTTACAACGTATCTGAACCAAATGGTGAAATGTTTAAAAATGAATATTTAAGCTATTATCACACTTTTTCATTGGAAGAAATGGTTTTAAATTCTTCGGTGATCGTTTTTTTCTGATTTAAAACAAACTCACTTTTCGATTTAGGACACATTTTCGTTTCAAGATTTACAGTTCGTCACGTTTCTGAATATTCACTAATCCATTCGCCCAAAACATGATCACTATTTCGCACAATTACTCTACTGTTGAATGCTGGATGACTTCATAATTAGTAATGTTCACTTGCCACTTGTTTAATTAACACTCTAAAAAATTTTGAATTTTACAGGCGACTTAATTCCTTATACGATGTAATTCATAAAGACCTAATTTGTCAAATGACGGAAAATTTTATTTGTAATGACTTAATGTTACAATAGCTTGAATTTTACTGGTTTCGACTGTAACTTGCATTCTGCTAGCAGGTGCGACTGTATGAATTTAAATGTACCTTTTATCAACGAAACAGATGTATGCTTCTGTGGCTCAGTCGATTAACAGACGTACTTGCGATCCAATGATTCTCGGTTCAACTCGCGGCGGTTGCAATCAGTTTTTTTTTATTTCAACGAATTTCATGCATGGAGTTTTATACACAATATTAAATGTTCTTCGACGTAAATTTGCGTGAACTGCGACGATCCACTTCAAAAACTACCCGACAAGCAATAAAAGTCTTCAAAAATTCGGGATGAAAGTTTTTGACTTATCGTCAAAAATTTTTTTTTGTATCCGTGACATTAGTTTAATCATATCATTGATATTTATATTTCAAAAAAACTATTTTGGCTTCGAAAATTACCAGAAAGAGCGTGTTAAATACTAATGAAATAACCATTGTGGCAAATCTAGTAGCACTGAATTTCTGTTTGAGCTGTTAGTAGAATATTCTCACTAATAGTACTGTTGTTGTACCGTTGAATTCCACTATATCACGTCATTACACTCTCACAAAGTCACTATTTTTACAGTCACCATTTTTCCGAAAGTGTATCAAACGTTATAATACAGATACGTATTTCGGAATGCTATTTGCATCCTTCTTCAGTGTATCGATGCGTAAATAGCTATATGTCAACATAACGCTGTTAAGTGTGTGTGTGTGTGTTTCATCGGCTGTGCACAGAGGTGCCAGAAATGTTCATAGAAAATATGTATTAGTTTGCATAAAAAGTCTATATCTGCTCTATCTGTTTTCACTAATAAAGAGAGAGAGAGAGTAGGCGACGATTAAGACGGACGTCAATTTTTTTTCGTGTTCAGTTTTCTCGAAATAAAATTATTTTTATGAATTGCAGAAATTATTAGGATAGAAGTGAAATCTGTGATCAAAATTATCGAGTGAAAATGACTAAAACTGAATTAGTCAAGATAAACTTTAAACGTGCAAGATCCCGGACGGGAAGGTTCTAGTATAAAGTGCCAGGCTTTTTGTGTCAAACAGAAAAGAAATATTTGGTTTGAAATTCAAAAGACTTGGTATGGTACACGTTTTGCACTGTTCTTGATGAACAATTTTATCCGGAACCAAACAGTCAGCTTTACTTGACATTTTCGTCGATGTGGATCAGGCGCGTACCCAGAAAAAAATTTCGGGGGGTGTTTCAGAACATGTTGATCAATTTCCATACAAATGGAACTTTTTATATAATTATTTGAAATTTTTTTATTGTGGAGTCGTTTGTTGAAAATTATTTATTTTATTTTTTACTTATTTGAAAAAAAGAGTTTACATAATATCATACTTTTTTGAGTTTCGGAGGGGGTTTGAACCCCTAAAACACCCCCCTGTATACGCGACTGATGTGGATATCAAAGCCATTTGTGATGTACAAAATGCCTGAGACTCTTCAATACGAGGAAACCGGTGAGATTGTTTCATGCTTTCTATGTTCTGTGTTTTAATTTGAATACAGGTCAACACAACCAATTATCCCTTTTTGATCGTGATAATAGAAGTAGTCACATATATACAGTATATAACATTCGGCTTTCCGGGTCTCGTTTCAGGGGTCGGTTTCCACAGTGACTGCACATCCCTTTTATATAAGATATTTTTATATTTCCTTTACTTCAAGGAAATACATAGTAGTAGCAGGAAGTGGTTTGTAGATTCTTTGCTTGCGATGTAGTTCTAATTTCTTTTATTACCGAATCAACAGACACAAAATGACTACTGGTGCACCCTAGGTCACGACCAAGCAACCATGTATCTGCTTTTAGGGCCAGCTTGGGATCAGCTTATGATTGGTATTTGCATAAGCAAGTATTCGACCTTGAAATTGATGTTACTGCGGGGTGAAATAAAAAGCGTTGCCAGCATCACCGTTTTCAATGTGGGAGAATTTCCGTGTTTCCAGTTGATTACGGTTCGCTATAATCTGCAAATGAAGTGAATATAAAGTGCGAATCATCGATTTTCTACCGAAACGGTTTGAAAATTCCAAAACTGAAGTTTTATAGATAATAACTTCCATATGAATTGTATTTGAAATTTCATTGAATATTTATCATCGTTCCTTCTGCGATGGCTGCATTTTCAAATTTTCAACAGAGATCTACAAAAATTAGATGCTATTCTACTTGTAAAAATGGCAGTTGTCTGGTCCTGTCCTAGAGTGTGCCTAATCTATTTCTGGTTTCTTACAATAGATGGCATTCTGTGTTTTGTCTGGTAAAACATACACAGAAAATAAAACCATTCTTATATTTGACTTCTTTTTACTTGATATTGAGTTGTTTTGAATCTTCTTTTATTATTTTCAATCTCCATTGTTGTCATATCCCAAAGAGCAAAACCAGTCAACAGTGAGGTTTTTGTTCAGTAAACTAAAATTAAGTAAACCGTATTCAACCTAAAATTAAGTAAATTAACTCAACTCAATTATCTCTTCATTCAACCTATCTATTTCCGTCTAGCGTGCGCAAATCCGTTGGTATTACAAAGCCTATAACAGATAACATATATCGGTATATTAAATACATAGTAAAAAATACTTGATATTAATATTTCAAACAATAAATTATTATTTTCTCGGTAGCCGGCTGCCCAGATCAAGCAATATAACCAATTAATAATTCTAATAAATAATTAAAATAATAAAGCGGAAATACTAAAGAATCAAGACGCGCGTGAAATCTGTTGACCTTTATTGGGTGATTTAAAATGATTAGATAACAACCGTTTAGAATATATCAATGCAATGAATCAACTATTTTGTCTCAATACTATTCACTCGTTTATTTTGTATCACGTATTTCATTTATAAAAAATAGTAAAGTTTTTATTCTTTACGCGATAGTATTGCAAATTTTTCTTCGGTTTCCTCGAAAAAGAGCTGTGAATCAAGACTTCCCGGGACTTCCATATAGGATATTGTTGAAACGTTCACTCGGAAAGTCAGTGAGTTTAGTGGTGCGTCCGAGCATCTTGAAACCGGAACATACTGAGTCGCGTGCGAATACTACCAATACTGAAATTTTTACTAACAAATATCCTTCTCCCGTGACACTTGTGGAGTGCGCAGTAGTATATACGGCCTCTAGTAACAACAAGTGTTGGACTAACATCCCTTCCCATCCCTTAGACGATCTACGTTCGGGCCTGGCCGGCGCCGGTACTGATCAATGAATTCTGGAATTACCAGAAGATGTACATTGAAGGATGATTTACCAGTCCCAGGTCGGATCATCTAGAAATTCCCTGTACAATTTCAGCTAATCCCGATCAGTAACGGAGTAGCAACCAGGGGTGGTCGCTCAAGCTCTATCTGTTTTCACTAATAAAATGATGTTAAAAGATAATTCTTCATATCTACGAAGATTTCTATTTTAACATGCGATTTGTCCGTTGATTAATAAACGTTCGAAGAATTACTGCAATAAAATACTAATCTAATTTTTTACTTCTCACTTTTTATAAACCTGTACAAATCTGTATTAAATTTAGGAAATTTGTTAAACTCTGAACTCTGATTTAAATCAGTATGCGAACGCAAAAATCTATACAATACAGATAAACCTGTACAAATGGCATCTTTGGCTCTGCATTTTGTTTTTAGAAGGGCTAATAACTAAATAAAAACAATTCCTTTTTTGTTTTGTTGTTAAGTTTACCAAATTAACTGCACAGTAAAATTTTAAATTTAAAACGAAAGGTAACGAAAACGACCCAAAAATTTTTAAACGTCGAAATAATTCAAAACTGGTTCTAAAAATATCGTGTGTTGTCTTATAGTTGGCATTAGGCCATTTTTAAGAAAAATTCGGACATTTTGAGCCTGAGAGTGTAATAGTGCAATGCAATGTTTTGGTTGCTGTCACCATTTATAATTAATAGGATGAATAAAAATCCTTTGAGATGGAATTAGGAGCAGAGTAGAGAACATATCAGAAGTGCTTTTAGCTGATTGTTTGAACATTATTTTAATTTTCAAGGAATGTGAATCAATTCTTCATGTGGAGCAAGGCGAATTAAGCAGAAATATGAAAAAATCTATCTTTACAATCTATGGCTTGTTGGATAGCAATTACCGTGCGAAATCTAAGTCTAAAAACATATTATGTTTTCAAGGTCAGTTGTGACAGATATTGGTAAACAAATGAACATAAATTTTGACATAAAACTTCGTATAACTCAAAAAGTAAACGTCCGATCTCAAAAACATTCAATAACGATCAGGGTGACGGAGAGACCTTTCAATTTTCGTTTCATCAAAATCGGTCCAGTCATCTCTGAGATCTCGAA
Source organism: Malaya genurostris (assembly GCF_030247185.1). NCBI lineage: Eukaryota > Metazoa > Arthropoda > Insecta > Diptera > Culicidae > Malaya > Malaya genurostris. Next base: position 123,572,585 of record NC_080570.1, read on the forward strand.
ATCTTTGTTCAAAGTTTTTACCGACTGTCGCTGTATACGAAGCATGGTTTGCTTGTTTGTTAAGGGCAACTTGATCTAAGCCGCGTTCCCACGGTGGCAGTTTGTAAAAATTTTGAATGCAAAAACCGGATAAATACATTTGTTTCGGAAGAACCGGTTTAGTTTTCGTCCGGTTTTTTCATTCAAAGTTGTTTTGTCCGGTTTTTACAGAAAATATGTTTTTAAATGATTCTTGCATTGCAAAATCCATGTCCGGTTTTTGCTCTCAATGTTTTTATGCGATTTTTGCATTCAAAAATACTTAAACGGGTTTTCCAAACTAAGTTGCATTTATACGATTTTTGCTTTCAGCCGTTCATATGACAGTTTGAGCGAATACTATACCCTTCTTCCATATTTATAAAAAAAAACTTGTTTTTATTCACCTAGTGGTGTAATCATGCCTTTCTCATATCAATCATACGATTATATCGAATACTGTGGTATTCTTCAAAATAATTTTCTTAGATTCTTAAAAGAATAATCGAAATCGGTTTGTTTGACCGTCTAACTATCAATTGGAGAAAATTTGAGGTCGATTTAGAAAATTTTGAACGGTTTTTCGCCCTTTCCAGTGATGGTCTAGAATTTTTAACACACTTTACCCTATATTTCCGTATCCGGAAGTCGGATCCAGATGAAATTCAGCAATTACGTATGTGACCACAGGACCTTTAATTTGAATCTATGTTTGTGAAAATTGGTCCAGCCATCTATGAGAAAAGTTAGAACACATATTTTTATTTTTTTGCACATTTTACTCCAAAACTCCGGAACCGAAAGTCGGATCCAAATAATATTCCAGAATTTTGTATGGGACCACAAGACCTTTCATTTGAATCTAAGTTTGTGAAAATCGGTTCTGCCAGCTCCGAGAATAGTTAGTGCAAAAAAACGTTACATATACACATACACACACAGACATTTTGCGTACTCGACGAACTGAGTCGAATGGTATATGACACTCGGCCCTCCGAGCCTCGGTTCAAAAGTCGGTTTTCACAGTAATTGCATAACCTTTCTACATGAGAAAGGCAAAAAGGTAAAAACACGTTTTTTCGAGCAACCTGTCCTCGAAACGATTCTAAAAACATGTCGAAATGGCAAAGAAGAATGCTGTCGAAAGAACGTCATGCCGCAATAATGTCACTCTTGCACAAAACCATTCCTCCGACATTTGATTGTGATAATGATTTGATTTTGCTGTCGCAGCTTGCTATGTTCGTTCTAGTCCAAAGCGATAGACTTCAATGTCCTCAATTGAATTATTGTCGCATTGTTTACTCCGTTTTTGGAAAGTGTCTGTTTGTTCGGTTGATGACTTGCAGTTTGACGAAATTGCGAAATCCTTGTTTTCTTTCAGAATTGTAGCTTCCAAAAGCATCATTTACTCGTGACAGTTTTTATTTTTTGTATTTAGAAGCTCAATTACCAAACAGCTTTGAAATACTAAATACTGCTCTGATCGTAGAATTCGAACTAAATCAGAAATCAGCTCACGTAATTGCTGCTGAAGAAGAATATCATTGTTTATGCATCGGCTTAGTACTCCCCCTAGCAAAGCTCGGTAGTTCTATTTTTTTAGACTTACCTGTTCTATTATGCATCTTTCAGGCGCCAGGTCTCGAGTAGTCCTCGAGACAGAAGCCTGGTATCAATTAATCTGCATTAATTCCACGTGCCAACAAACCGAAGCGTAGCGCAATCCCGATTCGCCCCCAGGATTGGCTTCACATTTTCGCCTAACGCGCTCGAAGCGAAGGGTAAAATGCATAATTTTTAATTAGCAACGCAATCCAAACAGAAAGCAGTAACAATAGGAAAGACAATGGGACCCGAAGAGAGAGAGAAAATAAGAGAAAAAAATGCGCTAATAAAACAAGTTACTTTGTGCAATCATTAGGAACTTTATTATTGTGTTCGGTCGCTTCCGAGAAAGTGGGTTCTGGGTTTCACTGATGTTGGGATTAGTGTCCGGTAATTGTGCGGATGTGCAGATGGGATCGAACTGAAGTTGAGACAAAAGGGCCCGGCGATTTTTTTTAAAGGGATTTAACCAGCTTTTGTAAGTCCTTGGCACCTTAGAGCTAAAGCAGTGTGCCTAAAAAATAGTTATATTATTGAATAAAAAAAAAAAAAAAAAAAAAAAAAAAAAAAAAAACCAGCTTTTGTAAAATGCGCCGAATAACGCGTTTCTCCCTTGCAACAGTTACTTCTAAGAAGTAAAATTAAAAGAACAAGCCCATCTGACTCGACAAAAGAGTAGAGGAGACGAACGTGTTTTTCAATTGTCATTGTAGAATTGTTCAGGTAAAGTATAATTCCCCACAACCTGCGTAAAATTTGTGCTTGCTTTCAAAGCACTTTTCAACCTTTCCGCGTAAAAAAACAAAAGCCACCACGTTCCTTCGAAACGAAACCCCAAATACAAACGGACACCTGGATCGCCGGTACGTAAACAGCGAAGGGATGATGCTTAATAAGGCTTCCGGATATGGCACCGAAAGCGGACCACTTCCTCGCTAGGCTACATTCGCAGGCACCAGTCGAAACACGGAATGTCGTTATAATTCCGTTTGCCGAACAAAACTGATTACCATAATCGTAAAATTTTATTGACGGGCTGTGGCTTACTCCGTTCCCGGACTGACGATGAAGCCATTTCGGACAATTTCACAAGCACGGGAACCGAGCTCGGTTCGTCAACGAACGCGTAGATGGGATAGGGGAGAATGGGTTTCTGGTAGTGCGACATGTGCTGGAACGTTAGCCGGTAAGGATTAAATAATTACCGTATCGCAGTGAAATGCGCACATAATAAGGAACTAAGCCAGTCACTTTTCCACATTAAAGAACTTTGCTCGACGAATTAGACGGAATCAGCTCGTGTAATCCGACAGTCTCTTTGCAGTACGAATCACCATATTTTACGATCAACAAATTTACCTAACTAATTAAGTGACATCGGATTTAGACAGCCGAAATTAGTCTGTTATTTACCAGCCATAATAATATACAGATGCTAAGCCAACTGTACTTTCAAGTTGCTTGCCAAATCACAAGCTTTTCACGATATCGAATCGAAGAAAGCGATGCAACTACTATGAAGAATTACTTTTGTAATTCTTTGAAAGAAGACAAAATATAAGTCTGAAATATCTGAATCCCTATGAAGAATTGAGAAAATGGTTGATGAACGCTTGTAATTGTAAACAGACAATTCTCACGTTAATGTAATATCACGATTTAAATAGCACCTCACCGACCGTACATTTTGTATGCAGGAGCAGCACGTTTTTTCTTCAGACTGCTTCTTCCATCTCCAGGGTAACTCCAATAAAAGAGCAGTTCTACGGATCGGTAGTTTACAAAGTCAGGTCATGCCTCCAAGCGACACACATTTTCGCCAATGATTGTTCCTACACTAGTATTTATGGTCTACCATATATCTCCGTTATCGAAAATAAAATGGATGGTAAAATATTGACCTCGGGGTTAAATTTCCACCTAATCGGACTCGGGGTAAAACGTTCCTAGCATGTTGCAATGTGGTTTTATGTTATGAGCTAAAAGTTTTTCGGTTTTGCGGTTTCAAGCTTTTCGGTTCAAAGTTTTACGAATTTGAAATTTTGGTTTTGAGTTTTGAGTTTTGCGGTTTTAAGTTTTGCGGTTTTGAGTTATGTAGGTTTTCAGTTTTGTAGTTTTAAACTTTTCGGTTTCGAGTTATGCGATTTTAAATGCGGGTTTGAGTTTTGTGGTTTTGAGATTTATGATTTTTAGTTTAGCGATTTTGAGTTTTGCAGATTTGAGAATTGTGGTTTTGAGTTTTGCGGATTTGAGTTTTGTAGGTTTTCAGTTTTGTAACGGGTGATTTTTTAAGAGCTTGAGAACTTTTTTAAACAATAAAACGCATAAAATTTGCAAAATCTCATCGGTTCTTTATTTTAAACGTTAGATTGGTACATGACATTTACTTTTTGAAGATAATTTCATTTAAATGTTGACCGCGGCTGCGTCTTAGGTGGTCCATTCGGAAAGTCCAATTTTGGGCAACTTTTTCGAGCATTTCGGCCGGAATAGCCCGAATTTCTTAGGAAATGTTGTCTTCCAAAGCTGGAATAGTTACTGGCTTATTTCTGTAGACTTTAGACTTGACGTAGCCCCACAAAAAATAGTCTAAAGGCGTCAAATCGCATGATCTTGGTGGCCAACTTACCGGTCCATTTCTTGAGATGAATTGTTCTCCGAAGTTTTCCCTCAAAATGGCCATAGAATCGCGAGCTGTGTGGCATGTAGCGCCATCTTGTTGAAACCACATGTCAACCAAGTTCAGTTCTTCCATTTTTGGCAACAAAAAGTTTGTTAGCATCGAACGATAGCGATCGCCATTCACTGTAACGTTGCGTCCAACAGCATCTTTGAAAAAATACGGTCCAATGATTCCACCAGCGTACAAACCACACCAAACAGTGCATTTTTCGGGATGCATGGGCAGTTCTTGAACGGCTTCTGGTTGCTCTTCACTCCAAATGCGGCAATTTTGCTTATTTACGTAGCCATTCAACCAGAAATGAGCCTCATCGCTGAACAAAATTTGTCGATAAAAAAGCGGATTTTCTGCCAACTTTTCTAGGGCCCATTCACTGAAAATTCGACGTTGTGGCAGATCGTTCGGCTTCAGTTCTTGCAGGAGCTGTATTTTATACGGTTTTACACCAAGATCTTTGCGTAAAATCTTCCATGTGGTCGAATAACACAAACCCAATTGCTGCGAACGGCGACGAATAGACATTTCACGGTCTTCAGCAACACTCTCAGAAACAGACGCAATATTCTCTTCTGTACGCACTGTACGCATTCGTGTGGTTGGTTTAATGTCCAATAAAGTAAACTGAGTGCGAAACTTGGTCACAATCGCATTAATTGTTTGCTCACTTGGTCGATTATGTAGACCATAAATCGGGCGTAAAGCGCGAAACACATTTCGAACCGAACACTGATTTTGGTAATAAAATTCAATGATTTGCAAACGTTGCTCGTTAGTAAGTCTATTCATGATGAAATGTCAGAGCATACTGAGCAAATAATAATGCATGAAAATCATAACCTCAAAAAATCTGAGCAAATACTAATGCATAAAAATCCTAACCTCAAAAAAATCACCTTTTAGTTCAAAACTTTTCGGTTTCGAGTTTTGCGCTTTTGAATTCTGCGGTTTTGAGCTTTGCGTTTTGTGGTTTCGAGTTTTAAGGTTTTGGTTTTTAAGGTTTTGAGTTTTGCGGCTTAAAATTTTGGGGTTTTGAGTTTTGTGGCTTCGAGTTTTGTGGTTTGGAGTTTTGCGGTTTTGAGCTTTGTGGTTTTGAATTTTGTTGGTTTTCAGTTTTGTAGTTCTAAACTTTTCGGTTTCGGGTTTTGCGCTTTTGAGTTCTGCGGTTTTGAGCTTTGCGTTTTTGAGTTTTGTGGTTTAGAATTTTAAGGTTTTGGATTTTAAGGTTTTGAGTTTTGCGGCTACAAATTTTGCGGTTTTGAGTTTTGTGATTTTGAGTTTTGCGGCTTAAAGCTTTGTGGTATTAAGCTTTGCATTTTTGAGTTTTACGGATTTGAGATTTGCCGTTTCGAGTTTTGCGGTTTTGAGTTTTGCGGTTTTGAGTTTTGCGGTTCTGAGTTTTGTGATTTTGAGTTTTGTGGTTTTGAGGTTTGCGGTTTTGAGTTTTACGGTTTTGAGTTTTGCGTTTTTGAGTTTTGCGGGTTTGAGTTTTACGATTTTGAGTTTTGTGGTTTTGAGTTTTGCGGTTCTGAGTCATGCGGGTTTGAGTTTTGCGGTTTTGAGTTTTTGAGTTTTAAGGTTTTGAGTTCTGCGGTTTTGAGTTTTGTGGTTTTGAGTTAACGGTTTTCAGTTTTTTGAGTATTGCGGTTTAAAGTTTTAAGGTCTCGGTTTTACGGTTTTCAGTATTGCGGTTTAGAATTTGGAATTTGGAATTTGGAATTTGGAATTTGGAATTTGGAATTTGGAATTTGGAATTTGGAATTTGGAATTTGGAATTTGGAATTTGGAATTTGGAATTTGGAATTTGGAATTTGGAATTTGGAATTTGGAATTTGGAATTTGGAATTTGGAATTTGGAATTTGGAATTTGGAATTTGGAATTTGGAATTTGGAATTTGGAATTTGGAATTTGGAATTTGGAATTTGGAATTTGGAATTTGGAATTTGGAATTTGGAATTTGGAATTTGGAATTTGGAATTTGGAATTTGGAATTTGGAATTTGGAATTTGGAATTTGGAATTTGGAATTTGGAATTTGGAATTTGGAATTTGGAATTTGGAATTTGGAATTTGGAATTTGGAATTTGGAATTTGGAATTTGGAATTTGGAATTTGGAATTTGGAATTTGGAATTTGGAATTTGGAATTTGGAATTTGGAATTTGGAATTTGGAATTTGGAATTTGGAATTTGGAATTTGGAATTTGGAATTTGGAATTTGGAATTTGGAATTTGGAATTTGGAATTTGGAATTTGGAATTTGGAATTTGGAATTTGGAATTTGGAATTTGGAATTTGGAATTTGGAATTTGGAATTTGGAATTTGGAATTTGGAATTTGGAATTTGGAATTTGGAATTTGGAATTTGGAATTTGGAATTTGGAATTTGGAATTTGGAATTTGGAATTTGGAATTTGGAATCTGGAAGGCTTTAGACTTTAGACTTTAGACTTTAGACTTTAGACTTTAGACTTTAGACTTTAGACTTTAGACTTTAGACTTTAGACTTTAGACTTTAGACTTTAGACTTTAGACTTTAGACTTTAGACTTTAGACTTTAGACTTTAGACTTTAGACTTTAGACTTTAGACTTTAGACTTTAGACTTTAGACTTTAGACTTTAGACTTTAGACTTTAGACTTTAGACTTTAGACTTTAGACTTTAGACTTTAGACTTTAGACTTTAGACTTTAGACTTTAGACTTTAGACTTTAGACTTTAGACTTTAGACTTTAGACTTTAGACTTTAGACTTTAGACTTTAGACTTTAGACTTTAGACTTTAAACTTTAGACTTTAGACTTTAGACTTTAGACTTTAGACTTTAGACTTTAGACTTTAGACTTTAGACTTTAGACTTTAGACTTTAGACTTTAGACTTTAGACTTTAGACTTTAGACTTTAGACTTTAGACTTTAGACTTTAGACTTTAGACTTTAGACTTTAGACTTTAGACTTTAGACTTTAAACTTTAGACTTTAGACTTTAGACTTTAGACTTTAGACTTTAGACTTTAGACTTTAGACTTTAGACTTTAGACTTTAGACTTTAGACTTTAGACTTTAGACTTTAGACTTTAGACTTTAGACTTTAGACTTTAGACTTTAGACTTTAGACTTTAGACTTTAGACTTTAGACTTTAGATTTTAGACTTTAGACTTTAGACTTTAGACTTTAGACTTTAGGCTTTAGGCTTTAGATTTTAAATTTGTCAACTTGTGGACTTGTGGACTTGTGGACTTGTGGACTTGTGGACTTGTGGACTTGTGGACTTGTGGACTTGTGGACTTGTGGACTTGTGGACTTGTGGACTTGTGGACTTGTGGACTTGTGGACTTGTGAACTTATAATCTTGTGGAGCACGTAGACTTTAAACTAGTTGATTTCAAGACTTGTTATATGATTTTTAATATTCAATTTTTAAGTAAACTAAAATCAACAACTTTTTTTCAAACCATAAAACGTCAGAAAGACGTGTCAGAAAATTCATCCAGGAAATCAACAATGGCTTCAGTCTTACACATGAAAAGAATAATTAAAGTTGTCACACAACTTAAAACGGGTTTCTTTCCCGCCAGAGATCCATCCCTAACAGTCACACACACTTTCCGGTTTAGTTCCTGTGCCATTGTTCGTTGACACGACGAACTGTAAAATATCGAAAGCGATTCTCTTTTCTTGGGGGAACGATTTCCGGACCGCGAAGCGATGAAGCATGAGAGATTAAATTTTATTGAGCTTGCTGTTGGAGGGTTGAATTGATGGGCGACCTGGGACGGTTGCATGATTGATATGGTGCACGATTAACGGAAAGCTCCATTTAATCCCCAAAATATAAATGCGAGAGTTCACGGCACGAATGTGCGGAATTTTAATTACTTATCGTTATCTCTCTCTCTTTCTCTCTTTCTCTTTCACAGCAGTAATCATCGAAACCAGACACGGTAGCTTGTGCAGTTCTGAGTATAATTTAGTTTGAATCGTTGAATGGAATTTTATATCGCACAATTTCGGAATATTGCTCTGTTCCCAGTGCCATTTCGTTTTGATTCATTACACTTGGGGTCTGTCGGTTCGCGGATAAGTCAGGTACCATCTAGTATATTGGTTTTGCTTAAGTGCAATATATACAAAAAAATATACACACTAAACTAAACGTAGGAAAATTAATGTCTTTCACATTGACAGCTACTAAATGGATTGATGAACCAACCTAATGTGGAGTACATTTTCAAGCTTAATAACAAAGTAACAGCGAACATTACCGCTGGTAATTAATCACCGTTGCATTTTCGGTGTTAAACTCCCATTAAACGTAAAATTTTTTTTCTGTGTTTTTTACATTCCGCTGAAAAAAAGCCCTCCGTAGGAATGGGTTGTAATAAATTGTAGTTCAACTCGCTCCAGCAATTTGTTATCCTATCCAGTCACACCGTGGGGCCACGGAAGTAAGACTAAGATGACACTAAAATAATAAATCATTGAACTCGAAGCTCCTTTATAATACATCCGATCCCGGTTCGGCGCGGTTGGTGGAAACGAGCAAAAAACGACAATTGAAAATCGTAAAACACCCCGTCCGCCAACCCCCCCAGAACACAACCCCTGCCGGAGAGTAGGTGCAACTGTAGTACTAAGTAGCGGCATCGGCGTGAAATGGTACAACAATGAAAGTCACCCAGGTGGTGCTAATATCCTCGGAATAGCGTGGCTCCTGTCCGGAACGGTACAACGTTCCGGCGTAAATAGGGTAAACAGAAGATCGCATAACGACCGGAGGGAGCATTGGTTGTTTATGATTTAGTTGTGTTTCTGTTGTTGTTTCCGAAAAAGTGTGGCAATTGTCGAAAAAGTTTACCGTTCGGTTGTTGAAATTTTATTAGCAACATATGGTCGAATTCGACGAAGTTTGGTGTCAGTAATTCTCGATTTTTGGAGGGAGTCAAGAGTCAATTCAAACCGGTACAATTCGACCAGCAAAGAATCACGTTTCGAATGTTTTAATTTGAAGTTTTCTGTAACTAGTTATGGGATGGTACCAGAGAAGAAAAAAAAACAAACAAAACTTCTCGACAAATTGTGACACTTTGTTGCAGTCAGAACACAATCCGATTGAACACTCTTATTGCACTGCACCGAAAGCGTTTTCCGTTTGGCATCCCAGTAGCCCGGTTAAGTCCAACTGACACCAAGGAAGTTTCCTATCTTACCGTTCGAAAAATTGACCCATGGGGACAGATATGGAATTTCAAACGGTCAGCACGTGTTTCGTCATCCAAGAGATTGGAAAAAAACGTAACCGTTATCAGCTGTAGTTTACTGCCATCCGGGTCTGCTCGGTTATACCTTAACCCAACCCCCTCGCCATTAGACAAGCTGTGCTGCATTCAGTTTCAGTTTTATATTCGATTTTTTTTCTCTCTTACCTTCTTTACTCCAACAACTGCCAGTGAGCAGTTTGTGATTATTGCAAAATGCTAGAACACCGGACCGCATCCAATGCGAGAATAATATCTGCATTCGGGTTCAGTTTTGTCGGGTTTACCGTCCAACAGCAGCAGCTGTTGTTGGTTGCAAGGATCGTCACAAAAAAAACTGGCACATTAATGCGGTTGACAGTAGAAGAGAGAAAAAAAAACACCAACTTCAGAGCGTTCAGAGTGTAAGCTGCCAGAATGACGCTATTTTCGTGCTGTATAAAATTGATATCACAAAACAAGATCAAATAAATGGCTCGTATTTAGTGACTTCCGCCGCTGGACGCTGACATCCGGTTGCGTCTGTAGTGTCCAATGTGACTCAAAATCGCTGACCTGCACCGGAGTTGAGCAGAATGGGATTTCTAGTTTTCGGTGTAGTGGTAGATTGAAAACGACAAATTGATGTAGATAATGAATGAAAAATGACTGATTGTGAGAGCTCTGGAAATTGTAATGCAATTCAACACTACACGGAACGACCGAAATTAGCTCTGCGCCTAATTCGTATTACTGTTTTTGAATTAGTTGATTTGAACAACAAAATTTCCAAAATAACTATGAAATTAGTTTAAATTGAGAATTTACTTTGCTGGAAATAACTCTTATTTTTAGCGAAAGTGTTTAGTTGGCGAATATCCTGGACAAGAACCAGCAATATTTCAATCCAGCACGAAATTCTCATTGACAACTAACTATGTTATAAAAATCAGAAAATTTGTTTCCATTTATCTATCACCATCATTACTGAAGGACAGCACAAAGAAAACAAAAATGAAATTGGTTTTTATTAACAAGTTTATTAGCCAAAAACTCATGAGAAGTATCAAAGCAAAACAATCCATTAAAAACCCTTCTTAATCCACCTAGTGGTGTGATAATGCCTTTCTCTTCTTTCATAACAGTCTCATGAAAATATGTTTCATACATTTATTAAATAATTTTAGACACCAATTGATTCGGATTGATTCGAGTAGTTCACAAAAGCATGCTTCAGTGTTTATTTTACACAGTCAGCATCATTTTTCCAAACTAGTGCTTGACATTTGCGTTGCCTATTTGTATGAGAACAGTAATGCTAATCTAAAAAAAGCCTTCTTAGTCCACTTAGTGAAATTTTCATATATCTTGAAAAATCACCATAGGGGGGAGTACATGAAATTTTCGAAATCGAAAAAAAAATTTTGATGCCAAAAGGCTTAGAATTGCATGAAACGTCGAGATTTATTGTCATCTCTAAAAAAAATTTTTTTGAAAAAATCGACTTTTTGGGACTTAGAAAATATATGAAAATTTTTCTAAGTCCCAGAAAGTTGATTTTTTCAAAAAAATTTTTTTTTGAGATGACACTAAATTTCGATGTTTTATGCAGTTTTAAGAGTTTTGGCATCAAAAAAAATTTTCGATTTTGGAAATTTCATGTACTCCCCCCTATGGTGCTTTTTCAAGATCGATAATTGTCAAACCTTTACCACCGGGCAGCACCCCTTAAGCATGTCCAATTTAGGTCAAATTTTGCATGAAGGCTTTTTTCGAGGTGCTTAAACTTTTGAGCACTAGAACTTTACGAAAATAGAGTTGATCCCAAAATTTTGGCACCCTTATATATACAAGAGCGGTAAAAATCAACGTGTTTTGTCGGTTACGTCACTTATACCATCATATATCTGGAACCAAAAGTCACAACCATTTGATCTTCGAACTTGATCAACGGCCCGACAGTAGCTTTCAAACGAGCCCAAGTTTGTTAAAATCGGATCAGCCATCTCTGAGAAAATTGAGCGCGTTCAAATACAACGCTTTTTGTCGGTTACGTCACTTATACAATCATATCTCCGGAACCAAAAGTCACAGCCATTTGATCTTCGAACTTGATCAATGGCCCGATAGTAGCTTTCAAACGAGTCCAAGTTTGTTCAAATCGGTTCAGCCATCTCTGAGAAAATTGAGCGCGTTCAAATACAACGCTTTTTGTCGGTTACGTCACTTATACAATCATATCTCCGGAACCAAAAGTCACAGCCATTTTATCTTCGAACTTGATCAATGCCCCGATAGTAGCTTTCAAACGAGCCCAAGTTTGTTAAAATCGGTTGAGCCATCTCTGAGAAAATTGAGCGCGTTCAAATATCTTCGAAAAGTGCACATACATACACACACACATACACACACATACACACACACACACACACACACAGACATTTTCCGATCTCGTCGAGCTGAGTCGAATGGTATATAACACTATGGGTCTCCGAGGCTCCGTTCGAAAGTCGGTTTTTCCAGCAATTCTAATACCTTTCTATAGAGAAAGGCAAAAAGCCTTCTTAGTCCACTTAGTGAAATTTTCATATATCTTGAAAAATCACCATAGGGGGGAGTACATGAAATTTTCGAAATCGAAAAAAAATTTTTGATGCCAAAAGGCTTAGAATTGCATGAAACGTCGAGATTTAGTGTCATCTCGAAAAAAAAATTTTTTGAAAAAATCGACTTTTTGGGACTTAGAAAAAATATGAAAATTTTTCTAAGTCCCAGAAAGTTGATTTTTTCAAAAAAATTTTTTTTTGAGATGACACTAAATTTCGATGTTTTATGCAGTTTTAAGAGTTTTGGCATCAAAAAAAATTTTCGATTTTGGAAATTTCATGTACTCCCCCCTATGGTGCTTTTTCAAGATCGATAATTGTCAAACCTTTACCACCGGGCAGCACCCCTTAAGCATGTCCGATTTAGGTCAAATTTTGCATGAAGGCTTTTTTCGAGGTGCTTAAACTTTTGAGCACTAGAACTTTACGAAAATAGAGTTGATCCCAAAATTTTCTCACCCTTATATATACAGGAGCGGTAAAAATCAACGTGTTTTGTCGGTTACGTCACTTATACCATCCTATATCTGGAACCAAAAGTCACAACCATTTGATCTTCGAACTTGATCAACGGCCCGACAGTAGCTTTCAAACGAGCCCAAGTTTGTTAAAATCGGATCAGCCATCTCTGAGAAAATTGAGCGCGTTCAAATACAACGCTTTTTGTCGGTTACGTCACTTATACAATCATATCTCCGGAACCAAAAGTCACAGCCATTTGATCTTCGAACTTGATCAATGGCCCGATAGTAGCTTTCAAACGAGTCCAAGTTTGTTCAAATCGGTTCAGCCATCTCTGAGAAAATTGAGCGCGTTCAAATACAACGCTTTTTGTCGGTTACGTCACTTATACAATCATATCTCCGGAACCAAAAGTCACAGCCATTTGATCTTCGAACTTGATCAATGGCCCGATAGTAGCTTTCAAACGAGTCCAAGTTTGTTCAAATCGGTTCAGCCATCTCTGAGAAAATTGAGCGCGTTCAAATACAACGCTTTTTGTCGGTTACGTCACTTATACAATCATATCTCCGGAACCAAAAGTCACAGCCATTTTATCTTCGAACTTGATCAATGCCCCGATAGTAGCTTTCAAACGAGCCCAAGTTTGTTAAAATCGGTTGAGCCATCTCTGAGAAAATTGAGCGCGTTCAAATATCTTCGAAAAGTGCACACACACACACATACACACACACACACACATACACACAGACATTTTCCGATCTCGTCGAACTGAGTCGAATGGTATATAACACTATGGGTCTCCGAGGCTCCGTTCGAAAGTCGGTTTTTCCAGCAATTCTAATACCTTTCTATAGAGAAAGGCAAAAATAGCCATTTCAACAAATATTTTATTATTATTAAGGGAATTAGAATTAAAAAATCTAATTTAGCAAAATTAAGATTTTTTTAGTTGTCTCAAAAAATAACTAACTAAAATCAGAAAATCAACTAATTTTTTCGCCAAAATGCTGATTTCGGTCTTTCCGTGCAGTATTTTATATTGACATGTAATATCATTAGGGCTGGGGAAACCACCGATCACTGCTGATTTCAAGTGATCTTAACCGAGGAATAAATTATCATTACGAAATCAGAACTGATCTAATCTCTAAGTGATTTTGATTTTTGTATGATCATGATCATGTCAAGTCGAGATCAGTTAAAATCTAAATTCTAAAAAAATACTTCTGATTCGATCGAAAATGATTGATGTAGCAAAACGATTGATGATCAGAAAAAGTGCACGGAGAGGCGAGTAAATTAGCGAAACTATTAAATTTACCTAAAATGAGTATTGAAAGCCTTCACACGGTTGAACTAAAGTTATGCACTGATAATTTTAGTCAATTTATATGAGTTTGGGAGCATCAACCGCTGGGAATTGGAATTTTGCGACGGCAATTCAAACGCGCCATTCAATCGCAGCGCGTTCTGTGTGTTTGAAACCCTTCGCTCCTGTTACTTTGATAAATTAAATTCATGTCAAATAGCGTTTTATTGTTAATGCATGAACATCATCATCGGTATCAAACAGCTGGAAGTAAAACAGTCTGCTGGAAGTAAATCAATGAGCGAATTTGAAGCATAAAATTTTTGCGCATACCTGAAAGATTACGAGATGATCATTAATTAACATTTTCTAATTTGTCACCAAATCTTTTTCATCTCAAACGAGGTTAACTTTATCACAACAGCGCTGTTAGATAAACACTTGTTATGGAATCATAAATTTTTCAAATCAAATGAACACAATTTCACCAAACGCTTTAACCATCGATGTTGTTTTCATTGACATTTTGAAGCGACGCGAACAGATTTCAACTAAAAAAGTTGTTGATTTTGCATTGCGATTATTGTTTTGCTTTCAATTGTCTCCGGCATTTGACAGCACTCAAAATAAACATATTTTTCAACTACTTGAATATATGCAAATCAAAAACCATATTGGTTGAATCAAAGTTAAATCAACTATCGCAAAAATCAAAAACTGCGATATCGCAATTTTATGATCGAAGGATTCTCCGTGCGGTTTGCATAAAGGCGACAACGCAGATTACCTATTAATGGCAATAAAATAACTTTGTATGAGCACCCAAAATTCTTGTATCTCTATATCTTACACAATGCTCATCTGTCATAAATAAGCATTATCTATAGGTAACCGTATATTTTGCCAAAGTCGGCTCTTATCCATTCTCTAGAGAGCAAATGAAATGCCAATTAACGTTTTTTTTGCTGTCCTAATAGCCCAGTTTCGTAGAGTTTGTACGGTATTCACATCGTCACCGTCAATTACGGCTTGAATTTTGTTAAACCTCCTTATTGGTCCGGAACCGGAAGTCGGATTCGAATAAAATTTATATTTTTCTCCTGGTCAAACCGAAATCGGGAGTCGGATCTAGAAAGAATTCTATAGCGGACTATGAGACCAATATACCTTTTACGAGGAATAAGATCTGGGCATAATAATCACATTTAATAGTCTGAAGTCTTGTTGTACGTGGGGGATACGTACCGCTAAAAAAAAAACGCATGTAAAAACTTGTAGTAGGACTGCTGTCGACAGGGGGCAGATCACTTAACGAATACACATTTGTTTTGGTCAGAGCTTGCAAATTGTAGCAACGAATATTAACAAAAGAGTTTCACCCTCTGTGCTATTCATACACACTCGTATGTTAGGTAGAATTCACAGCGCAACCCAAGCAAGGAGAGCTGCTTCGTTCGTTCATTAGTTCATGAAGATGTGCGCCAGCTAATGAGTATGCTTCATCAGGTTAGCATTTGATGAACGGTTCTCATATTGAAGATGCCTATAAGAAAACTAGACTCATAACTTTTAGTTCAGATGAATATTAATTGAATAAACATTGCTTTTTGTGTTTCTAGGATATTACAAGGAACTTACAAGGAACAAATTCATCGTTTTGAAAACGGGCTCAAATGCAAAGTTTATGCTATACAATGTTTAAAATATTTTTTAAATGTGATCAAATTGGGTCTTGGAGTACAAACGTTATTTTCAAAAATGATTTCTGTAAACCTACATTAAAAAAACACCGTAAATATCGCCTGTATGACCTTCCTTCGCATCTTTTAGCACGCTGTGAAGCAAAGTTCTTCCTTCTCGTATAGTACTAACGAGAACGAATCCTTCATTTCATTGCATTGCCATGGATTGCTTATTTCATGTGTTAACTGAGACTGAAGGCACAGGCAATTGACCAAGCAAAGGAACTGATCTGCTCAGTAGCATATACTCTCACGAATCCAGTTTCCTGGCACCTATGAAATTGGACGTTGTATGTATTAGTGACGTTTCTGATTGTAAATCGATTTTATACAGTCAAAATAATGTATATGAAGAAATCCAATTAACTCTTTTCTTGATTCTATGTGAAGACACTGAAAATGGTTAGGAACTAAGTGATTTGACCTAAATTGCGGATTACAACCAGAGATGGCATTTCACCAGAGTTATACACGCTAGAGTCAGATTTTTGCCACACCAAGGATGAAAAAAACGAAGCACCGCACAAAGAGGAAAGCGCACTTCTTCTCAGTGTCGAATAGACAGCATTTGAGTGTGTGCTTGTGGTTAAAGCAGCTGGCGCGAGTGAAACACATTCTCTTCGCATGAATCGCTCACACGCGCTCTCGTCTAAATACACCCAAGTGACCACTGGCGCGTGATTGTGAGCGAACACTTCTGTGAACTTCAATTAAAAGAGAGTAGATCTGGCCTTGCTATGAAAAATTTGCAAGGAAAACCGAAAATTTTACGATAAATTGTTTTATTTTGCTGATTTTGCGTGTCCACGCTTCATCTACGAAAACCATACAGCAGAGTGCTCACCGGCGTGTACACCTCTGTGAAAGTATCTGCATCCTCCTCAGAGAATTTATTAGCTAATGCTCTAGCACTTTGGTGCGATTCAGTGGAAGAGGTAAAAGGAAATAAACAAACGCACTCATGATGCGTGCACACTTACACAACAGCGGTGTATAAATGTGAAAGAGAAGAGCTCTCGTTGAAGTTGTCAGTGCGAGGGGAGAAATTTTGCTTGCTCTTCGTCACACAGAGGAGATAGACATCTCTGATTACAACACTATCATTTAGGGCCCTTGGAACTGTCGATTTGTATATGTGCTCTCTCCGTTGTGTTCCGCATTTTCCGCACTTATTTGAAGTGAAAGCTGCACTGCGAAACGAGTGAGCGATGGATATAGTAGAAAAAAACAGAAAAGATCAAAATCGTTCGTTTTTTCCTGACGCACTTTGTCCGTCCGTCCTGCAGCAGAACTGCACACAGTGCGGATCAATTCAATACTAAAGTAATTTTTGTGAAGGGTTTTCTTTTTGCGTAATTTCGTTTGCACTTTTTTTCAAAAAAGACCGCTAGCCGCTTCCAAAATAACACCATATAGAATTTTGAATTTGATTACTTTATTCCGGATTATCATTTAATTTTTCGAACCGAATAAAGGTATTTTTGCCTTTTCTCTTTTTCTCCATTTAAACACTACTTCCTAGAATACAAACGAAATATATTGAAACCAAATGGTCCTTTTCGGCACTACGAAATTATAAACGGTTAAACAGTATCAAATCAATTAATATCTATACACATCTCGAGTGCAGTCCTATGTCAATCTCGCGGTTATGTCTCTGGCATTACCTCATCTAATTTTTTTTGTTATGTGAAAAATTTGGGATAACACCGCAGATCTCGACGCTTCGTGCATTTCTAAAACAACGCAGGAAAACCGCATGACTTTTAAAAAATTCGCGTTCGAGAAAAATGTTCCAAACAGTGTTTTATATCGTAGAGAATTCCACAATTAGATAGTTTCGTTCATTGAAATATACAAATCAGAAATAAAATAATCGACATCAAAATTCTACATGTTGCTATTTTTGTGGCGGTCAGAACCGCCCATTTGTGAAAAAGCTACAAACGAAATCGATTCAGTGAGAAAAAAAAACTCAAAGATGCAATCGCAACATTTAAAAAATGCTGAGGATTTATACTGTTCGAATATTGCCGTTTTGTCAAATGTCTTCATTGTTTGAAACAGTTGGTGATATTTTTTCATTGAAGGCGAAGCTCCAGTGAAATTTGCAAAATGCCACCCAGGTCAGCATAGTAGGCCTACGTCAAAACTCGAATTGGTATAATTCAATTCAAATTGACACTGAGAAAGTATTATGGCCCGATAGTTTTTTTTTGCTGAATATGTGAAAAAAGTATAGAAACCTCAAGAGCAATAAAATATTTATCATAACAGACATAAAACAATAAACTTGTCAAAAAATAAAAAGTGCACATTCAGGAACCGCAACATCCGACTGAAAGTTGTATTATAAATTACTTGCTACGTGCTGATTTTTAAAAAATTTTAATCTCCCTCCCACCGATCCGATCCATTCAACAGCACAGTGCCGCTCGTGTCGAAAGAAGGGTGCTTCTGCTGCTGAAAACGCCTGGGAAAATTAAAACTGTTTTACAAATCCTTTCCAACACACGTCCATCAGTACGACAAATCCCCACACACGGAAGAGGTTGTCTGGTTCCGGCCCCAGGAACGACGACGATGAGTAATTGTTTTAATTTAATTAGACTGCTGCCTTTCGCCAGCACGAATGCATGTGTCGAAAGTATACTACCAGTTTCGTCTTGACAGTTTTTGCTCTTACATTTCGAAAGTTTTTGACTGACAGGCGAGCTCTGCTCTGGCGTTTGTTAGCCGGAAACCATTTCGCAAAGTACACACTCACTCACACAATGTACAATCGGAAGGTTGTTCCGAGTTCAAAATTTGCCCGAGCTACATTCCATGGATTCAGCTGGACGCGAAATGAGTCAAATCACATTGAAAACTTCGCAAATTGTAAACCATTGCTGACTGAAATTTTCCAATTGGTGGTCGAGCTTACGACACTCATTTAGAAAGTTTGCTCAGAATATTTTTCATTTTTTTTTCATTTCGAGTTGAAATGGCAACACTGAACCGTCACACCCGCATATGCGGGCTAATAACGGAAAGATAAATGTTGACAGTATCTTGTTCGGATACCTCTATCAAGAACCCATACGAGTGCAAATGTTCGAGCCTTACGAGCTTAGGAAACGACAAAACCCGCGGAAAGCCCTGTGCAGTCTAACGACGAAGACGACGGTATTAAGATTCTCGACTTGGGCTGACATTCATGGGTGGGTACACAATAATGGGGAATCTCTAATACATCTTTATCAGCTAAGACCTCGTGACGGCGGGAACTTGAAGCTACCGTATGGGTGGCGAAGCTCTTCTCTATACTTTAATTTAATCTATTGTTTTTTTTTCGCTAAATAGCATGAACTCAGGAGCTGGTTGAAAACAAATCCGAAATAACAAGTTTTGATTAGCTTACTCACAAATTATGCTATGAGTTTTACTAACTACCGCAGTAGAAGTTAATGAAAATCTCTTGGATCCACATTAGCAGACTCTTTGTAGAAAGATAACTTACAACATTATGAAACCCTGCATCGTCTTGCTCTATACATTTCTCTATTTCTTGAAATAACCATTTGATGCAATCTAACAAACTGAAAAGTAATACACTTTCAATATTCCGTCATAAACAAAGTAAACTTTGCTTGTATCTTAGGGTAGGGCATAAAAGCAAATCAAAATAAAAAAAATGCAGAACCCTCAGAACTGCATACTTGAGCTCCCTCAAAAACATAGATCATGGGTTTCTCCAAATTCAGAAGCAATGTCAAAACCCTTTCTAGATAATAGTGGAATGGAACCCGCTTCGTAGTCCAGAAATGGCACCATCCAACTACGGCTTGTTTCGATCGATGCAGAACAAATGTTCACATCAGTAGAACAGATGCAAAATTGACTTGATTCCATCTTGGGCTCCACAAAAGACGAGAGTTTGTTTGATCTGGAATTCAAAAATTCCTATTCCAACAAATGGCGAGTTGGTGCAGGTGACGTCAATCAGCGTCGGCAATTGCAAGGCAGTCTCCAGGAAGATCGTTGAAGTAATTCGGGAAGCTTTCTCCAAACTTGTTTCAAAAGTTGTGTTCAAACTCTAACCGGTATCAATAATTATATAATTATCCTGGGTGCTGCTATGAAATCTGTCGGAACACAAGTCAAGTTTCGTAGCGGAATTTAGTACACCCAAACATCCGCTTACGAACACGTCTTTTACGTTACCTCTTTTTACGTATCTCTTTTTACGAATCAAATCCTGAATAACGTAAACTTTTTTCACGAGCCCACACAGAAAGAAATAGTGAAATTAATACGACATGTAAAACAACAGTAACATGGAATAGACATCGAAAGTTTTGATTGTAAACTATCATCGATGTAAAACTAAATTGAATTTTCCATTAATATAACTATATCTTTCAAATAACGCTCAGTTTTGCTTTTAAATTATATTGAAACTTACAGAATTGTAAAGCAGCTTTAAGTTTAATTTTCTGCTCCTGTTTCTGTGCATGAAAATGGATGTAAATAAACAAAATATTTTATCTGTGTAATTCGGAAAAATAAGCTTGCGGTTTTTTGGAAATGCAAAATGGCGACTTCCGGTTTATTGCTATTTCTTGAAAACACTTATAAGATGGGTAATTTCGGAACGAATTTGATGAGTAGGTTACGATGTATGACATCGCTCCGAATCCAAGATGGCGACTTACGGTTGATTGATATTCCTTGAATATGGATATTTTCGTATCGGATATGATAAATAGAAATCAAAAAACGCTATTGTGTGCCTTCCTAAATCCAAGATGGCGGCTTTCAGTTTATCGAATACATTGAATCGATTCCCTTTAGTGAGCTGATCGTTTCGGAGCTGCTCACCGGTATGAGCTGCTTCGCACATATCTAAGTGAGCGACGCACGATCAATATA
Organism: Malaya genurostris; assembly: GCF_030247185.1. NCBI lineage: Eukaryota > Metazoa > Arthropoda > Insecta > Diptera > Culicidae > Malaya > Malaya genurostris. Next base: position 123,593,162 of record NC_080570.1, read on the forward strand.
TCATCTTAAAAAACGTGTTGCTTCGCGATAACTCAATTTATTTACAATCTCTTCGTAAAGGTTTGTACTTTTGCAATACTTTTTCATATTTTGATTGAAAAACATTTTATCCATTTTTTTTTTATTTGTGTTGAACTTTTGATAATTTTTCGGATTTTCAATATTTAAAACCCACTTTGAAAAGGCCTAAAAAAATTGCATCGAGTTCCACTTAGATTTTTTATAATATTAATTGTCAAAAAGTAAGCAAAATAAAATCCCAACAATTTGCTTAAGTTGCGCGTGCAAGCATAAGCATGTTTATGCGTGTTTACGCGCACTTTGTAGTAGATACTTAGGTAATAGAGGTAGATTCTACGTAGATAAATCAAAACAAATTGTTTTTAAAATAAAATGAATATATCTTAAAAAAATATTTTTTTTACACTATTTATATCTTCAGCAAAAATACTTCAAATGTTTTTTCCTTCAAAATGAGAGCTTGAGCTTGAGCTTGAGCGACCACCTCTGGTTGCTACTCCGTTACTGATCGGGATTAGCTGAAATTGTACAGGGAATTTCTAGATGATCCGACCTGGGACTGGTAAATCATCCTTCAATGTACATCTTCTGGTAATTCCAGAATTCATTGATCAGTACCGGCGCCGGCCAGGCCCGAACGTAGATCGTCTAAGGAATGGGAAGGAATGTTAGTCCAACACTTGTTGTTACTAGAGGCCGTATATCCTACTGCGCACTCCACAAGTGTCACGGGAGAAGGATATTTGTTAGTAAAAATTCCAGTATTGGCATTATTCGCGCGCGACTCAGTATGTTCCGGTTTCAAGATGCTCGGATGCAACTCACTGACTTCCCGAGTGAACATTTCAACAATATCGTATATTGAAGCCCCAGGAAGTCTTGATTCACAGCTCTTATTCGAGGAAACTGAAGAAAAATTTGCAATATTATCGCATAAAGAATAAAAACTTCCCAATTTTTTATGAACGAAATTACGTGATACAAAATAATCGAGGATTTAGACAAAATAGTTGATTCATTGCATTGACATATTCTAAACAGTTGTTAAAAAATCATTTTAAATCACCAAATAAAGGTCAACAGATTTCACGCGCGTTTTGATTCTTTATTATTTCCGCTTTATTATTTTGATTATTTATTAAAATTAATATTTGGTTATATTGGTTAATCTGGGCAGCCGGTTACCGAGAAAAATATTAATTTATTGTTTAAAATATTAATATCAAGTGGTTTTTTAAGTATGTATTCGATATACCGATATATGTTATCTCTGTTATTAACTTTGTAATATCAACGGATTTGCGCAATAGTTGATTTTTATCATTCAATTTATAATCCTGAAAGACAATCAATAATGCCGCGCCATCTATGAGAAAAGCTAGAAAACATGTTTTCCCTTTTTTGCCCATTTTACCCCATAACTCTGGAACCGGTAGTCGGATCCAAACAATATTCAGGAATTTTGTATGGGACTACAAGACCTTTCATTTGAACCCAAGTTTGTGAAAATCGGTTCAGCCATTTCTGAGAAAAGTTAGTGCACTTATTTTCACAATTATTTGCACATTTTACCCCATAACTCCGGAACCGGAAGTCGGATTCAAATAATATTCAGGAATTTTGTATGGGACCACAAGACCTTTCATTTGAATCTAACATACATACACAGACAGATATTTTGCGTACTCGACGAACTGAGTCGATTGGTATATGGCACTCGGCCCTCCGGGCCTCTGTTCAAAAGACGGTTTTCACAGTGATTGCATAACCTTTCTATATGAGAAAGGCAAAACATTCCAAATAAAACTTTTTTTCGAAGCTAGACGGAAATTGATAAGTTGAATGAAGAGATAATTTAGTAAAATGGAGTAATCAGAAGCGAAACATTGAAAATATCTGATAACTGAAACGAAAAAGAAACTCCTGCAATTGTCGCCTTTTACGACATGGAAGCAGGAACCCAGTGG